>NC_086447.1:389203288-389519788 GCF_028390025.1 Pseudophryne corroboree | reverse complement strand
CCGATCTTCAGAACCCCTGAGCTCACAGGATGGATGTCCCAAGAGCCACTCTAATGAAGGTAGATAGGCCAGTTGTGAACGGAAGCATAGGCCCTCTGACAAAATACTCATACCCAGAATATGATGCCAGGGAGCGTCAATGAAAAAGCCAGGAAAATCCACAAACCACGCCCTTCGTGGCCAAAGGAGAGCCACAAGGATCACCATGCCATCCTCAAACTACAACCTGAGAAGGACCCACTGAACCAGGAAGAGTGGCTGTATGGTAGAGGGAAGGTGTAACAACCCTCTAAGGTGTCCATTAGAAGATCTCCGGGAACCCCGGTGCTCAAGCAGTACCTTGACTGCTTCGAAGAGTGCTGAAACGCCATCATGACTGTGACTGGCAAGTCCCAGTGTAGAAGCAGAAACTGATAGATGTCTGGATGTAGAGCCTAGTCGCACAAGTGAACGACCTGGCGGCTTTGGAAATACACCTTCCAGGTGCAGACTTCGGGAGTATAGGACACAAATACAGCTAGAAGAGGATAGACTGACCGTAAAGGATGTGACACACTGCCTGTAAAGGATGTGACTCACTGCCTCCATGGTCCCGCAACCACAAGTGTTGCCCTGAGGTGTTGGTGTAGGCGACAGCTGTCACAATGACACAGCACCTGGACCATACTATGCTGGAGAAGGAACTGTGCTAAGCAAAGAGCTCCAAATCCCACTCTGAGCTCCCACAAAATGGTCAGAAGCTGGCTTCCCTTAGCTGTCCACTGACACTAAAAGGTCCATTAAGAAGTCACCGCAGGTGGGACTTGAAGGTATAACTACAAAAGGGAGCGATAGTCACCTCTCGAGACTTCTATTGCTTTCTACCTGAGCCGCATATGGGAGTTGTTCTACCCAATCTGTCATGAGATAATGGGAGTGAAAGTGAGGATACTCCATGACGAAGGTGGGGACTTCAGAGGCCAGGATCTGTAGACTAGTACAGACACTCTGCTATGACTTACAAATGAGCAAAGGTTGACCTAGAAGTCCCAGAGTTTGTCAGCAGGAGGGAACACTAGCGGAAATATTGAAACCAGGAAGGCCCTTAAACCATCCTCTACAGAGATGGGTTCAAGGAGGATTTCCTCTAATAGAAGACACTTCCCTGAGATTGGAGAACTTTAATCGTGAGACTGATGTATCACTATAGGACATCTGGCGCCTGAGCCAGGTGAAGAAGGTTGTCCAGATACACAGGTGAGTCCAGTCTGCCTTAAGTAGAGCTGCCCTGACTGCCAAGACTTTTCCTGAAGACACAAGGAGCCCTTGAAGGTCCAGATGGTAAAAATGGAAGCGTTCCTCATGTACTAATAACATGAAAAGTGCTGGTGATGAATCTGAATAGTCCCAGAGGCATTCTGGATGTCCAGGTAGGCCATGAAGTTCCCAGTTCTAAGCCTGAAAAATAGAGAGAAGACATCAGGCAGAATCCGGGAACTCTCAAGTACTTGTTGAGCCGCAATAGGTTGAGGATAGGCTGGAATTAACTGTTCAGCTTTCCGACCCAAGAAGAGGTTTGCATAGAAGCCAGTGCCTCACCAAGACAGGGGAACTGGTGATTACCCTGGAGGCCTGTAAGGAACTCCTGCAGTGCTCCCTGTTCTTCCCATGGCTATTGGAAGGTAGAACAAAAGTGGTTTGGTGGATGCTCCCAAAGGGATGAGCATAGCCCTGGGGGACCACACCTCTTACCCAGGCACCCACTGTGGATACCATTGAAGCATCTGGAGGGGAAAAGCTGAAGTTGGCCTCCCACGCTGGGTTCCCTCTGTGGAGGCCCACCTTCATCCAGCTGGCTTGGTGGCAGGGTGACTGGGAGATCAAAGCCCTTGGAGGAACCAGAAAAACGCAGTACCTTTGCTATGCCCTTCTGTGACCCCACGTTGCACTTAAGGGTCTGCTCTAAAAGCAGTTTAGAAGAGCAACTAGACCGCCCTGATCAGAGCCGCTACCTCAGAGGTTCTCAAACTCGGGCCTCGGGGGCCCACACAGTGCATGTTTTGCAGGTCTCACAGAATCGCAAGTGAAATAATTAGCTCCACCTGTGGACCTTTTTAAAATGTGTCAGTGAGTAATTAATACACCTGTGCACCTGCTGGGTTACCTGCAAAACATGCACTGTGTGGGCTCCCGAGGACCGAGTTTGAGAACCTCTGCGCTACCTAGTGGTAGGGGGTCCTCCAGGATAAGGAGGACTCCACATCTGAGGGAACAGTGTAAACCGCATTGTCTGAGTTAAAACCAGACAGGGTTGCAGAACTGTCCCTGGAAAGACTAGGTAGAATAGTGTCCCGGGACTAATGTTCTGGCAACTTGGACCAGCAGGGGGATCCTGGAGGCTGCAAACAGATTATTAATTGCAACATTACCTGTGGAAGCCCATACCAGTATCTGACCTGAAGCTGTGTAGGAAATTTCCATTTGGTAACTGTTAAACACCAGAGTCCTACAGTTTCACCATACAGGAGCACCCACTTTGTCGGATATAGTGCCTTTGGAAGACATGATGTGTACGGAGACTGCCTTGGATTGCACAAGTTACAATTAATGGAGGTGTGCTAACAAGGGTTAGAGCAATAAATGTAAAATCACTACAAATCAAGAGATAAGTGGGGCTAAGTAATATAAAGTGGAGAGTGCCAATAACAAATTGGGGATCACCTGCAGTTTTAATACACCTATGCAAATTTCAGTATATTAGAAAGGAGACAGTGGAAATACACAAAGTACTCCTATACACGTATGAAAGCACAACCCTGGTGGCCTAGTGGGGGGTGCAGGCGACCTGGACACCTGCTGTCAGCACCTCTGGTGGTCTCCAGCAATGGAGGTGAAAGCTGCTTTCCTGTGGCTCCCTGCATCCAGGGAGCTGCGCTTAACCGGACTCCCATGGCGTCCTGCTGCGGCTCACCTGTATGCTTCTGAGGGCCTGGCCGAAGGTGCTTGCCCGCCTGCCAGCGCTGCAGCCTCTTGCTTGGTCTGCTGCGGCTTAAAAGCATCCCCTGTTAAATAGTGTCGATCCTGCAGGTACCAGATGGAAACTGGCCTGGCTGGGGTATAGGAAAGAAGGAGCCAGGGCTGCTGCTGTGAAGAAAAAGTTTAATTGTTTGTTTGGTGCCCGGCTACTCCTCCTTCCTGCCTATACCTAGTGTAATCCCTGCGTCACCTATGGGATGAAGTTTGTTTGTAAATATCCATCAGATGGGTGTTCACATTTCTAATGCAGATGGAATGCTGTACTGATGCACAATTTTTGGAGAGACTAATAAGATATGTAATACCTTGTAAATAAAATATATGTAAATAAATGTTCTAAATAGAACATCGACTTGAATCATGTATATCCTCCTCCTTTTTACTTTTTAGGTCCAGTTAACAGACTTTGAAAACTCCGCCTATGTAGTGTTTGTTGTGTTACTGACCAGAGTAATTCTTTCTTACAAGCTGGATTTTCTCATTCCTTTGTCAAAGGTAAGTGTTAGCTTTTTGTAATTTAATTCTAGATGTAAAAAGTCCCATATTTTGGCATAAGCTGATGTGGTGGCTAACTCCAATGGCATATCGACTTATACAGAAGTTGGTGTAGTTAGCCAAATTGTGGTCTCTGTCTAGTAACTCCACTTCATATTTTGTCCTTGGTCCTCCTTCTCCACTTGCTCTCACCACCTTAGGCCAAGACCTGCTGACAATAGATTACAGAACTAAACCCATATTGCATTATAAATCTATAATATAGGAAATGTAGGCAAGTAGAGTTCTCGTGTAATTTTAGCTCTACTCCCTACATATCCTGTGATTCCTGGCATTATCTCCCCATCCTGCCCTGCTTCACTAGGAAGTGGGTGGGATGTTTGAAATCCACACACCCTTCTGGGGGTGCGGTAGACTACCCAAAAAAATCAGAGCCTCCCACAGCTTTTAGAAGAATAGGAAATAATGATTTAAATGTCTAACTCTACTGACAACACATTTTCCAATATCTGATTCTTCACAGGTTGATGAAAACATGAAAGTTGCCCAGAAACGAGATGCTGTGCGTCAGGGATTGTTTTATTTCAGAAAGGATATTTCTAAAGGTACAGTACCTGCATGTACTAGAAATAGCCTTGTGGAAGCTCTTGTTACATCAATGTGTGCAAAAAACGGAATCCCCTCAATGTACTTGGTAGCCAGTTGACAAAAGTGAGCCAGCAGAAAGCCTGCTTCTAACATGCTGCATTGCAATAAGATGAGCATGTACGTTTGCACTTAGGATTTGTGTGTGGATCACATTGACATTTCCAGAGATACATTAGAAGGCTCTGTATTTCTATTTGTTTGTATATTCATTATTTTTAAAAACTAAAATGATGGTTTAGATTCTCACACTTGGTGGTGGTGGGGATGGTATTCAGTTAGCTGCAGGGTTTACCCTGTGCTGGAGGAATCCATTTACTGGGGATTGCCCCAAGCGTGAATACTCTTTCAGATATGATGGTAAAGTCAGTGTAAAAATGGCAAAATTAGGTGTTCGTGCATGGGGAAACATACGTTGATTCAGCAGTTTATGCGCCTGCTATCCAGATTTTATTTTTTTTGTTTTTATTTATAACTTTACGTGCAGAAAAAAGGTTATTTAATTGAATAGCCTTTCCCCTCGCCGTGGGCATTTTAGCCAGTGGCTAATTGAATACCCTCCGTGGTCTCCAAACGCAAACATTTCCTGTCTGCATAGCTGGTGTCATGTGTTTAAAAGTAAGCGGAAGGGCAAAATACAAGAATTACTGCAAGGAGGAATTTTAACAAATATAGGCCCTCATTCCGAGGTGGTCGGTCGCAAGGCGAATTTAGCAGAGTTGCTCACGCTAAGCCTACGCCTACTGGGAGTGTATCTTAGCTTCTTAAAATTGCGACCGATGTATTCGCAATATTGCGATTACTAACTACTTAGCAGTTTCAGAGTAGCTCCAGACTTACTCTGCCTGTGCGATCAGTTCAGTGCTTGTCGTTCCTGGTTGACGTCACAAACACACCCAGCGTTCGCCCAGGCACTCCCACCGTTTCCCCGGCCACTCCTGCGTTTTTTCCGGAAACGGTAGCGTTTTCAGCCACACGCCCCTGAAACGCCGTGTTTCCGCCCAGTAACACCCATTTCCTGTCAATCACATTACGATCGCCGGAGCGAAGAAAAAGCCGTGAGTAAAAATACTTTCTTCATAGTAAAGTTACTTGGCGCAGTCGCAGTGCGAACTTTGCGCATGCGTACTAAGCGGATTTTCACTGCGATGCGATGAAAAAGAACGAGCGAACAACTCGGAATGAGGGCCATATTTTCATCAACTACTCGTAGATTAATCCGTAAGTTTGTGTTAAGTGTGGCTCTACTGCCATCTAATGGATTGTCAGCATTTTTTTTTTTGTTATGCTTTCTCTATGAAAGAGGCTGTATTGTTTAATTTCAAAAATAGAATAAAGATCTGTACACACTAGACGATGTCGCTCTGTGAGCGACATTGTCTAATGTTTCCCTTCCCGGGCCAGCCGGTCGGCGGCCGACTGTACACACTGAGCGATATGACCGCTCATATCACTCAGTGATGTCACGCCTCCACCAGCCCTACATGCAGGTCGTGGACGACAGTCCAGATCCTGCATGCACTGGCGACAGCGACGATCGTTGCCAACCCGCGTGGCCGCACATCTGTCGTCGCTGGCGGCATACACGCTTGCCGATAAAATGAGCAACGTCGCTCATTTTATTGGAAAGTGTGTATGGCCTTTAGAAGGATTAATGTCCCATTAATACTAATCAATGACTTTGTTGGAAAGTGACTCATCCTATGGGAGGTCTAGACCATAGGTCTGCAAACTTGGTCCTCATTACCCCACTCGGTGCATGTTTTGCAGGTGGTCTCACAGAATCACAAGTGAAATAATTAACTCCACCTGCGGACCTTTTAAAATGTCTGTGAGTAATTAATACACCTGTGCACCGGCTGGGTTACCTGCAAAACATGTACTGTGTGGGGTAATGAGGACAGAGTTTGCAGACCTATGGCCTAGACAAATAGAGGCTACTATATTTAGCAGTTTCTATCCCCATCACTCTATAGCGAATATTAGGTCATTCGATTCAGTCCCTGCCCCAGCGGAGCTCACAATCTATATTTCCCTACTACATATACACATGGGGGTTGTTGGCAAACCAAAAAAATAACAATCGGGCAAAACCATGTTGCACTGCAGGCAGGGCATACTGTATGTAACGTGCAGAGATTTAGATTTGGGTGGGCTAGTTGGTTTGTGCATGGCAAATACTGGCTGCTTTATTCTTACACTGCTACTTAGATTTCAGTTTGAACACACCTCACCCAAATCTAACTCTCTACACGTTACATTTGCTCCTATCCCCCCCAGCTCCCCTTCCTGCAGTGCACATGGTTTTGCACAATTGCTAACTTTTTTTGTTTGATAACAACTTTGGCTTTTTTGTTTTGTTTTCTTATGGCCCAAATCCATTTGCCCTACATGTATATTTTTGGATTGTGGTAAGAGACCAGAGCTCCTGGAGGAAACCCATACAAACTCCACACTGATAAGGCCATGTTGGGAATTAAACATTGACCCTCAGTGCTGTGGGGCAGTAATGCTATCTACTACTACGCCAACCATTCTTCCTTCAGTTTGTCCCCAAACTGAGCAACTTGCTTTTTGTCATTTGCAGCATATTACATCTGTATCATACAAATTAGAACCTGATGGTGACCGCTGACCACTTCTATTTTGCAGCTGGCATTGCTGGATGTTGTACTGCTCTTAATGGTACAGAATCTGAAACTGAAGAGTACACCCTCATGAGCATTGATACAATAATCAATGGAAAGGTAGAATAAAAAAATTACTCGTAACTAAGTAGCTGATGTTCAAAATAACATGTCAATTATCTATTTTCTCTATCGTCCTAGTGGATGCTGGGGTTCCTGAAAGGACCATGGGGAATAGCGGCTCCGCAGGAGACAGGGCACAAAAAGTAAAGCTTTAGGATCAGGTGGTGTGCACTGGCTCCTCCCCCTATGACCCTCCTCCAAGCCAGTTAGATTTTGTGCCCGGCCGAGAAGGGTGCAATCTAGGTGGCTCTCCTAAAGAGCTGCTTAGGAAAGTTTAGCTTAGGTTTTTTATTTTACAGTGAGTCCTGCTGGCAACAGGATCACTGCAACGAGGGACTTAGGGGAGAAGAAGTGAACTCACCTGCGTGCAGGATGGATTGGCTTCTTGGCTACTGGACATCAGCTCCAGAGGGACGATCACAGGTACAGCCTGGATGGTCACCGGAGCCTTGCCGCCGGCCCCCTTGCAGATGCTGAAGTAAGAAGAGGTCCAGAATCGGCGGCAGAAGACTCCTCAGTCTTCTAAAGGTAGCGCACAGCACTGCAGCTGTGCGCCATTTTCCTCTCAGCACACTTCACACGGCAGTCACTGAGGGTGCAGGGCGCTGGGAGGGGGGCGCCCTGGGAGGCAAATGAATACCTATTTTGGCTAAAAATACCTCACATATAGCCTCCGGAGGCTATATGGAGATATTTAACCCCTGCCAGAATCCGTTAAGAGCGGGAGACGAGGCCGCCCGAAAAAGGGGCGGGGCCTATCTCCTCAGCACACAGCGCCATTTTCCCTCACAGAAAGGCTGGAGGGAAGGCTCCCAGGCTCTCCCCTGCACTGCACTACAGAAACAGGGTTAAAACAGAGAGGGGGGGCACTAATTTGGCGATATGCTTATATATATATTAAGATGCTATAAGGGAAAACACTTATATAAGGTTGTCCCTATATAATTATAGCGTTTTTGGTGTGTGCTGGCAAAACTCTCCCTCTGTCTCTCCAAAGGGCTAGTGGGTCCTGTCCTCTATCAGAGCATTCCCTGTGTGTGTGCTGTGTGTCGGTACGTGTGTGTCGACAGGTAGGAGGACGATGTTGGTGAGGAGGCGGAGCAATTGCCTGTAATGGTGATGTCACTCTCTAGGGAGTCGACACCGGAATGGATGGCTTATTTAGGAAATTACGTGATAATGTCAACACGCTGCAAGGTCGGTTGACGACATGAGACGGCCGACAAACAATTAGTACGGTCCAGACGTCTCAAAAACACCGTCAAGGGTTTTTAAAACGCCCGTTTACTTTAGTCGGTCGACACAGACACAGACAGGGACACTGAATCCAGTGTCGACGGTGAATAAACAAACGTATTCCTTATTAGGGCCACACGTTAAAGGCAATGAAGGAGGTGTTACATATTTCTGATACTACAAGTACCACAAAAGAGGGTATTATGTGGGATGTGAAAAAACTACCATAGTTTTTCCTGAATCAGATAAATTAAATAAAGTGTGTGATGATGCGTGGGTTCCCCCCGATAGAAAATTATGGGCGGTATACCCTTTCCCGCCAGAAGTTAGGGCGCGTTGGGAAACACCCCTTAAGGTGGATAAGGCGCTCACACGCTTATCAAAACAAGTGGCGGTACCGTCTATAGATAGGGCCGTCCTCAAGGACCAGCTGACAAGGCTGGAAAATATAATAAAAAGTATATACACACATACTGGTGTTATACTGTGGCCAGCGATCGCCTCAGCCTGGATGTGCAGAGCTAGGGTGGCTTGGTCGGATTCCCTGACTAAAAATATTGATACCCTTGACAGGGACAGTATTTTATTGACTATAGAGCATTTCTATATATGCGAGATGCACAGAGGGATATTTGCACTCTGGCATCATGAATAAACGCGATGTCCATAACTGCCAGAAGATGTTATGGACACGACAGTGGTCAGGTGATGCAGATTCCAAACGGCACAGTATGGCCGTATAAAGGAAGAGGACTTGTTTGGGGTCGGTCCATCGGACCTGGTGGTCACGGCAACTGCTGGAAAATCCACCGTTTTTTACCCTAAGTCACATCTCTGCAGAAAAAGACACCGTCTTTTCAGCCTCAGTCCTCTCGTCCCTATAAGATCATATCTGCCCAGGGATAGAGGAAAGGGAAGAAGACTGCAACAGGCAGCCTATTCCCAGGAACAGAAGCGTTCCACCGCGTCTGACAAGTTCTCAGCATGGCGCTGAGACCGTACAGGACCCCTGGATCCTACATGTAGTATCCCGGGGGTACAGATGGGAATGTCGAGACGTTTCCCCTTCGCAGGCTCCTGAAGTCTGCTTTACCAAGTCTCCCTCCGACAAGGAGGTAGTATGGGAAAAAATTCACAAGCTGTGTTCCCAGCAGGTGACAATTAAATTACCCCTCCTACTACAGAAAAGGGGTATTATTCCACACTATATTGTGGTACTGAAGCCAGAAGGCTAGGTGAGACTTATTCTAAAAAAAAAAAAAATGAACACTTACAAAGGTTCAAATTAAGATGAAGTCACTCAGAGCAGTGATAACGAACCAGGAAGAAGGGGACTATATAGTGTCCCGGGACATCAGGGATGCTTACCTCTATGTCCCAAATTTGCCCTTCTCACTAAGGGTACCTCAGGTTCGTGGTGCAGAACTGTCACTATCAGTTTCAGACGCTGCCGTTTGGATTGTCCACGGCACCCCGGGGTCTTTACCAAGGTAATGGCCGAATTGATGATTCTTCTTCGAAGAAAAGGCGTCTTAATTATCCCTTACTTGGACGATCTCCTGATAGGGGCATAGTCCAGGGAACAGTTGGAGGTCGGAGTAGCACTATCTCGGATACTGCTACAATCAGCACGGGTGGATTCTAAATATTCCAAAATCGCAGCTGATCCCGACGACACGTCTGCTGTGCCTAGGGATGATTCTGGACACAGTCCAGAAAAAGGTGTTTCTCCCGGAAGAGAAAGCCAGGGAGTTATCCGAGCAAGTCAGGAACCTCCTAAAAACAGTGCATCATTGCACAAGGGTCCTGGTAAAAATGGTGGCTTCCTACGAAGCAATTCCATTCGGCAGATTTCACGTAAGAACTTTTCAGTGGGATCTGCTGGACAAATGGTCCGGATCGCATCTTCAGATGCATCAGCGGATAACCCAATATCCAAGGACAAGGGTGTCTCTCCTGTGGTGGTTATAGAGTGCTCATCTTCTAGAGGGCCGCAGATTCGGCATTCAGGATTGGATGCTGGTAACCACGGAGCCCAGCCTGAGAGGCTGGGGAGCAGTCACACAAGGGAAAAATTTCCAGGGAGTGTGATCAAGTATGGAGACTTTTCTCCACATAAATATACTGGAGCTAAGGGTAAATTTATAATGCTCTAAGCTTAGCAAGACCTCTGCTTCAAGGTCAGCCGGTATTGATCCAGTGGGAAAAACATCACGGCAGTCGCCCACGTAAACAGACAGGGCGACACAAGAAGCAGGAGGGCAATGGCAGAAACTGCAAGGACTTTTCGCTGGGCGGAAAATCATGTGATAACACTGTCAGCAGTTTTTCATCCCGGGAATGGAAACTGGGAAGCAGACTTCCTCAGCACGACCTCCACCCGGGAGAGTGGAAACTTCATTGAGAAGTTTTTTCCACATGATTGTAAACCGTTGGGAAATACCAAAGGTGGACATGATGGCGTCCCGTCTGAACAAAAAACGGGACAGGTATTGCGCCAGGTCAAGGGACCCTCAGGCAATAGATGTGGACGTTCTGGTAACACCGTGGGTGTACCAGTCGGTGTATGTGTTCCCTCCTCTGCTTCTCATACCTAAGGTGCTGAGAATTATAAGACGTAGAGGAGTAAGAACTATACTCATGGCTCCGGATTGGCCAAGAAGGACTTGGTACCCGGAACTTCAAGAGATGCTTACAGAGGTCTTATGGCCTCTGCCGCTAAGAAGGGACTTGCTTCAGCAAGTACCATGTCTGTTCCAAGACTTACCGCAGCTGCGTTTGTCGGCATGGCGATGGAAAGCCGGATCCTAAGGGAAAAAAGGCATTCCGGAAGAGGTCATTCCTACCCTGGTCAAAGCCAGAAAGGAGGTGACCGCACAACATTATCACCACGTGTGGCGAAAATTTGTTGCGTGGTGTGAGGCCAGGAAGGCCCCACAAAGAAATTTCAACTCTGTCGTTTCCTGCATTTCCTGCAAACAGGAGTGTCTATGGGCCTCAAATTGGGGTCCATTAAGGTTCAAATTCGGCCCTGTAAATTTTCTTCCAGAAAGAATTGGCTTCAGTTCCTGAAGTCCAGAAGTTTGTCAAGGGAGTATTGCATATACAAACCCCTTTTTTTTGTGCCTCCAGTGGCACTGTGGGATCTCAACGTAGTTCTGGGATTTCTCAAATCACATTGGTTTAAAACCAGTCAAATATGTGGATTTGCAGCATCTCACATAAAAAGTGACCATGCTCTTGGCCCTGGCCTGGACCAGGCGAGTGTCAAATTGGTGGTTTTTTCTCAAAAAAGCCCATATCTGTTTGTCCATTCGGACAGGGCAGAGCTGCGGACTCGTCCCCAGTTCTCTCCCTAAGGTGGTGTCAGTGTTTCACCTGAACCAGCTTATTGTGGTGCCTTGCACCTACTAGGGACTTGGAGGACTCCAAGTTGCTAGAAGTTGTCAGGGCCCTGAAAATATATTCCAGGACAGCTGGAGTCAGAAAATCTGACTCGCTGTTTATACTGTATGCACCCAACAAGTTGGGTGCGCCTGCTTCTAAGCAGTCGATTGCTCGTTGGATTTGTAACACAATTCAACTTGCACATTCTGAGGCAGGCCTGCCACAGTCTAAATCGGTTAAGGCCCATTCCACAAGGAAGGTGGGCTCATCTTGGGCGGCTGCCCGAGAGGTCTCGGCATTACAACTCTGCCGAGCAGCTACGTGGTCAGGGGAGAACACGTTTGTAAAATTCTACAAATTTGATATCCTGGCAAAAGAGGACTTGGAGTTCTCTCATTCGGTGCTGCAGAGTCATCCGCACTCTCCCGCCCGTTTGGGAGCTTTGGTATAATCCCCATGGTCCTTTCAGGAACCCCAGCATCCACTAGGACGATAGAGAAAATAAGAATTTACTTACCGATAATTCTATTTCTCGGAGTCCGTAGTGGATGCTGGGCGCCCATCCCAAGTGCGGATTATCTGCAATACTTGTACATAGTTACAAAAATCGGGTTATTATTGTTGTGAGCCATCTTTTCAGAGGCTCCGCTGTTATCATACTGTTAACTGGGTTTAGATCACAAGTTGTACGGTGTGATTGGTGTGGCTGGTATGAGTCTTACCCGGGATTCAAAATTCCTCCCTTATTGTGTACGCTCGTCCGGGCACAGTACCTAACTGGCTTGGAGGAGGGTCATAGGGGGAGGAGCCAGTGCACACCACCTGATCCTAAAGCTTTACTTTTTGTGCCCTGTCTCCTGCGGAGCCGCTATTCCCCATGGTCCTTTCAGGAACCCCAGCATCCACTACGGACTCCGAGAAATAGAATTATCGGTAAGTAAATTCTTATTTTTCTTTCCCCCTCCAGGAGGGTATTTTTCCAGGTTTACTTCCAATACTTAATTCATACCTTGAAAACATGGAGGTAGATGTGGACACTCGCTGCACCATTTTAAACTACCTTAAATTAATCAAGAAAAGAGCTTCTGGTATGATTTACTTCTCTTCTGTTCTATGCACAAGTTAACAAAGACTTTCCGTATTTTTCCATGGTACCGTGAGGAAACTAGGGGTTACTTCAGTTATCTGTGTTCTATCACAGATGTCTTGCAATATAAAAACAATGGGGCAAATGTATTAACCTGGAGAAGGTATAAGGAAGTGATAAACCAGTGATGAATGCAAGGTGATGAACGCACCAGCCAATCAACTCCTGTTAATTTACATATTGAAGCTGATTGGCTGGTGCGTTTATCACTTCCTTATGCCTTTTCCAGGTTAATACATCTGCCCCAATGTTACTTAGAGTTCCAGGTTCTATAACAAAAATAATCCCGTGCAGTGTCCATGCCACATCTCTAAGCTCTGCAAACCTGTCCATCACTTAGCCACATAACTAATGATTTTCCCTTCAAAAACATTCATAATTTTTTTCTTTTTTGAAATTTAATATACCGTATATACTCGAGTATAAGTCGACCCGAATATAAGCCGAGGCACCTAATTTTCCCCCAAAAAACTGGGAAAACTTATTGACTCGAGTATAAGCCTAGGGTGGTAAATGCAGCTATAGCTGGACACGGCCCTCATACTGCCAGATATGCCCCCCAGTGCCAGATATACCCCCACAGTGCTAGAGATATGCCCCCATGGTGCCAGATATTTGCCCTCATAGTGCCAGATATGCTCCCACAGTGCCAGATATGCCCTCATAGTGCCAGATATGCCCCCACAGTGCTACATATGCACCCAGTGCCAGATATGCCCTCATAGTGCCAGATATGCCCCCACAGTGCTAGATATGCCCCCATGGTGCCAGATATTTGCCCTCATAGTGCCAGATATGCCCCCACAGTGCTACATATGCCCCCAGTGCCAGATATGCCCTCATAGTGCCAGATATGCCCCCACAGTGCTAGATATGCCCCCATGGTGCCAGATATTTGCCCTCATAGTGCCAGATATGCCTCCACAGTGCATCATATGCCCCCACAGTGCCAGATACCATATGCCCTCACAGTGCCAGATATGCCCAGCCCCCAACTACCCCCCCCCCCCCCACGACACACCCGCGCTCCCCCCGACACACCCGCGCTCCCCACCCCGCAGCCTGTCTCTACTAACCTTCAATGACGGGGCACGAGTGCAGGCAGCAGCAGGCGGTGCGGGCAGCGGTGGCCGGCCTTGGGACAGAGCGCAGCGGCTGAGGAGGCGGGCGGCGCGGCAGTACTTCGGTGAGCATGGAGAGGGAGAGGGATGGCTGCAGCAGCGTCACTGGTCGATGCACCAATTACAGTGCGCTGCTGCGGCTCCCGAGTCCCCCTCTCTCCTCCTCCTCCTTCTCTCACGGCTGCTTCCTGTGCTCTGCTCCTGCACAGGGCTCCGGGCGCATCACTCGAGTATAAGCCGAGGGGTGCTTTTTCAGCACAAAAAATGTGCTGAAAAACTCGGCTTATACTCGAGTATATACGGTAGTTTAAAGTATTTCTTTAAATATTTAATTATTATACACATCTGCAGAAAATATCCCCAAAAACTGGGGACAAAGTGGGGCAACGCGGACGCATGTGATCTGACCATGCCAGTTAATTTGTTAAAATAACTTTCATCCCAAATTCTTTATATGACCTTTATTTCTCAACTAGTTCCCAGCCCGCCAAAATGATGGAACAACATAACTGTAATGTCAGTGCCAGCAGCTGTGCACTCCCGAACGGAGCAACACTTAAATTGTCTCGTCATATGCCATCAAGTGGCCCCCGGCGCGCAAAACGCTTGTTCCCACCATAGAGGTGAGGAGCAGGATGGTAGTGGTTTTAGCAGAACAGATCAGCATAAATACTAGGTGCTAACGGACTTAAAAATGCAGTCCTGTAATTTTTACTATACACATTATTTAAAACTGTGATGTAGTGGATCAAAACCTGTGTAGGATAAAAGCGGATACCCAGCTTTAGTTAAAAGTAATAGCTTACATGTAGTCTCTTGCGTCTTCAAACTACAGTATGGTCCAAAAATCTGTTCTAGTCACTATTGTTGAAGGGGTTTGTATGTGTTATATGGGGCTATATTCAATTGAAGTCGGATCCATTCCGACATAGCTATTTAGCCGCTGCTCCCCCCCCCCCCCCCCCCCCCAATATCTCTGCCTCTACCCGTACCCGCATCATAGCCGCCGCTCACGGCAGCGCCCTCCCCCCGGCTCCAGCGAACGAGGTCTCGCTTGCTGGAGCCGGGTGGACACTGCTGTGAGCGGCGGCTGTGACATCCTTCGGCGCTGCTTTGCCCGCGGCTCTCCCGGCCGCGGGTTACTCCTCTCGCTTCAACTTTTTTTTAAAGTCTAATTGAGAAGGCTGAAAAGGGGGCCAAAACCGACGTTTTCGACACAAGCACGTGGATCGGCAGCTTTTCCGCCGATCCACGTGCTTTTCGACAAGTCGAATACTTGTCGAATAATTTGGGGTTATATTGAATAGGTCTGAACCCCTTCCGACCTAAAAAAGTCAAAACTGCCGTCTTTTCGACAGACTGCAGCTTTTGACTTCAATTGAATATACTGTAACATGGTTATGTCCCTGTGTGCAATTACTGAAAGGTGTCCTCATACATTAAACTATGTTTAGTATATTATGGTTTATTGACGAAATTGGCATATTGATGACATACAGTATGGTCTTGTAAACAGTCCTTGTTTATATTTTTTAGGAGAACTGATGACAGCTGCTCGATGGATGAGGGAATTTGTTTCAAACCATCCAGACTACAAGCAAGACAGTGTGATCACAGACAAAATTAATTATGACCTCATGGTAAAATGCAACCAAATAGCGAATGAAAAGGTTAACTGTCCGGAGTTGCTTGGCTTTACCACTACTAAAGTAAAGCAAAGCGGGTTCAAACCTGTCTCTGGTGGGCTACACAGCTAGTCCTATAAAGTGTAGTGTTGGTTGAACTGCTTTTTGTTGGAAAGATGACCAAACGGATGCGGCACAAGAATATGGGCCAATATGCTTTTTATGCAGTGGTAGCTTACTAATTAACATTTATACAATGTATATGTAAATAGTAAAATATTTTTATGACTAACAATGTATTCCAATAACATTGTATCAAGTAACTGTGAAATTAACTTTTTTTATATATACTCTGGGAAAACCATTAATGTGCAGTTCTTTCAGTATGGTACCAGTAGTTGTTGAAGCTTTTTACCCCTTAATAAAAATGTTTTATTTTTATTTAAGTTCAAGATTGCTAGTATGTATGTCCTAATCATTGTATTGGCAACCAATGCATCAATAAAGAATATACTTGAGCTCTATTACTAGAGCACGCACAAAAAATGCATTTGCCAGCTTCCTAGTTTGGCACAAATCTGTTCTTTAATCAAGGCCCAAACTGAATAATCTGTCAGCTGGAAGACCTGTGTGCTGAAGCAAACACAATTTGCCCACTGGTGGACTGATGTGCATGGGAAGATGAGACCTGCATACCCTGTGTTGTCAAAGCATTTTACTCCCACAACGAGCATTCCCCAGTCATACCTAAATCTGCTTTAGGTCGAATGCTTAGGTTTCTTCTCGTTTTTGGTCTTTTTTTTTTAATTATTTTTTTTTCCAATTTTGACTAATTGTGAACTTTGAAATTCTGCAGTAGCCTCCACTGGAAGTACCAACCAGGGCATGTCTAACTGGAAAACCTCACTGGCCTTAAATCTGTCTTGACTGTGTTATCTACAAATGACAGGGTTAGCCTGATTTATGTAATGTGTTTGTAATATTTCTATATTTGCCTGTAATACTGCACTTACCTATTTGTAAAAGATTATATAACCATATGTATATGTGGAATAGGTGATATTTGAATGTTAATGGGAAGTCCAGCTTATTTTTAATAGCAGTGGAAAATATGCAGATTGCAGTTTGTATACAGATAACTGTCTCTCTAAACTTTTATTCTAATAGGTGATGCTTTGACCCTTGTGATCAGTGTGCTTTACCAACTGACTTCACAAGTCTAGTTCAATGTTAATACAGCTATGTTTTAATTCTTGATGTACATTTAAAATGCCTAGCTGGTACCTACTGTTATGGGGAAAATAAATATATAACAAAATGCAAAGTGTTGATGTGTACATTTCTACTAACAAGTCATAACTTACTCTGCATGTTGAGTGGTAGTACTTTTATCTACAGCAATGTCCTCTTACGTCTTTGCGCCATGCTCTATAAGTTGCTTTTCTCTGACGTCCTAGTGGATGCTGGGAACTCCGAAAGGACCATGGGGAATAGCGGCTCCGCAGGAGACTGGGCACAACTAAAGAAAGCTTTTAGGTCACCTGGTGTGCACTGGCTCCTCCCACCATGACCCTCCTCCAAGCCTCAGTTAGATTTTGTGCCCGGCCGAGGTTGGATGCACACTAGGGGCTCTCCTGAGCTTCTAAAAAGAAAGTATATAATTAGGTTTTTTATTTTACAGTGAGACCTGCTGGCAACAGGCTCACTGCAGCGAGGGACTAAGGGGAGAAGAAGCGAACCTACCTGCTTGCAGCTAGCTTGGGCTTCTTAGGCTACTGGATACCATTAGCTCCAGAGGGATCGACCGCATGGAACTGGCCTTGGTGTTCGGTCCCGGAGCCGCGCCGCCGTCCCCCTTACAGAGCCAGAAGCAAGAAGAGGTCCGGAAAATCGGCGGCAGAAGACATCAGTCTTCACCAAGGTAGCGCACAGCACTGCAGCTGTGCGCCATTGCTCCTCATACACACTTCACACTCCGGTCACTGAGGGTGCAGGGCGCTAGGGGGGGGCGCCCTGAGCAGCAATAAAAACACCTTGGCTGGCAAAAATACCACAATATATAGCCCCAGAGGCTATATATGTGATAATTACCCCTGCCAGAATCCATAAAAAAGCGGGAGAATAGTCCGCGAAAAAGGGGCGGAGCTATCTCCTTCAGCACACTGGCGCCATTTCTCCCTCACAGCTCCGCTGGAAGGAATCTCCCTGGCTCTCCCCTGCAGTCTACACTACAGAAAAGGGTAAAAAAGAGAGGGGGGGCACTAAATTTAGGCGCAGTATATATATAACAGCAGCTATAGGGGACATAATTCAGTTAGTCCCTGTATTATATAGCGCTCTGGTGTGTGCTGGCATACTCTCTCTGTCAACCCAAAGGGCTTTTGTGGGTCCTGTCCTCTGTTAGAGCATTCCCTGTGTGTGTGTGTGTGTGTGCGGTGTGTCGGTACGGCTGTGTCGACATGTTTGATGAGGATAATGATGTGGAGGCGGAGCAGATGCCTATAGAAGGGATGTCACCCCCTGCGGGGCAGACACCTGAGTGGATGGACTTATGGAAGGAATTGCGTGCACGTGTCGACTCCTTACACAAAAAATTTGACAACATGCCAAATGCGGGACAGCCGGCTTCTCAGCTCGTGCCTGTCCAGGCGTCTCAAAGGCCATCGGGGGCTCTAAAACGCCCGCTACCTCAGATGGCAGACGCAGATGTCGACACGGATACTGACACCAGTGTCGACGACGATGAGTCTAGTCAAATGTCCACTAAGGCCATTCGTTGCATGATTGAAGCAATGAAAGAGGTGTTACAAATTTCTGATATAAACCCAGGTACCACTAAAAAGGGTATTATGTTTGGGGAGAAAAAACTACCCGTAGTTTCTCTGACGTCCTAGTGGATGCTGGGACTCCGTCAGGACCATGGGGATTAGCGGCTCCGCAGGAGACAGGGCACAAAAATAAAGCTTTAGGATCAGGTGGTGTGCACTGGCTCCTCCCCCTATGACCCTCCTCCAAGCCTCAGTTAGGTTTTTGTGCCCGTCCGAGCAGGGTGCAATCTAGGTGGCTCTCCTAAAGAGCTGCTTAGAAAAAGTTTTTAGGTTTTTTTATTTTCAGTGAGTCCTGCTGGCAACAGGCTCACTGCATCGAGGGACTTAGGGGAGAGAAGTGAACTCACCTGCGTGCAGGATGGATTGGCTTCTTAGGCTACTGGACACCATTAGCTCCAGAGGGATCGAACACAGGCCCAGCCATGGAGTCCGGTCCCGGAGCCGCGCCGCCGACCCCCTTGCAGATGCCGAAAAGTGAAGAGGTCCAGAAACCGGCGGCAGAAGACTTTTCAGTCTTCATGAGGTAGCGCACAGCACTGCAGCTGTGCGCCATTGTTGTCACACACTTCACACCAGCGGTCACGGAGGGTGCAGGGCGCTGGGGGGGGCGCCCTGGGCAGCAATGATAATACCTTATTCTGGCTAAAAAATACATCACATATAGCCCCTGGGGCTATATGGATGTATTTAACCCCTGCCAGGTCTCAGAAAAACGGGAGAAGAAGCCCGCCGAAAAGGGGGCGGGGCCTATTCTCCTCGGCACACAGCGCCATTTTCCCTCACAGAAATGCTGGTGGGAAGGCTCCCAGGCTCTCCCCTGCACTGCACTACAGAAACAGGGTTAAAACAGAGAGAGGGGGCACTTATTGGCGATATGATTATATATATTAAGATGCTATAAGGGAAAAACACTTATATGAAGGTTGTCCCTGTATAATTATAGCGTTTTGGTGTGTGCTGGCAAACTCTCCCTCTGTCTCCCCAAAGGGCTAGTGGGGTCCTGTCCTCTATCAGAGCATTCCCTGTGTGTGTGCTGTGTGTCGGTACGTGTGTGTCGACATGTATGAGGACGATTTTGGTGAGGAGGCGGAGCAAATTGCCTGTAATGGTGATGTCACTCTCTAGGGAGTCGACACCGGAATGGATGGCTTATTTAGGAATTACGTGATAATGTCAACACGCTGCAAGTCGGTTGACGACATGAGACGGCCGGCAAACAAATTAGTATCTGTCCAGGCGTCTAAAACACCGTCAGGGACGTTATAATGCCCATTTTACCTCAGTCGGTCGACACAGACACGGACACTGACTCCAGTGTCGACGGTGAAGAAACAAACGTATTTTCCTTTAGGGCCACACGTTACTTGTTAAGGGCAATGAAGGAGGTGTTACATATTTCTGATACTACAAGTACCACAAAAAAGGGTATTATGTGGGGTGTGAAAAAACTACCTATAGTTTTTCCTGAATCAGATAAATTAAATGAAGTGTGTGATGAGGCGTGGGGTTCCCCCGATAGAAAATTATTGGCGGTATACCCTTTCCCGCCAGAAGTTAGGGCGCGTTGGGAAACACCCCTTAGGGTGGATAAGGCGCTCACACGCTTATCAAAACAAGTGGCGGTACCGTCTCCAGATAGGGCCGCCCTCAAGGAACCAGCTGATAGGAGGCTGGAAAATATCCAAAAAAGTATATACACACATACTGGTGTTATACTGCGACCAGCGATCGCCTCAGCCTGGATGTGCAGCGCTGGGGTGGCTTGGTCGGATTCCCTGACTGAAAATATTGATACCCTTGACAGGGACAGTATTTTATTTACTATAGAGCATTTAAAGAATGCATTTCTATATATGCGAGATGCACAGAGGGATATTTGCACTCTGGCATCAAGAGTAAGTGCGATGTCCATATCTGCCAGAAGATGTTATGGACACGACAGTGTACAGGTGATGCAGATTCCAAACGGCACATGGAAGTATTGCCGTATAAAGGGGAGGAGTTATTTGGGGTCGGTCCATCGGACCTGGTGGCCACGGCAACAGCTGGAAAATCCACCTTTTTTACCCCAAGTTACATCTCAGCAGAAAAAGACACCGTCTTTTCAGCCTCAGTCCTTTCGTCCCCATAAGGGCAAGTGGGCAAAAGGCCAGTCATATCTGCCCAGGGATAGAGGAAAGGGAAGAAGACTGCAGCAGGCAGCCCATTCCCAGGAACAGAAGCCCTCCACCGCTTCTGCCAAGTCCTCAGCAGGACGCTGGGGCCGTACAAGCGGACTCAGGTGCGGTGGGGGGTCGTCTCAAGAGTTTCAGCGCGTAGTGGGCTCACTCGCAAGTGGACCCCTGGATCCTACAAGTAGTATCCCAGGGGTACAGATTGGAAATTCGAGACGTCTCCCCCTCGCAGGCTCCTGATGTCTGCTTTACCAACGTCTTTCTCCGACAGGAAGGCAGTATTGGAAACAATTCACAAGCTGTATTCCCAGCAGGTGATAATCAAAGTACCCCTCCTACAACAAGGAAAGGGGTATTATTCCACACTATATTGTGGTACTGAAGCCAGACGGCTTGGTGAGACATATTCTAAATCTGAAATCTTTGAACACTTACATACAAAGGTTCAAATCAAGATGGAGTCACTCAGAGCAGTGATAGCGAACCAGGAAGAAGGGGACTATATGGTGTCCCTGGACATCAAGGATGCTTACCTCCATGTCCAAAATTGCCCTTCTCACCAAGGGTACCTCAGGTTCGTGGTACGGAACGGTCACTATCCGTTTCAGACGCTGCCGTTTGGATTGTCCACGGCACCCCGGGTCTTTACCAAAGTAATGGCTGAAATGATGATTCTTCTTCAAAGAAAAGGCGTCTTAATTATCCCTTACTTGGACGATCTCCTGATAAGGGCAAGGTCCAGAGAACAGTTGGAAGTCGAAGTAGCACTATCTCAAGTAGTTCTACGACAGCGCGGGTGGATTCTAAATATTCCAAAATCGCAGCCGTTTCCGACGACACGTCTGCTGTTCCTAAGGATGATTCTGGACACAGTCCAGAAAAAGGTGTTTCTCCCGGAGGAGAAAGCCAGGGAGTTATCCGAGCTAGTCAGGAACCTCCTAAAACCAGGAAAAGTGTCAGTGCATCATTGCACAAGAGTCCTGGGAAAAATGGTGGCTTATTACGAAGCGATTCCATTCGGCAGATTCCACGCAAGAACTTTTCAATGGGATCTGCTGGACAAATGGTCCGGATTGCATCTTCAGATGCATCAGCGGATAACCCTATCTCCAAGAACAAGGGTGTCTCTCCTGTGGTGGTTACAGAGTTCTCATCTTCTAGAGGGCCGCAGATTCGGCATTCAGGATTGGATGCTGGTGACCACGGAGGCCAGCCTGAGAGGCTGGGGAGCAGTCACACAGGGAAAAAATTTCCAGGGAGTGTGATCAAGTCTGGAGACTTTTCTCCACATAAATATACTGGAGCTAAGGGCAATTTACAATGCTCTAAGCGTAGCAAGACCTCTGCTTCAAGGTCAGCCGGTATTGATCCAGTGGGACAACATCACGGCAGTCGCCCACGTAAACAGACAGGGCGGCACAAGAAGCAGGAGGGCAATGGCAGAAACTGCAAGGATTTTTCGCTGGGCGGAAAATCATGTGATAGCACTGTCAGCAGTGTTCATTCCGGGAGTGGACAACTGGGAAGCAGACTTCCTCAGCAGAAAAACTGGACAGGTATTGCGCCAGGTCAAGAGACCCTCAGGCAATAGCTGTAGACGCTCTGGTAACACCATGGGTGTACCAGTCAGTGTATGTGTTTCCTCCTCTGCCTCTCATACCAAAAGTACTGAGAATTATACGGCAAAGGGGAGTAAGAACGATACTCGTGGCTCCGGATTGGCCAAGAAGAACTTGGTACCCGGAACTTCAGGAGATGCTCACGGAAGATCCGTGGCCTCTACCTCTAAGACGGGACCTGCTTCAGCAGGGACCGTGTCTATTCCAAGACTTACCGCGGCTGCGTTTGACGGCATGGCGGTTGAACGCCGAATTCTAAGGGAAAAAGGCATTCCGGAAGAGGTCGTCCCTACACTGGTAAAAGCCAGGAAGGAGGTGACTGCACAACATTATCACCGCATTGGAGAAAATATGTTGCGTGGTGTGAGGCCAGGAAGGCCCCACGGAGGAATTTCAACTGGGTCGATTCCTACTTTTCCTGCAAACAGGATTGTCTATGGGACTCAAATTGGGGTCCATTAAGGTTCAAATTTCGGCCCTGTCAATTTTCTTCCAGAAAGAATTGGCTTCAGTTCCTGAAGTCCAGACTTTTGTAAAAGGAGTACTACATATACAGCCCCGGTTGTGCCCCAGTGGCTCCGTGGGACCTTAATGTAGTTTTGGATTTTCTCAAATCTCATTGGTTTGAGCCACTCAAATCGGTGGATTTGAAATATCTTACATGGAAAGTAACCATGCTACTGGCCCTGGCTTCAGCCAGGAGACTATCAGAATTGGCGGCTTTATCGTATAAAAGCCCATATCTGATTTTCCATTCGGACAGGGCAGAACTGCGGACGTGTTCTCAGTTTCTGCCTAAGGTGGTGTCAGCGTTTCACCTGAACCAGCCTATTGTGGTGCCTGCGGCTACTAGCGATTTGGAGGATTCCAAGTTGCTGGACGTTGTCAGGGCATTGGAAATATATATTTCAAGGACGGTTGGAGTCAGAAAATCTGACTCGCTGTTTATACTGTATGCACCCAACAAGCTGGGTGCTCCTGCTTCTAAGCAGACGATTGCTCGTTGGATTTGTAGCACAATTCAACTTGCACATTCTGTGGCAGGCCTGCCACAGCCTAAATCTGTCAAGGCCCATTCCACAAGGAAGGTGGGCTCATCCTGGGCGGCTGCCCGAGGGGTCTCGGCATTACAACTCTGCCGAGCAGCTACGTGGTCGGGGGAGAACACGTTTGTAAAATTCTACAAATTTGATTCCCTGGCTAAAGAGGACCTGGATTCTCTCATTCGGTGCTGCAGAGTCATCCGCACTCTCCCGCCCGTTTGGGAGCTTTGGTATAATCCCCATGGTCCTGACGGAGTCCCAGCATCCACTAGGACGTCAGAGAAAATAAGATTTTACTTACCGATAAATCTATTTCTCGTAGTCCGTAGTGGATGCTGGGCGCCCATCCCAAGTGCGGATTGTCTGCAATACTTGTACATAGTTATTGTTACAAGAAAATCGGGTTGATATTGTTGTGAGCCGTCTGTTCAGAGGCTCCTACGTTTGTCATACTGTTAACTGGGTTCAGATCACAAGTTGTACGGTGTGATTGGTGTGGCTGGTATGAGTCTTACCCGGGATTCAAAAGCCTTCCTTATTGTGTACGCTCGTCCGGGCACAGTATCCTAACTGAGGCTTGGAGGAGGGTCATAGGGGGAGGAGCCAGTGCACACCACCCGATCCTAAAGCTTTATTTTTGTGCCCTGTCTCCTGCGGAGCCGCTAATCCCCATGGTCCTGACGGAGTCCCAGCATCCACTACGGACTACGAGAAATAGATTTATCGGTAAATAAAATCTTATTTTTACCCCCATCAGAAGAATTAAATGAAGTGTGTGAAGAAGCGTGGGCTTTCCCTGATAAAAGATTGGTAATCTCTAAGAAGTTACTAATGGCGTTCCCTTTCCCGCCAGAGGATAGGTCACGTTGGGAGATACCCCCTAGGGTGGATAAAGCGCTCACACGTTTGTCTAAAAAGGTGGCACTACCGTCTCCGGATACGGCCGCCCTCAAGGAACCTGCTGATAGAAAGCAGGAGGCGATCCTGAAGTCTGTATATACACACTCAGGCATTATACTTAGACCAGCTATTGCGTCAGCATGGATGTGCAGTGCTGCCGCTGCGTGGTCAGATTCCCTGTCAGAAAATATTGACACCCTAGACAGGGACACTATTCTGCTAACCATAGAGCATATAAAAGACTCAGTCTTATACATGAGAGATGCACAGAGGGAGATCTGCCGGCTGGCATCTAAAATAAGTGCATTGTCCATTTCTGCTAGGAGAGGCTTATGGACTCGCCAGTGGACAGGGGATGCAGATTCAAAAAGGCACATGGAAGTTTTGCCTTATAAGGGTGAGGAGTTATTTGGGGATGGTCTCTCGGACCTAGTTTCCACAGCAACTGCTGGGAAGTCAGCATTTTTACCCCATGTTCCCTCACAGCCTAAAAAGGCGCCGTTTTATCAGGTACAGTCCTTTCGGACTCAGAAAAACAGGCGTGGAAAAGGCGGGTCCTTTCTGTCCAGAGGCAGAGGTAGGGGAAAAAGGCTGCAACAAGCAGCAGGTTCCCAGGAGCAAAAGTCCTCCTCCGCTTCTTCCAAGTCCGCCGCATGACGGTGGGGGGCCGCCTCAAAAATTTCAGATATCAGTGGGCTCGCTCACAGGTGGATCCCTGGATCCTGCAAATAGTATCTCAAGGGTACAAACTGGAATTCGAGGCGTCTCCACCCCACCGGTTCCTAAAATCTGCCTTGCCGATTACTCCTTCAGACAGGGAGGCTGTGCTAGCGGCAATTCACAAGCTGTATTCCCAGCAGGTGATAATCAAGGTGCCCCTACTTCAACAAGGACGGGGTTACTATTCCACACTGTTTGTGGTACCGAAACCGGACGGTTCGGTGAGACCCATTTTAAATTTGAAATCCTTGAACACATACATAAAAAAATCCAAGTTCAAGATGGAATCGCTCAGGGCGGTTATTGCAAGCCTGGACGAGGGGGATTACATGGTATCCCTGGACATCAAGGATGCTTACCTGCATGTCCCCATTTACTATCCTCACCAGGAGTACCTCAGATTGTGGTACAGGATTGCCATTACCAATTCCAGACGCTGCCGTTTGGACTCTCCACGGCACCGAGGGTGTTTACCAAGGTAATGGCGGAAATGATGATACTCCTTCGAAGAAAGGGAGTTTTAATTATCCCGTACTTGGACGATCTCCTAATAAAGGCGAGGTCCAAGGAGCAGTTGTTGGTGGGAGTAGCACTATCTCAGGAGGTGCTACACCAGCACGGTTGGATTCTGAATATTCCAAAATCACAGCTGATTCCGACGACACGTCTACTGTTCCTGGGTATGATTCTGGATACAGTCCAGAAAAAAGTGTTTCTCCCGGAGGAGAAAGCCAAGGAGCTGTCATCTCTAGTCAGAGACCTCCTGAAACCAAAACAGGTATCGGTGCATCACTGCACGCGGGTCCTGGGAAAGATGGTGGCTTCTTACGAAGCAATTCCTTTCGGCAGGTTCCATGCCAGAATCTTTCAGTGGGACCTGTTGGACCAATGGTCCGGATCGCATCTTCAGATGCATCGCCTAATAACCTTGTCTCCAAGAACCAGGGTGTCTCTGCTGTGGTGGCTGCAGAGTGCTCATCTTCTAGAGGGCCGCAGATTTGGCATACAGGACTGAGTCCTGGTGACCACGGATGCCAGCCTTCGAGGCTGGGGGGCAGTCACACAGGGAAGAAACTTCCAAGGGCTGTGGTCGAGTCAGGAGACTTCCCTACACATAAATATTCTGGAACTAAGGGCCATTTACAATGCCCTAAGTCAGGCAAAATCCCTGCTTTTACACCAGCCGGTACTGATCCAGTCAGACAACATCACGGCAGTCGCCCATGTAAATCGACAGGGCGGCACAAGAAGCAGGATGGCAATGGCAGAAGCCACAAGGATTCTCCGATGGGTGGAAAATCACGTACTAGCACTGTCAGCAGTGTTCATTCCGGGAGTGGACAACTGGGAAGCAGACTTTCTCAGCAGGCACGACCTCCACCCGGGAGAGTGGGGACTTCATCCAGAAGTCTTCACGCTGATTGTAAATCGATGGGAATGGCCACAGGTGGACATGATGGCGTCCCGCCTAAACAAAAAACTAGAGAGATATTGCGCCAGGTCAAGGGACCCTCAGGCGATAGCTGTGGACGCTCTAGTGACACCGTGGGTGTACCAGTCAGTTTATGTGTTCCCTCCTCTGCCTCTCATACCAAGGGTACTGAGAATAATAAGAAAACGAGGAGTAAGAACAATACTCGTGGTTCCGGATTGGCCAAGACTAGCGTGGTACCCGGAACTTCAAGAGATGATCTCAGAGGACCCATGGCCTCTGCCGCTCAGACAGGACCTGCTGCAGCAGGGGCCCTGTCTGTTCCAAGACTTACCGCGGCTGCGTTTGACGGCATGGCGGTTGAACACCGGATCCTGAAGGAAAAGGGCATTCCGGAGGAAGTCATTCCTACGCTGATTAAAGCCAGGAAAGATGTAACTGCAAAGCATTATCACCGCATATGGCGGAAGTATGTTGCTTGGTGTGAGGCCAAAAAGGCCCCAACAGAGGAATTTCAACTAGGTCGATTTCTGCATTTCCTACAAGCAGGAGTGACTATGGGCCTGAAATTAGGCTCCATTAAGGTACAGATCTCGGCTCTGTCGATTTTCTTCCAGAAAGAACTAGCTTCACTACCTGAAGTTCAGACGTTTGTGAAAGGAGTGCTGCATATTCAGCCCCCGTTTGTGCCTCCAGTGGCACCTTGGGATCTCAAAGTGGTGTTGAGTTTCTTAAAATCACATTGGTTTGAGCCACTTAAAACCGTGGATCTAAAATATCTCACGTGGAAAGTGGTCATGTTATTGGCCTTGGCTTCAGCCAGGCGTGTGTCAGAATTGGCGGCTTTGTCATGTAAAAGCCCTTATCTGATTTTCCATATGGATAGGGCGGAATTGAGGACTCGTCCCCAGTTTCTCCCTAAGGTGGTATCAGCTTTTCACTTGAACCAACCTATTGTGGTGCCTGCGGCTACTAGTGACTTGGAGGATTCCAAGTTACTGGACGTAGTCAGGGCCTTGAAAATTTATTTTTCCAGGACGGCTAGAGTCAGGAAAACTGACTCGCTATTTATCCTGTATGCACCCAACAAACTGGGTGCTCCTGCTTCTAAGCAGACTATTGCTCGCTGGATTTGTAGCACAATTCAGCTGGCGCATTCTGCGGCTGGACTGCCGCATCCTAAATCAGTAAAAGCCCATTCCACAAGGAAGGTGGGCTCATCTTGGGCGGCTGCCCGAGGGGTCTCGGCTTTACAACTTTGCTGAGCTGCTACTTGGTCAGGGGCAAACACGTTTGCAAAATTCTACAAATTTGATACCCTGGCTGAGGAGGACCTTGAGTTCTCTCATTCGGTGCTGCAGAGTCATCCGCACTCTCCCGCCCGTTTGGGAGCTTTGGTATAATCCCCATGGTCCTTTCGGAGTTCCCAGCATCCACTAGGACGTCAGAGAAAATAAGATTTTACTCACCGGTAAATCTATTTCTCTAACGTCCTAAGTGGATGCTGGGGACTCCGTCAGGACCATGGGGTTTAGCGGCTCCGCAGGAGACAGGGCACAATAATAAAAGCTTTAGGATCAGGTGGTGTGCACTGGCTCCTCCCCCTATGACCCTCCTCCAAGCCTCAGTTAGATTTTTGTGCCCGGCCGAGAAGGGTGCAATCTAGGTGGCTCTCCTGAGCTGCTTAGAATAAAAGTTTAAGTTAGGTTTTTTATTTTCAGTGAGTCCTGCTGGCAACAGGCTCACTGCGACGAGGGACTTAGGGGAGAGAAGTAAACTCACCTGCGTGCAGGATGGATTTGCTTCTTAGGCTACTGGACACCATTAGCTCCAGAGGGAGTCGGAACACAGGTCTCACCCTGGGGTTCGTCCCGGAGCCGTGCCGCTGACCCCCCTTGCAGATGCCGAAGTTGAAGAGGTCCAGAGGTCCAGAAACAGGCGGCAGAAGACTTTCAGTCTTCATAAGGTAGCGCACAGCACTGCAGCTGTGCGCCATTGTTGTCAGCACACTTCATACCAGCGGTCACTGAGGGTGCAGGGCGCTGGGGGGGGGGGGGGGGCGCGTCCTGGGCAGCAATGTATTATACCTTTTTTATGGCTAAAATACATCACATATAGCCCTTGAGGCTATATGGATGTATTTAACCCCTGCCAGATCTCACAAACTCCGGGAGAAGAGCCCGCCGTTTTAGGGGGCGGGGCCTATTCTCCTCAGCACACGGCGCCATTTTCCTGCTCAGCTCTGCTGTGAGGAAGGCTCCCAGGCTCTCCCCTGCACTGCACTACAGAAACAGGGTTAAAACAGAGAGGGGGGGCACTTATTTGGCGATATGATTACATATGTGAAAATGCTATAAGGGAAAACACTTGTATAAGGGGTTGTCCCTGTATAATTATAGCGTTTTTGGTGTGTGCTGGCAAACTCTCCCTCTGTCTCCCCAAAGGGCTAGTGGGGTCCTGTCCTCTATCAGAGCATTCCCTGTGTGTGTGTGTGCTGTGTGTCGGTACGTGTGTGTCGACATGTAGGAGGACGATGTTGGTGAGGAGGCGGAGCAAATTGCCTGTATTGGTGATGTCACTCTCTAGGGAGTCGACACCGGAATGGATGGCTTATTTAGGAATTACGTGATAATGTCAACACGATGCAAGGTCGGTTGACGACATAAGACGGCCGGCAAACAAATTAGTACCTGTCCAGGCGTCTCAGACACCGTCAGGGGCTTGTAAAAACGCCCATTTACCTCAGTTGGTCGACACAGACACGGACACTGACTTCAGTGTCGACGGTGAAGAAACAAACGTATTTTCCTTTAGGGCCACACGTTACATGTTAAGGGCAATGAAGGAGGTGTTACATATTTCTGATACTATAAGTACCACAAATAAGGGTATTATGTAGCGTGGGAATAATCTACTTGTAGTTTTTCCTGAATCAGATAAATTAAAGTGTGTGATGATACGTGGGTTTCCTCCGATAGAAAATTATTGGAGGTATACCCTTTCCCGCCAGAAGTGAGGGCGAGTTGGGAAACACACCTTAGGGTGGATAAGGCGCTCACACGCTTATAAAAACAAGTGGCGTTACCGTCTCCAGATACGGCCGCCCTCAAAGAGCCAGCTGATAGGAAGCTGAAAAATATCCTAAAAAGTATATACACACATACTGGTGTTATACTACGACCAGCAATCGCCTCAGCCTGGATGTGCAGCGCTGGGGGGGCTTGGTCGGATTTCCTGACTGAAAATATTGATACCCTTGACAGGAACAATATTTTATTGACTATAGAGCATTTTAAGGATGCATTTCTATATATGCGAGATGTGCAGAGGGATATTTGCATTCTGGCATCAAGAGTAGATGTGATGTCCATATCTGCCAGACGATGTTTATAGACACGACAGTGGTCAGGTGATGCAGATTCCAGACGGCACATGGAAGTATTGCCGTATAAAGGGGCGGTCCATCGGACCTGGTGGCCATGGCAACAGCTGGAAAATCCACTTTTGTTACCCCAAGTCACATCTCAGCAGAAAAGGACACAGTCTTTTCAGTCTCAGTCCTTTCGTACCCATAAAGGCAGGCGGGCAAAAGGCCAGTCATATCTGCCCAGGGTTAGAGGAAAGGGAAGAAGACTGCAGCAGGCAGCCCATTCCCAGGAACAGAAGTCCTCCACAGCTTCTGCCAAGTCCGCAGCATGACGCTGGGGCCATACAAACGGACTCAGGTGCGGTGGGGGGTCATCTCAAGAGTTTCAGCACGCAGTGGGCTCACTCGCAAGTGGACTTCTGGATCCTACACGTAGTATCCCAGGTGTACATTGGAAATTCGAGACGTCTTCCCCTCACAAGTTCCTGAAGTCTGCTTTACCAACGTCTCCCTCCGACAGGGAGGCAGTATTGGAAAAAATTCACAGGCTGTATTCCCAGCAGGTGATAATCAAAGTACCCCTCCTACAACAAGGGAAGGGGTATTATTCCACACTATATTGTGGTACTGAAGCCAAACGGCTCGGTGAGATCTAAAAGATTTGAACAATTACATACAAGGGTTCAAATCAAGATGGAGTCACTCAGAGCAGTGATAGCGAACCAGGACGATATGGTGTCACTGGATATCAGGGACGCTTACCTACATGTCCAAATTTTGCCCTTCTCACCAAGGGTATCTCAGGTTCGTGGTACAGAACTGTCACTATCAGTTCAGACGCTGCCGTTTGGATTGTCCACGGCACCCCGGGTCTTTACCATGGTAATGGCCGAAATGATTATTCTTCCTAAAAGAAATATGGACGCTTTCCTGATAAGGGCAAGGTCCAGAGAACAGTTGGCGGTCGGAGTAGCACTATCTCAAGTAGTTCTACGACAGCACGAGTGGATTCTAAATATTCCAAAATCGCAGCTTTTTCCGACGACACGTCTAATGTTCCTAGGAATGATTCTGGACACAGTCCAGAAAAGGATGTTTTCTCCCGGAGAAGACGACCAGGGAGTTATCCGAGCTAATCAGGAACCTCCTAAAACCAGGAAAAGTATCAGTGCATCATTGCACAAGGGTCCTGTGAAAAATGGTGGTTTCTTACAAAGCGATCCCATTCGGTAGATTTCACGCAAGAACCTTTCAGTGGAATCTGCTGGGAAAATGGTCCGGATCGCATCTTCAGATGCATCAGCGGATAACCCTGTCTCCAAGGACAAGGGTGTTTTCTTCTGCGGTGGCTGCAGAGTGCTCATCTATGAAAGGGCCGCAGATTCGACATTCAGGACTGGGTCCTGGTGACCACGGATGCCAGCCTGAGTGGCTGGGGAGCAGTCACACAAGGAAAAAATTTCCAGGGAGTGTGATCAAGTCTGGAGACTTCTCTCCACATAAATATACTGGAGCTAAGGGCAATTTACAAGGCTCTAAGCTTAGCAAGACCTCTGCTTCAAGGTCAGCCGGTATTGATCCAGTGGGACAACATCACGGCAGTCGCCCACGTAAACAGACAGGGCGGCACATGAGGCAGGAGGGAAATGGCAGAAACTGCAAGGATTCTTCGCTGGGCGAAAAATCATGTGATAACACTCTCAGCAGTGTTAATTCCGGGAGTGGAAAACTGGGAAGCAAACTTCCTCAGCAGGCATAACCTCCACCCGGGAGAGTGGGGACTTCAGCGGGAAGTCTTCCACATGATTGTAAACCGTTGGGAAAAACCAAAGGTGGACATGATGGCGTCCCGCCTGAACAAAAAACTAGACAAATATTGCGCCAGGTCAAGGGACCCTCAGGCAATAGCGGTGGACGCTCTGGTAACACTGTGGGTGTACCAGTCAGGGTATGTGTTCCCTCATATGCATCTCATACCAAAAGTACTGAGAATCATAAGAAGGAGATGAGTAAGAACGATACTCGTGGTTCCGGATGGGTCAAGAAGGACTTGGTACCCGGAACTTCAAGAGATGCTCACGGAAGAACCGTGGCCTCTACCTTTAAGAAAGGACCTGCTCCAGCAGGGGCCTTGTCTGTTCCAAGACTTACCGCGGCTGCGTTTGACGGCATGGCAGTTGAACGCCGGATCCTGAAAGGGCATTCCAGATGAAGTCATCCCTACCCTGGTCGAAGCCAGGAAGGATGTAACCGAAAAACATTTTCACCGCATTTGGCGAAAATATGTTGCGTGGTGTGAGGCCAAGAAGGTCCCTACAGAGGAATTCCAACTGGGTCGTTCCTACATTTCCTGAAAACAGGACTGTCTATGGGCCTAAAATTAGGGTCCATTAAGGTTCAAATTTCGACCCTGTCAAATTTCTTCCAGAAAGAACTGGCTTCAGTGCCTGAAGTTCAGACGTTTGTAAAAGGGGTACTGCATATACAGCCTCCTTTTGTGCCCCCAGTGGCACCTTGGGATCTCAATGTTGTTTTGAGTTTCCTAAAGTCACATTGGTTTGATCCACTCACCACTGTGGAATTAAAATATTTCGCATGGAAGGTGAAGATTCTATTAGCCCTGGCTTCTGCCAGGCGTGTGTCAGAATGGGCGGCTTTATCATATAAAAGCCCTTACTTAATTTTTCATTCTGACAGGGCAGAATTGAGGACTCGTCCTCAATTTCTCCTTAAGGTGTTTTCTGTTTTTCACATGAACCAACCTATTGTGGTACCTGCGGCTACTAGGGACTTGGAGGACTCCAAGTTACTTGACGTTGTCAGGGCCCTGAAAATATATGTTTCCAGGACGACTGGAGTCAGAAAATCTGACTCGCTGTTTAGCCTGTATGCACCCAACAAGATGGGTGTTCCTGCTTCTAAGCAGACGATTGCTCGCTGGATTTGTAGTACAATTCAGCTTGCACATTCTGTGGCAGGCTTGCCACAGCCAAAATCAGTAAAAGCCCATTCCACAAGGAAGTGGGCTCATCTTGGGCGGCTGCCCGAGGGGTCTCGGCTTTACAACTTTGCCGAGCTGCTACTTGGTCAGGGGCACACCCTGACTGAGGAGGACCTGGAGTTCTCTCATTCGGTGCTGCAGAGTCATCCGCACTCTCCCGCCCATTTGGGAGCTTTGGTATAATCCCCATGGTCCTGACGGAGTCCCCAGCATCCACTTAGGACGTTAGAGAAAATAAGAATTTACTTACCGATAATTCTATTTCTCGTAGTCCGTAGTGGATGCTGGGCGCCCATCCCAAGTGCGGATTGTCTGCAATACTTGTACATAGTTATTGTTACAAAATCGGGTTATTCTTGTTGTGAGCCATCTTTTCAGAGGCTCCTTCGTTGTTATCATACTGTTAACTGGGTTCAGATCACAGGTTGTACGGTGTGATTGGTGTGGCTGGTATGAGTCTTACCCGGGATTCAATATCCTTCCTTATTATGCACGCTCGTCCGGGCACAGTATCCTAACTGAGGCTTGGAGGAGGGTCATAGGGGGAGGAGCCAGTGCACACCACCTGATCCTAAAGCTTTTATTATTGTGCCCTGTCTCCTGCGGAGCCGCTAAACCCCATGGTCCTGACGGAGTCCCCAGCATCCACTACGGACTACGAGAAATAGAATTATCGGTAAGTAAATTCTTATTTTCTCGTAGTCCGTAGTGGATGCTGGGCGCCCATCCCAAGTGCGGATTGTCTGCAATACTTGTACATAGTTATTGTTAACTAAAGGGTTATTGTTGAGCCATCTGTTGAGAGGCTCAGTTGTTTTCATACTGTTAAACTGGGTATAGTATCACGAGTTATACGGTGTGGCTGGTAGGAGTCTTACCCGGGATTCAAAATCCTTCCTTATTATGTCAGCTCGTCCGGGCACAGTGTCCTAACTGAGGCTTGGAGGAGGGTCATGGTGGGAGGAGCCAGTGCACACCAGGTGACCTAAAAGCTTTCTTTAGTTGTGCCCAGTCTCCTGCGGAGCCGCTATTCCCCATGGTCCTTTCGGAGTTCCCAGCATCCACTACGGACTACGAGAAATAGATTTACCGGTGAGTAAAATCTTATTTTTTTTTACATTTATTTATTTTTTATTTCTCTAGCATACATAATGGATAATGGGGAAATCTAGTATGATGGGTATAGACAGGGTCCAAAGGAGCCAGTGCAATTTCTTCAACTGGGTGTGCTGGCACATTCCCTCTATGCCCCCTCCCACAGGCAGTTTAGAAAAAAGTGCCCTCAGGAGAGGATGCACATCTTAGAGCTCCAGAGAGTTTCTTCAATTTCTTTGTTACTGGTTGTTGTTTTCAGTATGCTGTCTGGGCAACAGCATACCTGCACCGTGGGAGCTGGGGGGGGGGGGGGGGCACCAGCCATACGAAGTGCAGAGCCGCTTACCCGTTGTCCTGAGGAGAGGTTGTTCAGTGGGGCACTGCGCCTTAGCTCTCACAGCCGCAGCATGCTGCACACCCCTAACGCTGACTGAAAGTGACATCAGTGGGGAGTACAAACCAGGGACCTCGCTAGGGGGGTCCCCTGGTTCAAAGTGCGGCTGACCATGGGCGCGGCATACGAGACTCTCCCGGGGGAGTCCTGCTAAGATCCCCCTTGTGGAAACTGGCATAAATGCTTGACTAAGCACTTGTGAGGTTTTGAGCAAAAACTGATACTTTGCCAGTATAATACTATTGGGTATCTCTGGTGCCATTGGAGGGGGCGGAGCTACCTCAGAGCAGGACCTAAGGCGTTTTGGCGTCTTCCTCTGGTTACTTCAGCACACACAGCGCTTCTTGATCCTCAGACACGCTGGATATCTGGTACAGGTTGTAGCAAAGGGGGAGAAACGCTTGTGTACACTATATAAATCCTATTTCTCGAACGTCCTAAGTGGATGCTGGGGACTCCGTAAGGACCATGGAGATTAGCGACTCCGCAGGAGACTGGGCATAACTATAAAGAAAGCTTTTAGACTACTGGTGTGCACTGGCTCCTCCCACTAAGACCCTCCTCCAGACCTCCGTTAGATTCTTGTGCCCGGCCGAGCTGGATGCACACTAGGGGCTCTCCTGAGCACCTAGAAAGAAAGTATATTTAGGTTTTTTATTTTCAGTGAGATCTGCTGGCAACAGACTCACTGCAGCGAGGGACTAAGGGGAGAAGAAGCGAACCTACCTAACAGGTGGTAGTTTGGGCTTCTTAGGCTACTGGACACCATTAGCTCCAGAGGGATCGACCGCAGGACCCGACCTTGGTGTTCGTTCCAGGAGCCGCGCCGCCGTCCCCCTTACAGAGCCAGAAGCACGAAGAAGGTCCGGAAAATCGGCGGCAGAAGACTTCCGTCTTCACCAAGGTAGCGCACAGCACTGCAGCTGTGCGCCATTGCTCCTCATGTACACCTCATACTTCGGTCACTGATCGGTGCAGGGCGCTGGGGGGGGGGGGGCGCCTTGAGGGCAGTAGATAACACCTTGGCTGGCAAAATATACATCATATATAGTCCCAGAGGCTATATAGATGTAAAATTACCCCTGCCAGTATCACAGAAAAAGCGGGAGAAAGTCCGCCGAAAAGGGGGCGGGGCTTCTCCCTCAGCACACTGGCGCCATTTTTCCCTCACAGTTCCGCTGGAAGGAAGCTCCCTGGCTCTCCCCTGCAGTCTGAGAAACTACAGAAGGGTAAAAAAGAGAGGGGGGGCACTAAATTTAGGCGCAGTATAAATGTAATATATATAAAAAAGCAGCTATAGGGAAAACACTCATTGATAGTGGGATCCCAGTGTTATATAGCGCTCTGGTGTGTGCTGGCATACTCTCTCTCTGTCTCCCCAAAGGGCTTTGTGGGGTCCTTTCCTCTGTCAGAGCATTCCCTGTGTGTTTGCGGTGTGTCGGTACGGCTGTGTCGACATGTTTGATGAGGAGGCTTATGTAGAGGCGGAGCAGATGCCTGTAAATGTGATGTCACCCCCTGCGGGGTCGACACCTGAGTGGATGGTGCTGTGGAAGGAATTACGTGATAGTGTCGACTCCTTACATAAAAGGTTTGACGACATACCTAATGTGGGACAGCCGGCTTCTCAGCCTGTGCCTGCCCAGGCGTCTCAAAAACCATCAGGGGCTCTAAAACGCCCGCTACCTCAGATGGTTGACACAGATGTCGACACGGATACTGACTCCTCGACACGGATACTGACTCCAGTGTCGACGACGAAGAGACTAATGTAACTTCCAGTAGGGCCACACGTTACATGATTGAGGCAATGAAAAATGTGTTGCACATTTCTGATGTTACCCCCGGTACCACAAAAAAGGGTATAATGTTTGGAGAGAAAAAACTTCCAGTAGCTTTTCCTCCATCTGAAGAGTTAAATGAAGTGTGTGAAGAAGCGTGGGCTTCCCCTGATAAAAAGATGGTAATTTCTAAGAGGTTACTAATGGCGTACCCTTTCCCGCCAGAGGATAGGTCACGCTGGGAAACATCCCCTAGGGTGGATAAAGCGCTCACACGCTTGTCGAAGAAGGTGGCACTACCGTCTCCGGATACGGCCGCCCTGAAGGAATCTGCTGATAGAAAGCAGGAGGCTATCCTGAAATCTATATATACACACACAGGTGTGATACTGAGACCGGCTATAGCTTCAGCCTGGATGTGCAGCGCGGCGGCTGCGTGGTCAGATTCCCTGTCAGAAAATATAGATACCCTAGACAGGGTCACTATTTTGCTGAACGTAGAGCATATAAAAGACGCACTTTTATACATGAGGGATGCACAGAGGGATATTTGCCGGCTGGCATCCAAAATTAGTGCAATGTCCATTTCTGCCAGGAGAGGGTTATGGACTCGGCAGTGGACAGGTGATGCAGATTCCAAACGACAGAACCAGGTACGGTGGGGGCCCGTCTCAAGCATTTCAGCAAGCAGTGGGCTCGCTCACGGGTGGATCCCTGGATCCTTCAAATAGTATCTCAGGGGTACAAACTGGAATTCGAGACGTCTCCCCCCCGCCGTTTCCTCAAATCTGCCTTGCCAACCACTCCCTCAGGCAGGGAGGCAGTGTTTCAGGCAATTCAAAAGCTGTATTCACAACAAGTGATAGTAAAGGTGCCCCTACTTCAACAAGGAAGGGGTTACTATTCCACAATGTTTGTGGTACCGAAACCGGACGGTTCAGTGAGACCCATTTTAAATTTGAAATCCTTGAACACATATATCAAAAAATTCAAGTTCAAGATGGAATCGCTCAGGGCGGTTATTGCGAGCCTGGACGAGGGAGATTACATGGTATCGCTGGACATCAAGGATGCTTACCTACATGTCCCCATTTACCATCCTCACCAGGGGTACCTCAGGTTTGTGGTACAAGATTGTCATTACCAATTCCAGACGTTGCCGTTCGGTCTCTCCACGGCTCCGAGGTTCTTTACCAAGGTAATGGCGGAAATGATATTACTCCTTCGAAGGAAGGGAGTTTTAATTATCCCGTACTTGGACGATCTCCTGATAAAGGCGAGGTCCAGAGAACAGTTATTGGTAGGGGTAGCACTATCTCGGGAAGTGCTGCAACAGCACGGCTGGATTCTAAACATTCCAAAGTCACAGCTGGTCCCTACGACACGCCTGCTGTTCCTAGGGATGGTTCTGGACACAGAACAGAGAAAAGGGTTTCTCCCGGAGGAGAAGGCCAAGGAGCTGTCATCTCTAGTCAGAGGCCTCCTAAAACCAAAACAGGTGTCGGTGCATCACTGCACGCGGATCCTGGGAAAAATGGTAGCTTCCTACGAAGCGATTCCATTCGGCAGGTTTCATGCAAGAACCTTTCAGTGGGACCTGTTGGACAAGTGGTCCGGATCGCATCTTCAGATGCATCGTCTGATAACCCTGTCTCCAAGGACAAGGGTGTCTCTGCTGTGGTGGCTGCAGAGTGCTCATCTTCAAGAGGGCCGCAGATTCGGCATACAGGACTGGGTCCTGGTGACCACGGATGCCAGCCTTCGAGGCTGGGGAGCAGTCACACAGGGAAGAAACTTCCAAGGACTATGGTCAAGTCAGGAGACTTCCCTGCACATAAATATTCTGGAACTAAGGGCCATTTACAATGCCCTAAGTCAGGCAAAACCCCTGCTTCAAAACCAGCCGGTACTGATCCAGTCAGACAACATCACGGCAGTCGCCCATGTAAATCGACAGGGCGGCACGAGAAGCAGGACGGCGATGGCAGAAGCCACAAGGATTCTCCGATGGGCGGAAAATCACGTGTTAGCACTGTCAGCAGTGTTCATTCCGGGAGTGGACAACTGGGAAGCAGACTTCCTCAGCAGGCACGACCTCCACCCGGGAGAGTGGGGACTTCATCCAGAAGTCTTTCAAATGATTGTAAACCAGTGGGAAAAACCACAGGTGGACATGATGGCGTCCCGCCTAAACAAAAAGCTAGAAAAATATTGCGCCAGGTCAAGAGACCCGCAGGCGATAGCTGTGGACGCTCTGGTAACACCGTGGGTGTACCGATCGGTTTATGTGTTCCCTCCTCTTCCTCTCATACCAAAGGTACTGAGGATAATAAGGAGAAGAGGAGTAAGAACTATACTCATTGTTCCGGATTGGCCAAGAAGAGCGTGGTATCCGGAACTTCAAGAAATGATGTCAGAGGACCCATGGCCTCTACCGCTCAGACAGGACCTGCTGCAGCAGGGGCCCTGTCTGTTCCAAGACTTACCGCGGCTGCGTTTGACGGCATGGCGGTTGAACACCGGATCCTGAAGGAAAAGGGCATTCCGGAGGAAGTCATTCCTACGCTGATAAAAGCTAGGAAAGAAGTAACCGCGAACCATTATCACCGCATATGGCGAAAATATGTTGCGTGGTGTGAGGCCAGGAAGGCCCCAACGGAAGAATTTCAGCTGGGCCGATTCCTGCACTTCCTACAGTCAGGGGTGACTATGGGCCTTAAATTGGGTTCCATTAAGGTCCAGATTTCGGCTCTATCGATTTTCTTCCAGAGAGAATTGGCTTCACTACCTGAAGTTCAGACTTTTGTTAAGGGAGTGCTGCATATTCAGCCCCCTTTTGTGCCTCCAGTGGCACCTTGGGATCTCAACGTGGTGTTGGATTTCCTAAAGTCACATTGGTTTGAGCCACTGAAAACCGTGGATTTAAAATATCTCACGTGGAAAGTGGATTTTATCATGGAAAAGCCCTTATCTGATTTTCCATATGGATAGGGCAGAATTGATGACTCGTCCCCAGTTTCTCCCCAAAGTGGTATCAGCTTTTCATCTGAACCAACCTATCGTGGTGCCTGCGGCTACAAATGACTTGGAGGCTTCCAAGTTGTTGGATGTAGTCAGGGCCCTAAAACAGGACAGCTGGAGTCAGAAAGACTGACTCGCTCTTTATCCTGTATGCGCCCAACAAGTTGGGTGCACCTGCTTCTAAGCAGACTATTGCTCGCTGGATCTGTAGTACGATTCAGCTTGCACATTCTGCGGCTGGACTGCCGCATCCTAAATCAGTAAAAGCCCATTCCACGAGGAAAGTGGGCTCTTCTTGGGCGGCTGCCCGAGGGGTCTCGGCTCTTCAACTTTGCCGAGCTGCTACTTGGTCAGGGGCAAACATGTTTGCTAAATTCTACAAATTTGATACCCTGGCTGAGGAGGACCTTGAGTTCTCTCATTCAGTGCTGCAGAGTCATCCGCACTCTCCCGCCCGTTTGGGAGCTTTGGTATAATCCCCATGGTCCTTACGGAGTCCCCAGCATCCACTTAGGACGTTAGAGAAAATAAGAATTTACTCACCGGTAATTCTATTTCTCATAGTCCGTAGTGGATGCTGGGCGCCCATCCCAAGTGCGGATTGTCTGCAATACTTGTATATAGTTATTGCTTAACTATTGTTGAGCTATCTGTTGAGAGGCTCAGTTGTTATCATGCTGTTAACTGGGTATTGTATCACGAGTTATACGGTGTGATTGGTGTGGCTGGTATGAGTCTTACCCGGGATTCAAAATCCTTCCTAATTGTGTTAGCTCTTCCGGGCACAGTATCCTAACTGAGGTCTGGAGGAGGGTCTTAGTGGGAGGAGCCAGTGCACACCAGTAGTCTAAAAGCTTTCTTTGTAGTTGTGCCCAGTCTCCTGCGGAGTCGCTAATCCCCATGGTCCTTACGGAGTCCCCAGCATCCACTACGGACTATGAGAAATAGAATTACCGGTGAGTAAATTCTTATTTTAGGATAGAAATTGTTAGTGTTTACAGTGTTAAAGTGAATGGACAGCCTCACTGGGGCTGTGCAGCTCAGGGTGTACTGGTGTTCTCGTTCGTTGCTTGTCTCTCTCTCTCACATACAGTAGGGCAGGCTTGCAATATCACTGTGTGTATGTTGTGCTTCCTGTGAAACATGGGTAAACACAAACTGCAGTGTATATCACACCAGATTCTATCCATTATCTACTGCTTCTGTTTCATGTGAACAGTGCAGTCAATATTCACAAATCAGTGAAGGGGCTGGGGGAGAGGGTCCAGGGCCCCACTGGTTAGGGTCTGTTATAACTATGAGGTCAGATGGAGTGGTCCCTCTGGCTCAGATGGGATGAAAGCTAGAGAGGCGCCCAGGCAGATGGTGGTGGTAGGGGACTCTATCATCAGGAAGGCAGATAGGGCAATCTGCTACCGGGATCGTGATCGCCGTATGGTATGTTAAAACAAACAGGAGTGGCACTGCGCTATAGATCAGGAATAGGTTAAAACTGTAAGTGCTGCTGCAGGGAGTGGGGCTACTACCAAGCTCCACTAAAATGTAAACACAGAAAACACAAAATCTTCCCCAGCGCACAGTACAGTATATAAGGGGAAAACTGACAAACAATTTTTCCACTTCCCTCAATCCTTAAGTATTTAAAAAACCAAAAATTAAAAATCCGATTCATTCAATCTTTTATTTTATTTGAATGGTAAAGGAAATTTAATTATCTAAAAGACAATATGATGATTAAGATAAAGTGACTGCCTATTACCGGTAAACAAAACCACCACAAATACAAACATATAACATATAAAACAGGATATATAGAGTGGTAATTTACTATTCCCCACTGCACTTTAGTCGTCCCCAGTGCATGGGTTGAAAATGGATAATCCTGAATAGACTGGATGCGCTGATCTGCGTCTTACTCCCTCTATAGTGTTAAAGTCAGTGACTGCAGTTGTTATTCCGTGCAGAGTCCTTATTGGGGAACACACTATCAATAGTGCAGACCGTGCTAATGGCAACCGTACTTCTCCCAGTTCATAAGGCACGTCCCTTTAAACACTGTACCTATGCTGGATAAAGGAGATCCTTTCTTGGTAAGGAGTTACCTTATACAAATGTCCCAGGACTGTTCTTTAAAGCGAGAACGCTCCCTGGCTATCCGGTCCTCAGCACAGCAGTACCTGCAGTTTGCAGTGGGCAACCTTCATTACCAATTTTGGGCATTACCTTTTGGTTTGACAACGGCTCCACGAGTCTTCACCAAGGTTATGGCGATCATGACGGCCACGCTACGCCGTCAAGGGGTCAGGATACTACCATACCTAGACTATTTGTTGATCCTGGCGCGTTCCCCAGAACTTCTCTGGTGTCATCTAGATTTGATAATCCAGTGCATGAAAGCCCACGGATGGCTGATCACCTGTAAGAAATCCTCCCCGGTTCCGGCTCGGAGCATGGTACACCTGGGTGCGTTATTGGACACCCACAACCAGCGGTTGTTCCTGTCTCAGGAGAAAGTCCTGAAGCTTCAGGACAAGATCCAATGCTTCCTATCCCGTCCGCAAGTGTCGATTCATTCGTCGATGCAAGTGCTAGGTCTCATGGTGTCTGCTTTCGACATGGTGGAGTATGCTCAATTCCATTCTCGCCCTCTGCAGAAGTTGATTCTGTCCAAGTGGGACGGCCTGCCTCACCGGATCAGATCTCATATGATATCCCTATCTCCGGAGGTCCGTCTGTCACTGAGCTGGTGGCTTCAGGACCAACGATTGAGCAGCGGCCGTCCCTTCTGGATAACCAACTGGGTTCTGCTGACGACGGATGCCAGTCTGAGAGGTTGGGGCGCGGTGTTGGAACAACACTCTCTCCAGGGTCGGTGGACCGAGGAGGAGTCTCTATTCCCGATAAACATTCTGGAACTGCGGGCAGTGTTCAATGCGTTGACAATGGCCCAGTATCTGATACAGAACAGACCTGTCCAAGTACAATTGGACAACGCCACCACGGTGGCGTACATCAATCATCAGGGCAGCACTCGAAGCCGCATGGCAATGAGGGAAGTATCAAGGATTCTTCAGTGGGCAGAACGCCATCTGCCGGCCATATCAGCAGTGTTCATTCCGGGCGTTCTGAACTGGGAGGCGGACTATATCAGTCGTCAGGACGTGCACGCTGGAGAATAGAGCCTACATCCGGAGGTGTTTCAACTTCTCGTGGACAAGTGGGGCCTCCCAGATGTGGACCTGATGGCGTCTCGACACAATCGCAAGGTTTCGGTCTTCCGAGCAAGGACAAGGGATCCTCAAGCAGCGTTCGTGGATGCTCTGTCAATCCCGTGGAACTTTTGGCTGCCGTATGTGTTCCCTTCAGTGTCACTACTGCCCAGAGTAATACGGAAGTTCAAGCAAGAAGGAGGAAACCTACTTCTAGTCGCTCCAGCGTGGCCCAGACGGCACTGGTTCTCTGATCGACAGGGCCTCTCGTTGGATTGTTCCCTTCTACTTCCAAACGACCAGATCTTGTTCAGGGCCCTTGTGTTTACCAGGATTTGGCCCCTCTGGCTTTGACGGCATGGCTCTTGAAGCTTCCGTCCTGAGGGCGAAGGGTTTTTCTGAGGCGGTCGTTCAAACTATGTTGAAGGCCCGTAAGCCGGCTACTGCTCTTATATACCATAGGGTCTGGAATGCTTACTTTACTTGGTGTGCGTCTCACAATCATGACGTTTTCAAGTTTAGTACGGCCAAACTATTGGGTTTTTCTACAGCAAGGCCTGGATTTAGGCCTGCATCTGGCCTCCCTCAAGGTTCACATCTTGGCCTTGTCGGTTTGGTTTCAGAGAAAGATCGCTACCCTACCTGATGTCCATGCATTCATTCAGGGTGTGCTGAGGATTCGGCCTCCTTATGTGCCACTTGTGATCCCTTGGGATCTGTCGGTAGTTTTGGAGGCTTTACAAGAGTCTCCGTTTGAGCCTCTTACCTCTGCTGACCTTAAGTGGCTTTCCCTTAAGGTGTTGTTTTTGCTGGCTATTGCTTCAGCTAGGAGGGTCTCGGACTTGGGCGCTTTGTCCTATAAGACCCCCTATTTGATTTTTCACTGTGACCGGGCGGTTCTTTGGACACGCCCAGGTTATTTACCCAAGGGGGTGTCTTCTTTCCACCTTAACCAGGAGATTGTGGTTCTGGCCTTTTAATTCTTCTGAGTTGTCTTCCAAAGAGCGGTCTTTGGATGTGGTACGGGCTCTCCATATCTATGTGAAGAGAACTTCCTCCATTAGGAAATTTGATTCCCTTTTTGTGTTTGGTTTTCACAAACATGGCTGGCCTGCTTCTAAGCAGACATTGGCTAGATGGATTAGAATGGTGATTGCACATGCTTATGTACAGGATGGTCGTCCGGTTCCTGCTACCATCAAAGCCCATTGTACTTGGTTGGTTGGATGTTCTTGGGCGACCCACCGTGGTGCGACCCTTGAACAATTGTGCAAGGCGGCTACGTGGTCCTCGAGGAACACGTTTATTAGGTTCTATGCCTTTGATACTGCCGCTTCCCAGGATGCTTCCTTTGGACGCCGGGTTCTTGTGCCCGCTACAGTGCATCCCCTCCCATAAGGAACTGCTTTAGGACATCCCCGATGTTATTCCTTGTGGAGCCCAGTGTACCCCGCAGCAGAAAATGACATTTATGGTAAGAACTTACCATTGTTAAATCTTTCTGCGAGGTACACTGAGTTCCACAAGGCGCCCAACCTGACGCACTTAGCTTTTTTTTGGGTTGGTATTGGCATAGCCGCTGACACCCTCTCCGGCGGTGAGTGTGTGGTGTGATTGGCTATGAGCGGTTGTCGTCTCTGGTACCTGCTACTGCATTGGGCTGGTTAACTAAACTGAGCTCACTGGCATGGAGGCGGGGTTATAGATGAGGCGGTGCTGTGCATCTTGGGAACAGTCTAAAGCTTTGAGCCTGTTGGTGCCTCGGATCAAGATCCTACTCTACACCCCGATGTTATTCCTTGTGGAGCCCAGTGTACCTCGCAGAAAGAGATTTAACAACGGTAAGTTCTTACCATAAATCTCGTTTTTTTAAATATATAAACGGTAAATGGTTAAAAATGGAGAATATAGGTCCATTAAAAGATGAATTAGGAGAATTGATAAATTATGACGAAATAAAAGCGGAAATACTGAACAAATACTTTTCATCCGTATTCACCAGAAATGAACTGATGGTGGGAGTAGAGCATAACAATTGTCGCAGTAATGATTCATGGTTAGATATTTGTTTAAGCAAAGTAGTAGTCCGGGAGAGACTAAGCAAAATTAAGATTCATAAATCGTCTGGTCCTGATGGACTTCACCTGAGGGTTCTTATGGAGCTTAGTTCACAACTAGCACGACCCATATACTTGATTTTCAATAGTTCAATTAGATCAGGCATGGTACCGAAGGATTGGCGTATAGCTGAGGTAGTGCCATTATTTAAAAAGGGATCCAAAAATCTTCCGGAAAACTACAGCCCAGTTAGTTTGACATCTATAGTGGAGAAAATATTGGAAGGAATTCTAAGGGACAGCATACAGGAGTATCTACAGTCTGCTAGGATTATTAGCAAGAACCAGCATGGGTTTGTGAGGAACAGGTCATGTCAGACTAACTTAATTAGCTTCTACGAGGAAGTGAGCAATATTCTTGATCAAGGAAAAGCAGTGGATGTGGTCTTCCTAGATTTTGCAAAAGCCTTCGATACAGTTCCTCACAGGAGACTAATGATCAAATGAAAGGAGCTTGGCCTAGGAAAAACTATTTGCACATGGATAAGCAACTGGTTGGATAGCAGGGTACAGCGACTAGTGGTCAACGGGAAGTCCTCAACCTGGTCCCCAGTAGTCAGCGGAATACCACAAGGGTCTGTACTCGGACCACTACTGTTCAACATATTTATCAATGACCTAGAAATAGGCCTGGAAAGCACAGTGTCAATCTTTGCAGATGATACTAAACTGTGTAAGGTAATTCAGAATTGGATGTGGAGTCCTTGCAGAATGATCTATCTAAACTTGAACTCTGGGCGTCTAAATGGAAAATGAGGTTCAATACAGACAAATGCAAGGTTATGCATTTTGGGACTAAAAATAAACTCCCAACCTACATATTAAATGGGGAAAGCCCAGGGGAAACATAGTTGGAAAAAGATTTGGAGGTATTCATTGATAATAGGCTTAAAAACCATACACAATGTCAAAACGCAGTAAAGAAGGCAGGTAAGGTTCTAGCGTGCATAAAAAGGGGAATTGAGACGAGACTCTGATGTAATCCTGCCGCTGTATAAAGCATTGGTACGTCCGCACCTGGAATATTGTGTTCAGTTTTGGGCACCATTGTATAAAAAAAAAAGACATCAGTGAACTTGAAAGGGTTCAAAGGCGAGCTACTAAATTGATTAAAGGCCTAGAGGGACTGGATTATAAGCAAAGGCTTACTAGGTTGAATATGTATACACTAGAAAAGAGGCGCCTAAGAGGAGATATTATTAATATCTTCAAATATGTAAAGGGACATCACAAAGTTATCAGAGGAATTATTTATTAATAGAACACAGTTTAGGACACGTGGACACTCACTGCGGCTGGAGGAAAGTTCCGAACGCAACGGAGGAAAGGGTTCTTCACTGTTGGGGCAATTAGGATGTGGAATTCCCTGCCAGGGAAGTTGGTAATGTCAGACTCTGTAATTGGATTTAAAAAAGGAATGAATAAATTTCTGAATAAAAATGATATCCAAGGTTATAATATTTAAAATATCAATGTGGTTAATCCGGGGGTGACATGAGTTATAGTAGTTAACTAGTCATAAAACATTATTCAGCGGGTATGTAGAATCATCACAGCTTAATACAGGTTGAACACGATGGGCAATTTGCCTCTATTCAACCTCAATTACTGTGTTACTAGATGTCATCCCAGCTCACTGCTAATGTGCAGGAGACTCGGCTACTACAACAAGCTGTTGCAGATTTAGCTGCTAGGGCAGATGTACAGCCCCCCTCTCTCATGCAGGTCCACAGAAGTGTGGTTTACCTGTTCTACTCTCGGATACAGATGTCGATATACAGGAGGATATACAAAAATCTTCCGGAAAACTACAGCCCAGTTAGTTTGACATCTATAGTGGAGAAAATATTGGAAGGAATTCTAAGGGACAGCATACAGGAGTATCTACAGTCTGCTAGGATTATTAGCAAGAACCAGCATGGGTTTGTGAGGAACAGGTCATGTCAGACTAACTTAATTAGCTTCTACGAGGAAGTGAGCAATATTCTTGATCAAGGAAAAGCAGTGGATGTGGTCTTCCTAGATTTTGCAAAAGCCTTCGATACAGTTCCTCACAGGAGACTAATGATCAAATGAAAGGAGCTTGGCCTAGGAAAAACTATTTGCACATGGATAAGCAACTGGTTGGATAGCAGGGTACAGCGACTAGTGGTCAACGGGAAGTCCTCAACCTGGTCCCCAGTAGTCAGCGGAATACCACAAGGGTCTGTACTCGGACCACTACTGTTCAACATATTTATCAATGACCTAGAAATAGGCCTGGAAAGCACAGTGTCAATCTTTGCAGATGATACTAAACTGTGTAAGGTAATTCAGAATTGGATGTGGAGTCCTTGCAGAATGATCTATCTAAACTTGAACTCTGGGCGTCTAAATGGAAAATGAGGTTCAATACAGACAAATGCAAGGTTATGCATTTTGGGACTAAAAATAAACTCCCAACCTACATATTAAATGGGGAAAGCCCAGGGGAAACATAGTTGGAAAAAGATTTGGAGGTATTCATTGATAATAGGCTTAAAAACCATACACAATGTCAAAACGCAGTAAAGAAGGCAGGTAAGGTTCTAGCGTGCATAAAAAGGGGAATTGAGACGAGACTCTGATGTAATCCTGCCGCTGTATAAAGCATTGGTACGTCCGCACCTGGAATATTGTGTTCAGTTTTGGGCACCATTGTATAAAAAAAAAAGACATCAGTGAACTTGAAAGGGTTCAAAGGCGAGCTACTAAATTGATTAAAGGCCTAGAGGGACTGGATTATAAGCAAAGGCTTACTAGGTTGAATATGTATACACTAGAAAAGAGGCGCCTAAGAGGAGATATTATTAATATCTTCAAATATGTAAAGGGACATCACAAAGTTATCAGAGGAATTATTTATTAATAGAACACAGTTTAGGACACGTGGACACTCGCTGCGGCTGGAGGAAAGTTCCGAACGCAACGGAGGAAAGGGTTCTTCACTGTTGGGGCAATTAGGATGTGGAATTCCCTGCCAGGGAAGTTGGTAATGTCAGACTCTGTAATTGGATTTAAAAAAGGAATGAATAAATTTCTGAATAAAAATGATATCCAAGGTTATAATATTTAAAATATCAATGTGGTTAATCCGGGGGTGACATGAGTTATAGTAGTTAACTAGTCATAAAACATTATTCAGCGGGTATGTAGAATCATCACAGCTTAATACAGGTTGAACACGATGGGCAATTTGCCTCTATTCAACCTCAATTACTGTGTTACTAGATGTCATCCCAGCTCACTGCTAATGTGCAGGAGACTCGGCTACTACAACAAGCTGTTGCAGATTTAGCTGCTAGGGCAGATGTACAGCCCCCCTCTCTCATGCAGGTCCACAGAAGTGTGGTTTACCTGTTCTACTCTCGGATACAGATGTCGATATACAGGAGGATGGGGATGACCTGAATCCCCTTAGTGGGGATCCTGATTCTGCTCAGGGTATTGAACCCCTAATTCTGGCTATACGGGACGTGTTAAAGCTCCCTCTAGAGGACCCTGCATCACAGCAGTCGTTTTTCTATGTACAAAACAAGCCTAATGTCGCTTTCCCTTACTCTACAGAGTTAGATGACCTATTCAAACAAGCCTGGAAAAATCCAGACAAAAAATTCCAAGTGTCCAAAAAGTTTTTGCGCACCTTCCCATTTGCTCCTGAAGGTACTGTAGAACATTTTGGGAGGAACCCCCTGGGGTTCCCTCCATCAGTCTCTCACCTGTCTAAGAAGGCGGTGCTGCCTGCCCCAGGCTCCTTTACCATGAAGGATCCTGGGGATAGGAAGATTGAAACTACCCTAAAGTCTATATACACGGCAGCCGGTATATCACAAAGACCGGTCCTTGCGCGTTGCTGGATGACCCATGCCATTCATTCCTGGGACATTCAGATTCAGGGGGGCCTCTCGGGAGATATGCCCTTAGTTACTGTGGTGACGCTCCTAAAACACATTCAGGACACTACATGTGTCCTCTGATTCACTCAAGGAGATGGGGACCATTAATGCTCTGACTTCTGCCATGGCAGTGTCGGCGTGCAGGGCCTTGTGGTTGCGTCAGTGGATTGCGGATACAGAATCCAAACGTAGTGTGGAATCCCTCCCCTTTTCTGGGGAATGGCTATTTGAGGTTGAATTGGATACCTGGATTTCCAAAGTTACAGCTGGGAAATCCACGTTTCTCCCCTTTGGGGCCCCACCGGCGCAACGCTCCTATCCGGGGCCATCTGTCCAGTCCTTTCGATCTTGCAGATTTCAATCTAAGGCCAGAGGTGCCTCCAATGCGGCTAGAAGCACCAGAGGTAAGTCCAGAAAACCTGCAAGCACCAGTTCTCAGGAACAGTCCACCGGTTCTGCTTCCACTAAGGCCTCAGCATGACGGTGCCCACCCCGAGGGGATCTCAAAGTGGGAGCTCGACTGCGTCACTTCAGCTGCGTCTGGGAGACTTCCTGCCAGGGTACCCGGGGCAGAGCTCTCGTTTCTCAGGGCCACAAGCTGGAGTTCGACAGTACTCTTTCCCCACCCCACCCCAACGATTTTTCAAATCAAGCTTACCAGCTTTCGAGGATATGCAAATTAAATTATATCAGGCAATCACACTACCGCAACGCGGCAAGGGGTTTTATTCAAACCTGTTGTGCCGAAACTGGACGGTTTGGTCAGACCCATTTTGAATCTTGTATCCTTACTTGAAGGTGTTCCAAGTTCAAGATGGAATCCCTGCGAGCAGTGATTGCGGGCCTGGAAGAACAGGAATTTATGGTCTCCTTGGATATCAAGGACTCTTGCCACCATATTTCGATTTGGATCTTCTGATAAAGGCACGATCTAGGAAGCTTTTGTTGCTCCATATCGACCATCCATCTTCTGTCAGACCATGGGTGGATCCTCAACTTACAGAAGTCCCACCTGGAGCCAACCCAGAGGCTCCTGTTCCTGGGGATGTTGCTGTATACTGTGGCCCAGAAGGTGTTTCTACCAGAGGACAAGGCAAAAACACTTTAGGAGATGGTCTGCATGGTGCTCCGAAGTACTCAAGTGTCCGTCCATCTTTGCATAAGATTGTTGGAAAAGATGATTGCCTCATACGAGGCGATCCAGTATGGGAGTTTCCATGCCAGAACATTTCAGTTGGATCTCCTGAGCAAGTGGTCCGGATCACATCTACAGAATCACCGGATGATTCGGTTGTCACCTCAGGCCAGTCTTTCCCTCTGTGGTGGCTACAGTCCTCCAATCTCCTGGAAGGCCGGAGTTTTGGGATTCAGGATTGGACCCTCCTTACGACGGATGCGAGTCTACGGGGATGGTGAGCTGTCACCCAAGAGGCACAGTTCCAGGGCAGGTGGTCAGCCCACAAAACCCTCCTTCCAGTCAACATTCTGGAACTTTGGGCGATCTACAGTGCTCTGCTTCAGGCCTCTCCTCTGCTCAAAGATCACGCGATCCAGGTACAGTCGGACAACACCACGGCTGTGGCGTATATCAATCGTCAAGGAGGGACAAAAAGCAGAGCCTGCATGCGAGAGGTGTCAAAAATACTCCATTGAGCGGAAAGAAATTCAAAAATGTCAGCGCTCTTCATTCCGGCAATTGAAGACATCTATCGGGCCAGGGTCATGAAGCGGGCAGAAAAGATCATCAATGACCACTCCCACCCCGCCCATGACTTGTTCCGTTGGCTGCCATCTGGCAGGCAGTACAGCTCGAGGCTAGTGAGGACTGCCAGACACAGGAACCGCTTCTTTCCCCAGGCAACTATTATATTGAACTCGACTATTGCCTAGACCACCCCATAACCTTACACGGAAGATGCTACTCAAGTACCCGCCATGCTTCCCTTCTTTGTGTTGTGTTATGCTTCGTTATGTCGTTGCCATCCTATTGTGTTGTCTGAGAGCTGTGGTGATTGGAAACAAATTCCTTGTGTACTCTGTATTCGGTACTGATATACTTGCCAATAAAAGTGATTCTGATTCTGGACAACTGGGAAGCGGATTTCCTGAGTCGTCACGATCTCCACCCGGGGGAGTGGGGGCTCCACCATCTAGTGTTTCAGCAGATCATCGACTGGTGGGTTGTCCACAAATCAACATGATGGTTTCTTGTCTCAACAAGAAACTTCCCTGGTATTGCTCACGAACCAAGGACCCTCGAGCGAGGGCAGTGGATGCACTGGCGTCGCCTTAACCTTACGGGCTGGTCTACCTGTTACCTCTGATTCCATTGCTCCCAAGGGTCCTCAAGTGAACCAGGAATCAGAGTCCAAGCAATTCTGATTGCCCCAGATTGGCCTCCGAGGGCGTGGTACACGGATCTTCTGGACATGTCCGTCAAAGACCCTTGGCATCTACCTCTAAGAAGCGATTCTTCAACAAGGACCGTTTGTCTACCCGGACTTAGGGCGTCTTCGTTTGACGGCATGTAGGTTGAGCGGAACATGCTAGCTAACAAGGGCCTTTCCAAGAAGGTTATTGCTACCATTGTTCAGGCCAGTAAACCTGTGACGTCAAAACACTATCATCATATCTGGAGAATATACAGTGGGGCAAAAAAGTATTTGGACAGCCACCGATTGTGCAAGTTGAACCACTTAAAAAGATGTGAGAGGTCTGTAATTTCCATCATAGGTACACTTCAACTGGGAGAGACAGAATCTGAAGGAAAAAAAACCCAGGAAATCACATTGTATGATTTTTAAACAATTTAGTTGTATATTCTTGTGGAAAATAAATATTTGGACACCTACCAAGCAGCAAGATTTCTGTCTCTCACAGACCTGTCCACACCATCAAACAGTCAGACTGCTACAAGGCTGGTATGAGCTACTCGACAATAGGCAAGCAGCTTGATGAGAAGAGATCAACTGTTGGCGCAATTATTTAAAAAAATGGAAGAAATACAAGATCACTGACAATCTCTCTCGACCTGGGACTCCATGCAAGATCTCACCTCGTGGGGTATCAATGATCTTGAGAACGGTGAGGAATCAGCCCAGAACTACACAGGAGGACCTGGTCAATGAACTCGAGAGCTGGGACCACAGTCACAAAGGTTACCACTAGTAACACACTACGTCGTCATGGATTGAAATCCTGCAGCGCCCGAAAGGTCCCCCTGCTTAAGCCAGCACATGTCCAAGCCCGTCTGACAAAACAAACAAACTAGGAAATCACATTGTATGATTTTTAAACAATTTATTTGTATATTCTTGTCGAAAATAAATAAATATTTAGACAATCAAAAAGTTTAACTCAATACTTTGTAATATAACCTCGGTTGGCAATTACAGAGGTCAAACATTTCCTGTAGATCTTGACTAGGTTTGCACACACTGTAGCAGGTATTTTGGCCCACTCTTCCATGCAGATCTTCTCTAGATCTGTCATGTTTTGGGGCTGTCGCTGGGCAACACGGTCATTGATACCCCACGAGGTGAGATCTTGCATGGAGCCCCAGGTTGAGGGAGATTGTCAGTAATCTTGTATTTCTTCCATTTTTTAATAATTGCGCCAACAGTTGATCTCTTCTCACAAAGCTGCTTGCCTATTGTCGAGTAACTCGTACCAGCCTTGTGCAGCTCTACAATTTTGTCCCTGGTGTCCTTAGACATCTCTCTGGTCTTGGCCATGGTGGAGAGGTAGCAGTCTGACTGTTTGAGGGTGTGGACAGGTCTCTTTTATACAGATAACCAGTTCAAACAGGTGCCATTAATACAGGTAACGAGTGGAGGATAGAAGAGCTTCTTAAAGAAGAAGTAACAGTTCTGTGAGAGCCAGAAATCTTGCTGCTTGGTAGGTAGGTGTCCAAATATTTATTTTCCACAAGAATATACAACTAAATTGTTCAAAAATCATACAATGTGATTTCCTGGTTTTGTTTTCAGATTCTGTCTCTCACAGTTGAAGTGTACCTATGATGGAAATTACAGACCTCTCTCATCTTTTTAAGTGGCTCAACTTGCACAATTGGTGGCTGTCCAAATACTTTTTTGCCCCACTGTATGTCTCTCGGTGCAAGGAACGCAAGTATCCGCCTGCTGAGTTTCACTTGGGACATTTCTTATGACGTTTCCCGCAGGCTGGTGTGGATAAGGGCTTATGTCTGGGTTCCATTTAAGGTCCAGATTTCAGCCCTATCCAATTTCTTCCAGAAGAAATTGGCGCTATTGCCTGAAGTCCAGACCTTCTTGCAAGGGGTGCTCCACATCCAACCTCCTTTTGTGCCGCCTGCGGCACCCTGGGATCTGAATGTGGTATTGGCTTTTCTGCAGTCCTCCTGGTTTGAACCTCTGATGCCGGTAGAAGACAAGTACCTCACGTGGATGGCGGTGATGTTACTGGCCCTGGCTTCTGCTCGCCATGTCTCAGAAGTGGGGGCCTTGTCATGTAAAAGTCCATACTTGGTCTTTTACGAGGACAGAGTAGAGCTCCGGACTAAACAGCAGTTCCTGATGAAGGTTGTCTCTGCCTTTCACTTGAATCAACCTATTGTGATTCTGTCCAGTTCTGGTGCTTCGGCTCCTCCGGAGGCATTGGATGCTGTGCGAGCCTTGAAAATCTATGTCAAGAGAATGGCTCGGATCAGAAAGACTGATTCTTTGTTCGTGCTCTATGATGCGCAGAAAAAGGGTTGTCTTGCTTCAAAGCAGTCCATTGCATTTTGGATTAGGCTTACTATTCAACAGGCCTATGTGTCAGCAGCCTTACCGGTTCCTAAGTCTCTAAAGGCCCACTCTGAGATCAGTCGGTTCTTCCTATGCGGCTGGCCGTGGAGTCTCGGCCTTACAACTTTGCCGAGCTGCTACCTGGTCGGGGAAGAACACCTTTGCGAAGTTTTACAAGTTTGATACCCTGACCCAAGAGGATACCCAGTTTGGGCCGGCGGTGCTGCAGCAGTCTCCACACGTTTTCACCTGTTCTAAAAGCTTTGGGACGTCCCCATCATACTAGATTTCCCCAATATCCCTTATGGATGCTAGAGAAAATAGGATTTTAATACCTACTGGTAAATTCTTTTCTTGTAGTTCATAAGGGATATTGGGGGTCATTCCGAGTTGATCGCTAGTTACCTTCGTTCGCTGCGCAGCGATCAGGCAAAAAAACTGCACTTCTGCGCATGCGTATGCGGCCCAATGCGCACGTGTGTCGTACTATTACAACGAACGATGTAGTTTCACACAAGGTCAAGTGAAGCTTTTCAGTCGCACTCCTGGCCGCAGAGTGATTGACAGGAAGAGGGCGTTTCTGGGTGTTAACTGAGGAGTGTTCAAAAAAATGGAGTACAGAAGACTCTTGTTTGGGTGCACTCTTGTTGAAGTTATAATGATAATATTAAAACATAACGTTTATTATACTTTGTTAAAATAAAGTCAGTATCCACTCATTCTCCCCATGGAGTTGGTACAAAAAAAGACAAAACATAGGTAACACAAACATATTAATGGAGTAAAAAATATATAGTATGTTCTGGTTTGGTCTACACCCAATATAGACTGACATAAAAGATGTAGGCACAGTTGTCTTACATCTATTTTATGCCTTACCAGTACAAGCGATGCTTGTTTTAATGGGACCTGAGTAGGTCTTGCACGAATAGGTATCTAATACAATGGGAAATACATGTCCCATATATCCGCTGTTACATCTCATTATCTATTATTTGGAGTGCTCTGTCGACACATATGTTCGTCTTACTAACTGAAATATTCACTCAGTACATGACTTTGTGGGGGTATACGTCTATGAATCACTAAAATAATCAACTTCTCATTTAATCAAATTCCTGCCTGAATTACATCAGGGTGGGTCAAAGATTAGAAGGAAGAAGCAGTGGTGATCCTGCTGTTGGTATTGAGTTTGAAAAGAACAACCTCAAATGACTACACAGGGTATTCTCAGACGGTCACCCCGTAGATACTGACCCAGCCCATCACCGTTTTGCTTCCAAGATCGGACGAGATTGGGCTCTAGCGGTGAGGTATGATAGTAACACGTAGCCGAGGTGTCCTACTCACCAATGAGAGTGCACCTATTAAATAGATTTGAGAAAAAGTGTGGATCTGCTGTCTATGTTAGACCCAGGATTACTCCTAGGAATCATAGATGAGAGTCCACGAAATAAGATAAGGACTGAAAAGACGAATTGGAGAAGAAGAAAAAGATGCGATACATATATTCAAATTCACAACTGATGCAATACGGGTTTTCAGCAGTTGCTAAATAGATTAAATGTGAATATACCCTTGTTTTTGTCCACATATGATCTGCAGCATAAAGAGCTATGTCAAACAGAGAGTCACCATCCACGCTTCAAATTATATGCGGGAATATGGGAGAAGTACAATAACATATCAATCAATTATTGCAAAATTGTATCAACCTTGGGCAAGTGTAAACTCCTTCCCATGTGTAAATATAATTGCTATCCTCTCTAGTGTTTAACATCACATAGGTTAATGATATCCAGGAATTATACAATTCTGAAAAGGATCTGTTTACACACACAAAATTATCACTCTGATCTGAGGAAACAAAATCCACATCTAAGATCCCTCCCAAATATCAGTGTGGGAGATCGTTACACAGTCTATCTCAGACAGGTAATTTTAAGCACTATCCGGTAAATACTCATCTTTCAATTTTGGATGGTGTGTTATACTATACATTGTGTGAACGTCTTCACCAGATGCTGTGCAAATTTCCCTAGTTGTTACTAGGAGTTCAGGTGTTCTGATAAGATAAAATATATTATGAAAAATATGTATATATATCAGACTGAATACCGGATACCGCCCGGGTCCCTGGGCCAGTTAGGAAAATGATTTGTATTAGTGGTATTCTCCCGAGATTAGGTCCTATTCCATGGCTATCTCAGAGGTTCGAGGTCCCACTGCATACTTGTTCGGAAAACGCGTTTCACCCGTCAAGCGGGCTTGTTCACTTCCATTGCAGCTGATCTGTTACTGTGCCGGGTTTAAAAGCCCAGTCCATTGTTCATCAGCCAATAGCTGCTTTATCTTAACTAATTAGTTATGCAGCCCCCGCTGGCGTCAGCGGAGGCCGTTGTGTGTGTGTGGTTGCGTAGCAACCTGCTTGCAGTTCCATTGGCTCGTGAGTAATTACGGGGAGGTCTTAGTTGTCAGGGCACAGAGATCGGGAAAGAAAATAGAAGAAGAGAAATAAGAAAGAGAAGAAAGAAGAGGAGACGAAAGGGATGGGAAAAACAGGTCCGTATTGTAGAGAACCAAAAATGCTCCATACGAACCTGACTGATTAGACACCGTCCCGGGTGCCGGTATTCTTATTGCGGCCATGAGCGGGCAGGTCTGTTGCTATGGCAGCACGTTCATGCGTCATGCCATAGCATCTACTACAGGAGGTTGCATCACGTGGTCTGCCATCCTGCTGATTGGATTGCTGGCGTCTCGTTGCCTAGCATCCTTATTGATTGAATTGCAGGCGTCTCGTTGCCTAGCATCATACTGATTGAATTTGTTATGTTAGAGAAGTAGGTGGACCGGACAAACTTTTGCCCCTGTATTAACAGGATTAAAATAAAAATTAATAAATTTAATTTTAAGATTAATGTTTTTGTTTTTAAATTAATTGCTGTTATGTGCCTATAAGCGGGACAGACCTGATACATTAGGTCGTGATAAAAAGTGTGAAGGAAAGTATGTGGTCCCAGATGGGAGAATGGGAATGGGGATGGGGGGAAGAATGAAAAAAGGGGGGAGGAAGGAGGTAAGTGGGACAGGAGGAATTGGGGAAGGAAAAAGGGGGGGAGAAAAATGGAAAAGGGGGGGGGTGAGTTAGGTGATATGCGCTGTCAAAAAGGTGATGAATTGATAGTGTTATGTGTGGAAGGGAAAAATGTGTAATGCTGTGAGGTGCAGTGTCCCTGGTGTCAAGTGTGAATGCGATTTTACTTTTTCTAAGTGATAGTGACCTATTGACTGTGTTCCTCATTTAGGCTAATCTGGACAGACAGACCTTAGGTCTGTGACGGGCATGTGACCATGTTATATATGTAGAAATAAAGAAGAAAAAAAGAAGGGGGGGAAAGGGAGAAGGGAAAGGATTATTGGTGGGTATGATGGGAGGGGGGGGAGGGGGTTTTTGGTTTGGAGGGGTGAAGGAGGAAATGGGAGAGATGGGGAGATGATGTTAAGGGGGGGGAAGGCTTTGGGGAGGGAGGGAGAGGGGGGGAGGAAAGATGTTGTTAACAAGGAACTGGGGTAGGGATGATTGAATTAGGATGTGAGTTGCAAGGGATAATGTGATTCGGTGGAATAATGCTCCTCAAACAGGATATGTATAGGGGTGAGTCATGTGAAGAGGGAAACCACTCGTGAAGGTGGTGATTGAGTAAACAAGTGAAAGAATAGTGTGGTGAAAATGGATAAAATTTGGATTGTATATTAAATGAAGGGGTGCATTGCCTGTTGAAACTATTGTGGTGGGATATGATTGTGTGCTGAAATGTGGGTCCCTATTTTGTTCCAGGATCTGGTTGATTATTCCTCCATTCTATACACTGATGTTGTTGTGTTGATTAGGGCCGAGTTTTTAAAGGAAGGCACAATAATTAATGCTTTCATTAAGTCCCAGGGGTCTGTATGTATTTAATTTAAAAATCCATTCAGTTTCTCGTTTGAGCAGTTCTTTCGTCATGTCACCTCCTCTTATTCCCTTCTGGACTTTGTCCAGACCAAAAACCTTGAATTCTTTTGCAAAGTCCGTATGGTGAGAATGAAAATGTTGTGCCACCGGAGTCAGTTTTCTCATGCGGGTTAGATCACTTGCAACATTTCGGCAGTTCCCTACATGTTCCAGTATGCGTTCTTTTAATTTTCTTGTCGTCATCCCGACGTATTTCAGGTTGCAACTACACTCTATACAGTATATCACTCCCTGGGTACTGCAGTTGAAAAAGTGTTTGATCTGAATTGATTCTCCATAACGATCGATCACTGAGTTGATTTTACATATAAGGGGGCATGCTTTGCAGTGTCCACAGGGGAAAGAGCCAGTTGGTATGTTTGATTTTGCCATTGGTTTTTGGAAGTGGCTCCTCACTAGGAGGTCCTTAATATTCTTGGCTCTCCTCCAACTCATCTGAATGTTATCATCTATGAAAGGAGCTAGATCGCTATCTAACTTCAAAATGGGGAGATGTTTTTCTATTGCTTTTTTTATTAACCTCCATTCCGGGCAGAAGGTCCCAATGAATCTGATCTTCTCATCCTTCTTTGGATGTGTTATCGATTTGACTGGAAAAATCAGAGTCTCTCTCGATGTTTTAGTTACTTCCACGCATGCCCTCTTCAGTGATCGTTTGCTATACCCCCTTTCCAGCAGTCGTTGGGTTCAAAAAAACGCAGGCGCGCCAGGAAAAATGCAGGCGTTGCTGGGTGTGTTCGTGACGTCAAAACAGGAACTTAACAGTCTGAAGTGATCGCAAGCGCTGAGTAGGTCTGAAGCTACTCTGAAACTGCACAAAATTATTTTGTAGCCGCTCTGCGATCCTTTCGTTCGCACTTCTGCTAAGCTAAAATACACTCCCAGTGGGAGGCGGCATAACGTTTGCACAGCTGCTAAAAACTGCTAGCGAGTGAATAACCACCATTGGGCGCCCACCTCATTGCGCTGACTTTTCTGCAGATTCTTGTTATGTAGTTACCTGTTCAGCTGTTGCTGGTTGTTGTTTGTTAGTGGTGTGCTGGTTTCTAAATCTCACCACTCTTTGTTATCATATTTCCTTTCTCCTTTGGGCACGTACCATATCCCCCGTTCCTCACTCCTCCCTACACACAGATTGTGGAGCTCTATTGCTCCAAGCTGCGGTATCACTAGCATGCACACTGTCCTCATCTTCCATAACCCCCTCTCCAACTCACCCACATACTGATCCAACTGTAATGGTAGCAGCCCTGGCAGACACATAACCGCCTCCCCCCCATGTGCCGACACGAAACCCAATCGCCCACTAGCGCCACTAACTGATAACTTCTGAGTTCCTGATCCTCCGTTCAGCAGGCGTGCACCTTACAGATTCCGCTCATCTCTCTCCACTCTCCATGCTGGTCATGTGTGCCACTATACAGGAGAGGAGGAGGGCTACGATGTGACTGACATAGCAGACTGTGTGGACATGAGCTGGGGCCGTCTCCCAGTGGCAGCCTGGATGGCTCAGATGTATTTTGAAAAAAAAATTTTTAATAAATTCGTTGCAGCACTGCTCCATCACCATTGGTGGCCAGGCACCCTGACAATCGCCGGGCCCTAAGCGTGTGTCTGAGTTGCTTAGCGGTAAATCCGCTCCTGGCCATTGCATAAAACCATCAACTGCAGCACCTTCTGTATTGTGTAACAAATTATCCATGGTTTCCATGCAGACAATACATTTTTTCCACATTTTTTAATAAGACTGTGAGGAAACTCTCCTTTGCCTGCATGGAGATTTTAACTACCTGACCGGATAGAACTTTGCTTTTCAACATATTCCACTCAATTTCCATGCCATTAAACAGATTCTCTGTAGATGTGGAGAGTACATACTGTAGTAAGCTGATTCAGTAGAGCTGGTCTGAATGTAAGTAGCCACAGTTGCTGGACTGATAACAGTAGCAAACCATGCTATTCTGGGCCACAAGGGAAGAATAGCCACAACTTGTACTACATCTGGTTGATCGAATTTGTCCACAGTTTGGTGGAATATTTCAGCATTTCATTCCCATTTTCCAGGAAGAATCCTTCCTCAGCTTAGAAAATCTGCTATTACATTTTCTTCTGGGACATGGGGATCAGTATGTGATCCTGGTGGATGGGATTCCATGATCACGATCCCAACAGGGGTGAGGGACGTATTCTATGGCCCCTACCCCTCCGTTACTGCAGCTTAACCCTATCCTCCCCCTTAGTGCCTAACCCACCTCCCTGCAGCTTAACACTCACTTCCCCCCTCCAATCCTGCAGCCAAATCCTATCCCTCCCAGCTATACTTACATTTAGGATCCTGACTGTATTCGGCATCGGAATGCTGACCTTGTCGGGATTCCGCCGTCAGTGTTCTAATGGCTGTCAGGATTCTGCTATCGGTATTTCAGCTACCAAAATCCCAACGGCCAGGATCCTTGACGTATAGCAGTAGATGTACTTCTGACAAGGTCATAAATTTTCCATTTTTCCAGCATTTAACCATGACTCCTGGTTCCTCCCTGATGATTTAGATGTGCTACCACTGTTACGTTATCTGAAAACACTCTGGGATGTATTCCTTGCATTTGAACTTGAACAGAGCACATTGTCTTCCATACAGCTCTCATCAAATTTTATTACCTAAATATTTCTTTTGGGGTCCAACTGCTTTGCCAAGTAAGCTCTGTTTCCTTTTGGAACCTTCTGTGGGGTATCTGTTGGATACCACATTCAATACCCAATTATTTTCAATTGAAATTTCTCTTGTATATATTCTTCTATATAATGAAAGAACTGTCTAGTCACCCCAGAATATCTTCTGTTATATTATCTACCAGGACTATAGCTTCTAGCCTCACCAAATTGTTGCCTAGACAAAGATGGCAGAGAAAAGTGATTTATTTAATCCTGATTTTCCACCTGTTTGTATCATATTTTTTGTTTAGTACGGTATATGTCTCCACTTTGTTGCTACTCAGGATTAACATGTATGTCCACAATTCTCATCAATATGACAAAGGACAGAAAATGTAGAGACTCTACCAACTCCTTATGTCAATAGAGGACCTGGAAACGTGTTAACCTGAACATCCCACTCTTAGAGAATGGGGTCAGGGGAATAACACAGAACAGAGAGACCAGTAGTGCAGAAATCCTTGACATAAAAGGATAATTTAATTTCATAAAAATTTTGTGATTTCTCAATGTATAATGTTTGGAGATTGTTTTCTTCCAAATCTGTATGTTTGAGAGAACCTTACAATCTTAGGGCCCTAGATACAGAGACTATAGCCACGATAGGCTTCAAAGGCACAGCAGATGAAATAAGCAATTTCCTAAAATAATTCTCCATCCTTCAGTCCATTGTGTCATGAAACACTCACCAACTTCTATTCAGATACAGCTACATCTACTACTTTAGATGCTGCATGCCAATTAAGAAATTGTTCATCCTTAAAAGGTTACAGTCGCTCAATTCAAGAAAATATATGTTATGGTAAGAACTTACCGTTGATAACAGTATTTCTCCTATGTCCACAGATTCCACAGGATAACAATGGGATATGATGGAGCGACAGCGGATTGGCACCAAACGATCACAAACTTTCAGTCCTCCCAGGATGCAACAGGCTCATCCATATATCCCCACCCACTGGCTCAGGCAAATCAGTTGTATTCCAAAGCATTTAGGCAGGAGCATCATGTAGAACCCTATTCAGGCGAGAAGAACACACATGCACACCCTTCCATGCAAGAGGGAAGAGTTTAGTGAGGACAGTATAAAGATCCTCAAATTAGGTGCGTCAGGGTGGGATCTCTGTGGAACCTGTGGACATAAGAAAAATACCGTTATCAACGGTAAGTTCTTTCCATAACGTATATTTCTCCGGCAGGGTCCACAGGATAACAATGGGATTTCCCAAAGCAATATAGTGGTGGGGACCCTCCTGATTGGACAGGAGAAACTTGCGCCCAAATTCAGCGTCATCAGAGGCAAAAGTATCCAAGGCATAATGTCTAATGAAAGTGTTAATGGAAGACCATGTGGCTGCCTTACATATCTGTTCTGCTGAAGCACCATGTTGTGCTTCCCATGAAGGACCTACCTTACGAGTAGAGTGAGCAGAGACATTAGCCAGAACATGGAGATCAGCTTGAGAATCTGCTTCTGAAATCGTCATTCGAAGCCATCTTACTAGTGTCTGTTTTGTAGCAGGCCATCCTCTCTTGTGAAATCCGTAGAGAATGAAGAGAGAATCTGTCTTTCTGATGGCACTGGTACGATCCACGTAGATCCTTAATGCCCGGACTACGTCCAGCGACGCTTCTGCTGCAGACAGTCCCGATACCTGAAAAGCCGGGACTACAATTTCTTCATTAAGGTGGAATTTAGACACCACCTTAGGAAGATACCCAGACCTAGTTCTGAGAACTGCTTTATCTGGATAAAAAAATCAGAAAAGGAGGACGACATGACAGCGCTCCTAAATCTGACACTCTTCTAGCTGATGCCATAGTCAGTAGAAAGAGAACTTTAGCAGTCAACCATTTCAGATCCGCTTTATTAAGTGGTTCAAATGGAGCAACTTGAAGGGCTTTGAGAACTAGACTTAAGTCCCAAGGCACTGCAGGAGGAGCAAAAGGCGGTTGAATGTGCAGCATTCCCTGGGAAAAAGTATGCACATCTTCTAAATTGGCAATTTTCTTTTGGAACCATACAGTCAATGCTGACACTTGCACTCTCAAGGAAGCCACCTTCAAACCCTTATCCATTTCTGCCTGAAGGAAATCTAAGACCCTGGAAACTTGTAAAGAGTTTGGGTCTATATTTCTTTTACTGCACCAATGACTATAGGTCTGCCATATTCGGTGATAAATGCAAGCTGAGGAGGGTTTCCTTGCTCTGAGCATGGTTTGAATTACCTGTTGTGAGAATCCTCTTGACTTCAGGATAGAGGTTTCAAGAGCAATGCTGTCAACGACAGTCGATCCAGCTGCCTGTGATAACAAGGACCCTGCATCAATTGATCTGGACGTTGAGGGAGCAGAATTGGAGCATCCATTGACATCCTTTGCAGATCTGAGTACCAATGCCTTCTGGGCCAAGCCGGAGCTATTAGTATCATGGCACCCTTTTCTTGCTTTATTTTCCTCACCAACCTTGGTAGCAGGGTGATCAGAGGAAACAGATATGCCAGATGAAAGTCCCATTTCATTAATAGAGCGTCCACAAAGATCGCTCCAGGATCCTTTGTTCTTGACCTGTATGCTGGTACTTTGTTGTTCAGACCGGACGCCATGAGATCTATCTCTGGCAATCCCCACTTGTCTACCAGAGTCTGAAAGACTTCCGGATGTAGAGCCCATTCGCTTGCTTGAATGGCGTGTTGACTGAGAAAATCCGCTTCCCAGTTTAGTACTCCCAGAACGAACACTGTGGACAATGCTGGAAGATGGAGTTCTGCCCATTTTAGTATGTGACTTACCTCCTCCATTGCTTTTTTGCTGCGAGTTCCTCCCTGATATTTGAGGTACGCTATTGCCGTCGCATTGTCCGAGTGGATCGGGACTGGTTTTCCTTGAAAAATGTCCTTTGCTTGAATCAGTGCCATGTATATAGCCCGAAGATCCAACAGGTTTATTGTCAGACAACTTTCTTCTGTGGTCCACTGTCTTTGGAACCATAATTTTCCAGACACTGCTCCCCAGCCCAGACGACTGGCATCTGTTGTCAGGATCTCCCAATCTGATATCCAAAATGGTCTCCCCTTGTCTAGATTGGATGTCTGCAGCCACCAGGCTAATGACCTTCTTACCTTTTCTGAAAGTACTATGGTCTGTTTCTTTATTGTCTGATGTACTCCATTCCATTTGGCCAGAATCAGACGCTGCAGAGGTCTTGAGTGGAATTGTGCATACTCCACCATGTCGAATGTTGACACCATCAAACCCATCAATTGCATTGCTGCATGAATTAATATTTTTTGACTGTGTAACAACGCCTGAGTCCTTAACTGCACCTTGGATATTTTGTTCCGAGGTAAAAATATTTTCTGCAGACTTGAATCCAATACAGCCCCCAAGTGAATCATCCGTTGTGATGGAATCAGAGATGACTTTGCCCAATTTATGAGCTATCCGTGGCTTTGTAGACAAGTTATTGTCTGCTGGAGATGGCCCAAGAGCATTTCCTGGGACTGTGCCAGGATTAAAAGATCATCGAGGTATGGAAAAAATTCTTATCCCCTGCTTTCGGAGATAAGATGCCAAAACCACCATAATCTTGGTAAATACTCTGGGAGCTGTGGCTAACCCATAGGGTAAAGCCTGGAACTGAAAATGTTGCTGGAGGATGGCGAACCTGAGATAACACTGATGAGACAGTGCTATAGGAACATGCAGGTAAGCATCCTGTATATCCAGGGATACCATGTAATCCCCTGGTTCTATGGCTAAAACTATGGAGCGTAAGGTCTCCATGTGGAACCGTGGTACCCAAATGTATTTGTTTAGCATTTTGAGATTGAGAATCGGCCAAAACGACCTATTTAGTTACTGAACCAAAAACAGGTTGTAGTAAAAACCCTGTCTTCGTTGTGCAGGGGGTACTGGAATAATAACTCCTGACTGAAGCAATTTCTGAACTGCTTCTTGCAGGGCTCTGGCCTTCGCCTCTATCCGAGACGGGCTGGTACAGAAGAACCTTCGAGGAGGCTGCTTCTTGGAAGGGAAAACATAACCCAGAGATACCACTTCTTGCACCCAAGCATCTGTTGTAGACTGCTGCCATATCTGTGCAAAATGAAGAAGTCGGCCCCCTACTCTGGGGTCCCCCAGGTAGAGGCCCGCACCATCAGGCTGATGGCTTATCTTTTGGTTTGGAAGCTGGCCCTCTGGTGGCCCAATGCTTCTTTGCCTTACTAAACTTATTGTATTGGGGCTGCTTACGATCACTTTTTCCTTTTGCTTTTCCCTGCCACCGAAATGGCCAAAAAAACGGACCCTTAGGCCTGGGGTTATATGTGGCAGGAAACCTGACCTTCTTGGATTCTGCTTCTGATTCCAGAATATCTGTCAGTTCCTTACCAAACAGAATATTCCCCACAAAAGGCAAAGATTCCAGAGCCTTTTTCAATTCTGAATCAGCTTTCCATGTGCGCAGCCAAACTACTCTGCGAGCAGCTACTGTTAAGGCTGATGCTTTAGAAGCAATAGTATCCATATCTATTGTCGCTTCTTCTAAGAATACTGCAGCCTGTTTTCATGTGAGCTATATGGGATTCTTGCTCCTTAGTAGGTGCTGAAAGCCCGTCTTCCAGTACCTCAGCCCATTCAGCTACTGATTTTGCCATCCAAGCTGAAGCCATAGCTGGCCTTATGACTGCCCCCGACAGAGAAAATATGGTTTTCAAAAACCCATCCACTCTCCTGTCTGTGACATCATTCAATGACGTTGACGGCAAAGGCAATATAGATTTTCGCACTAATCGAATGACATTCGTATCTACCTTAGGAGGCACTTCCCTTTTTAAACAGTGCCCAGTTGGAAAAGGGTAATTGGAATCCCATTTTCTGGGAATTCTATATTTTTTATTGGGTGTAGCCCAAGCTTCTTCCATGAGTTCCGTCAGCTGATCTGATCCTGGAAACTCGACCCTAACTGTTTTGAGACATTTAAACACAGGTGCCTTAGTTTTTAACACTGGCTCTGCTGAATCCTCTAAGGACAGAATAGCCTTCATTGCTGCAATTAATTCAGCTATATCCACTGAGCTGATACCTTCCACCTGCTCTTCATATGCTGAAGCAGAGTATATAGAGCTATCATTATCTGATGTATCATCCTGTGTAACCTGTGAATTTGATGATTTATTTACACCCGGTTTATCAGCTTGCTGTGTATCCTGAGCTGTAGGGGATATACCGTAATAAGAGAGCTGCATGTATGGGTTAATAGTGTATCCTACTGCTGGTATTGAAGCTGTAGTAATTACCCGTTCAGCTATACTGGACAAGGTCTGTGCAAACATCGCCCAAGGTGGATCTACCTGCCATTGAACAGGGATCTGCCTTGCAATCTGCTGAAGAGCAAAACAATTTGCACATAAACTATCATGTGCCAGATCCTGAGAGGATAATCCCGTTTCGCAGGACAAACATGTTATGAGTGTTGATGTTACTGTCAGTGTAACCTCGTCACTTTTGCCGCTCTTAGACATGATAAATAATCAGCTTTTCACAGTGTACTACACAGTTTGTGACTGTAATCACTTTACCTTATTAAAGTGATATCAATCTGACCCTACCCATGCACCAGCATTGAGGTTCAGAAGAAACCACTGACAAACATATATAAAGTCAGCATTCACACTAGCAGTCACATGTTATATATTAATCATATGAGCATATTATCAACTACAAACACATTTCAAAGTATGTAGGAGTACATATTACTGAATTCTGTTCTATACACATCCTAACGTATTCAGACACAATGCGAAGAAAACCACAGTAATGTACACAGACTTATATGCAATAGACAATTAAATTTAACTATTCATACTGACAAAAGTAGATAGAAGTTTAGTGCTGTATAACCCGTACTCAGTAGAGTGGGATACAGGGAGACTCACCTCACTTCCAAGATCGATCAATACGTTACCGAACGCTGAGTGGATCCAGACGCTACTAGTGTACACTGTCACTCCGGGAACGTCAAGTGGACACAGATGCACTGTGCATACAGACGCACCGGTCATACAGACGCCTGTACTGCGACCGGGTCTCCTCGCGGTAGCATTTAGTGAACACAGATGCAGCGGCATATGCTGCGTCTGAGATCCCTCGTGGTAGTGTCTGAGACGGAAGTGAGGTAACAGTTCATGGCGGGAGACCGACGGTAACTGGTCATGAACTGGGGGGAGGGGCGACCAGGAGAGCGTCTGACTCCCCACCACTGACATCAACCTTAGGGATCGCAGCCTCATACTATTCCTGGCGCCTTATGATCCCTAAAGCCTAGCGCTGGTGGCGGCGCACCAGCTACTGTTTTGTAGTCTCCCAAACCAGTGCGGCTGTGTCCGTATTCCCCTTCTAAGCGGATCCGATGCCTTACCTTCTCCCCGTGCTCCGGCCACAGCCTGGTAACGTCTGCTGAACCTGCTAGCATATCCGACACAGACGCCCATCGAGACAGCACTTGTACCATGGGTAAGCATTGTTGCGACCCGGTGGAGAGTTGTTGGTGCGACTCTTTCCAATATGTGTTTAAGACGCTTTTAGGAAAGATCACTCAAAACCATAGTAAGACTAAAAAATAAAATAAGAAAGCTTAGGGCTGTCTATAGAACAGCAGCCCTGTGACATTGGTCCGGCTCCTGCTGCACCAAACAAAAAACTGATTTGCCTGAGCCAGTGGGCGGGGCTATATGGACGAGCCCGTTGCATCCGGGGAGGACTGAAAGCTTGTGATTGTTTGGTGCCAATCCGCTGGCGCTCCATCATATCCCATTGTTATCCTGTGGATAACCTGTGCACCCAGCCGGAAAAACATCCCTTTTCTTGTATCCAAGTTCTGCCACTCTTTTGAAATTAAATCTTTAATGACTTTATGCACAGGAAAACATCTGCCCTCTCTAAATCTATCTTTAGAAAATTATCTTGCTCATCAGTGTCTTTATAATTCATAGTTTTATATATATATATATATGTTTTAACATACTTCACACGAGCTCAATGTTAAAAATTCTAGCATCTTCTTTTAATTCACCAGACTTTTCACTGGAAACATCATTTATATCATCCTCAAGAGGCCCATCTGATGATACCGGAGCATAATCATAAACTACATTTGTCTGAGACCTAGGGGGGTCATTCCGAGTTGTTCGCTCGTTATTTTTTTCTCGCAACGGAGCGATTAGTCGCTAATGCGCATGCGCAATGTCCGCAGTGCGACTGCGCCAAGTAAATTTGCTATGCAGTTAGGTATTTTACTCACGGCATTACGAGGTTTTTTCTTCGTTCTGGTGATCGTAATGTGATTGACAGGAAGTGGGGGTTTCTGGGCGGAAACTGGACGTTTTATGGGAGTGTGTGAAAAAACGCTACCGTTTCTGGGAAAAACGCGGGAGTGGCTGGAGAAACGGAGGAGTGTCTGGGCGAACGCTGGGTGTGTTTGTGATGTCAAACCAGGAACGACAAGCACTGAACTGATCGCACTGGCAGAGTAAGTCTCGAGCTACTCAGAAACTGCACAGAGAAGTCTTTTCGCAATATTGCGAATCTTTCGTTCGCAATTTTGATAAGCTAAGATTCACTCCCAGTAGGCGGTGGCTTAGCGTGTGCAAAGCTGCTAAAAGCAGCTTGCGAGCGAACAACTCGGAATGAGGAACTAGACCTTTTAGACCTTTGCAAATCCAAAAACTCTTTCTTAGAGCCAAATAAAATTTTTCATCCACTCCATTAATTGTAATTGGCTAGACTGATTAGGTACAGGCAATGAACTTTCAACACAATCATCACAGAAGGTTTTATCCTGAGAGTAGAAAAAGCATTGTCATAAGCTGTACACATAGCAGATACATGCTTCTTACAAGTTTTCTTCCTATGTCCTTCTGATGCTGAAAGAACACTGAAAAATAATAAAGAAAGCCTACCTATTACCAATCTAAAGAGTATGTAATAAAAAGAAGCCCCATGATAAAGACCTACCTGCGTTGGGCATTTTCTGGATTATGGGGGGTGGGGTGTCTCTCCATCCATTATATTGTAGGTCTTTTGAGGCAAGCACAGACGATTTTGCAGGCAGGATAGTACTGATATACAGCTGCCTGCTTCCTCTGGCAGCTCATGCTTTCCAGTGTAAGGCACCATCTTTAAATTTGTCTCTGCGGCCTCCTGTAGACAGTGCATGTGCCGCCAGACCCGCGTGGCTCCCTGTGCATAGTGGGACTGATGATATGAAACCCAGAAGCACTGCGTGTTTGAAGCTGGGCATGGTGCGTCATACAATCTTTCTGGCCGATCCTCCCCCCTGCAACCCCACCACAGACAGACGGTTTAGAGAAGCCCATCGCTGGGCAATATGAGAGGTAGCCTTGTGGAGAAAAACATCAAACTTCCCTGCACTAGCCTGGACTAAAGTAGGACAGAGGCGAAAAGACAAAAGTGGAAGAGGAGGAGTGAGGCTGGTGGGTGGTCCCTGGAAAACTTCCTGTCTAAACTATAGGGGGAGGGATGATATCCCATTGTTATAGCTGCCATGGGGGGACGTAGAAGAAATAAAATTATCTTAACCCTACTGTGGTTTTGGCCATGTCCCTTGTCCGGGATGTAATGAAGTCAGAGTTCAGCGGCTGTGCGGGATGCCGACTGAACTTGGATGTTTTTGTAAAGGGGCATAGTTTAGCCTTGTAAATGATTATCCCTTTAAAAAAAACAAGCGTCCGAGTTCGGATGGCATCCTGCCGTTGAACTTGGACTTCATTACATCCTGTCCCAGGAGTCTGAAAACAAAAAGGTGGTAACTAGGTATTCTCATCTACATAATATTCAGTAACTATTATACACTCTATAAAACAATTTAACATAGATAGCATGATGCATTAATCACATTGCTCTTTCCCTATTTTATTTATGTGTATATATTGTTTACTTGTGTGTATTCTAGTGATGTGCACCGTAAATTTTTCGGGTTTTGTGTTTTGGTTTTGGATTCAGTTCCGCGGCCGTGTGTTGGATTCGGACGCGTTTTGGCAAAACCTCCCTGAAAATTTTTTGTCGGATTCGGGTGTGTTTTGGATTCGGGTGTTTTTTTACAAAAAACCCCTCAAAAACAGCTTAAATCATAGAATTTGGGGGTCATTTTGATCCCATAGTATTATTAACCTCAATAACCATAATTTCCACTCATTTCCAGTCTATTCTGAACACCTCACACCTCACAATATTATTTTTAGTCCTAAAATTTGCACCGAGGTCGCTGAATGACTAAGCTAAGCGACCCAAGTGGCCGACACAAACACCTGGCCCATCTAGGAGTGGCACTGCAGTGTCAGACAGGATGGCACTTTCAAAAAATAGTCCCCAAACAGCACATGATGCAAAGAAAAAAAGAGGCGCAATGAGGTAGCTGTGTGACTAAGCTAAGCGACCCAAGTGGCCGACACAAAGACCTGGCCCATCTAGGAGTGGCACTGCTTTGTCAGACAGGATGGCACTTCCAAAAAATAGTCCCCAAACAGCACATGATGCAAAGAAAAAAAGAGGCGCAATGAGGTCGCTGGATGACTAAGCTAAGCGACCCAAGTGGCCGACACAAACACCTGGCCCATCTAGGAGTGGCACTGCAGTGTCAGGCAGGATGGCAGATTTAAAAAATAGTCCCCAAACAGCACATGATGCAAAGAAAAAAAGAGGTGCACCAAGGTCGCTGGATGGCTAAGCTAAGCGACACAAGTGGCCGACACAAACACCTGGCCCATCTAGGAGTGGCACTGCAGTGTCAGGCAGGATGGCACTTAAAAAAAATAGTCCCCAAACAGCACATGATGCAAAGAAAAATGAAAGAAAAAAGAGGTGCAAGATGGAATTGTCCTTGGGCCCTCCCACCCAGCCTTATGTTGTATAAACAGGACATGCACACTTTAACGAACCCATCATTTCAGCGACAGGGTCTGCCACACGACTGTGACTGAAATGACTGGTTGGTTTGGGCCCCCACCAAAAAAGAAGCAATCAATCTCTCCTTGCACAAACTGGCTCTACAGAGGCAAGATGTCCACCTCCTCCTCATCGTCCGATTCCTCACCCATTTCACTGTGTACATCCCCCTCCTCACAGATTATTAATTCGTCTCCACTGGAATCCACCATCTCAGGTCCCTGTGTACTTTCTGGAGGCAATTGCTGGTGAATGTCTCCGCGGAGGAATTGATTATAATTCATTTTGATGAACATCATCTTCTCCACATTTTCTGGAAGTAACCTCGTACGCCGATTGCTGACAAGGTGAGTGGCTGCACTAAACACTCTTTCAGAGTACACACTGGAGGGGGGGGCAACTTAGGTAAAATAAAGCCAGTTTCTGCAAGGGCCTCCAAATTGCCTCTTTTTCCTGCCAGTATACGTACGGACTGTCTGACGTGCCTACTTGGATGCGGTCACTCATATAATCCTCCACCATTCTTTCAATGGTGACAGAATCATATGCAGTGACAGTAGATGACATGTCAGTAATCGTTGGCAGGTCCTTCAGTCCGGACCAGATATCAGCACTCGCTCCAGACTGCCCTGCATCACCGCCAGAGGGTGGGCTCGGAATTCTTAGCCTTTTCCTCGCAGCCCCAGTTGCGGGAGAATGTGAAGGAGGAGCTGTTGACGGGTCACGTTCCGCTTGACTTGACAATTTTCTCACCAGCAGGTCTTTGAACCTCTGCAGACTTGTGTCTGCTGGAAAGAGAGATACAATGTAGGTTTTAAATCTAGGATCGAGCACGGTGGCCAAAATGTAGTGCTCTGATTTCAACAGATTGACCACCCGTAAATCCTGGTTAAGCGAATTAAGGGCTCCATCCACAAGTCCCACATGCCTAGCGGAATCACTCTGTTTTAGCTCCTCCTTCAATGTCTCCAGCTTCTTCTGCAAAAGCCTGATGAGGGGAATGACCTGACTCAGGCTGGCAGTGTCTGAACTGACTTCACGTATGGCAAGTTCAAAGGGTTGCAGAACCTTGCACAACATTGAAATCATTCTCCACTGCGCTTGAGTCAGGTGCATTCCCCCTCCTTTGCCTATATCGTAGGCAGATGTATAGGCTTGAATGGCCTTTTGCTGCTCCTCCATCCTCTGAAGCATATAGAGGGTTGAATTCCACCTCGTTACCACCTCTTGCTTCAGATGATTGCAGGGCAGGTTCAGGACTGTTTGCTGGTGCTCCAGTCTTCGGCACGCGGTAGCTGAATGCCGAAAGTGGCCCGCAATTCTTCGGGCCACCGACAGCATCTCTTGCACGCCCCTGTCATTTTTTAAATAATTCTGCACCACCAAATTCAATGTATGTGCAAAACATGGGACGTGCTGGAATTTGCCCAGATGTAATGCACGCACAATATTGGTGGCGTTGTCCGATGTCACAAATCCCCAGGAGAGTCCAATTGGGGTAAGCCATTCTGCGATGATGTTCCTCGGTTTCCGTAAGAGGTTGTCAGCTGTGTGCCTCTTCTGGAAAGTGGTGATACAAAGCGTAGCCTGCCTAGGAACGAGTTGGCGTTTGCGAGATGCTGCTACTGGTGCCGCCGCTGCTGTTCTTGCTGCGGGAGGCAATACATCTACCCAGTGGGCTGTCACAGTCATATAGTCCTGAGTCTGCCCTGCTCCACTTGTCCACATGTCCGTGGTTAAGTGGACATTGGGTACAACTGCATTTTTTAGGACACTGGTGACCTTTTTCTGACGTCTGTGTACATTTTCGGTATCGCCTGCCTAGAGAAATGGAACCTAGATGGTATTTGGTACCGGGGACACAGTACCTCAATCAAGTCTCTAGTTGCCTGTGAATTAACGGTGGATACCGGAAACACGTTTCTCACCACCCAGGCTGCCAAGGCCTGAGTTATCCGCTTTGCAGCTGGATGACTGCTGTGATATTTCATCTTCCTCGCAAAGGACTGTTGGACAGTCAATTGCTTACTGGAAGTAGTACATGTGGTCTTCCGACTTCCCCTCTGGGATGACGATCGACTCCCAGCAGCAACAACAGCAGCGCCAGCAGCAGTAGGCGTTACACTCAAGGATGCATCGGAGGAATCCCAGGCAGGAGAGGACTCGTCAGACTTGACAGTGACATGGCCTGCAGGACTATTGGCTTTCCTGTCTAAGGAGGAAATTGACACTGAGGGAGTTGGTGGTGTGGTTTGCAGGAGCTTGGTTACAAGAGGAAGGGATTTAGTGGTCAGTGGACTGCTTCCGCTGTCATCCAAAGTTTTTGAACTTGTCACTGACTTCTGATGAATGCGGTCCAGGTGACGTATAAGGGAGGATGTTCCTAGGTGGTTAACGTCCTTACCCCTACTTATTACAGCTTGACAAAAGCAACACATGGCTTGACACCAGTTGTCCGCATTTCTGTTGAAATAATTCCACACCGAAGAGGTGATTTTTTTTTTGTAATTTGACCAGGCATGTCAATGGCCATATTTGTCCCACGGACAACAGGTGTCTCCCTGGGTGCTTGACTTAAACAAACCACCTCACCATCAGAATCCTCCTTGTCAATTTCCTCCCCAGCGCCAGCAACACCCATATCCTCATCCTGGTGTACTTCAACAGTGACATCTTCAATTTGACTATCAGGAACTGGACTGCGGGTGCTCCTTCCAGCACTTGCAGGGGGCGTGCAAATGGTGGAAGGCGCAACCTCTTCCCGTCCAGTGTTGGGAAGGTCAGGCATCGCAACCGACACAATTGGACTCTCCTTGGGGATTTGTGATTTAGAAGAACGCACAGTTCTTTGCTGTGCTTTTGCCATCTTAACTCTTTTAAGTTTTCTAGCAGGAGGATGAGTGCTTCCATCCTCAGGTGAAGCTGAACCACTAGCCTTGAACATAGGCCAGGGCCTCAGCCGTTCCTTGCCACTCCGTGTCGTAAATGGCACATTGGCAAGTTTACGCTTCTCCTCAGACGATTTTGATTTAGATTTTTGGGTCATTTTACTGAGCTTTATTTTTTTTGATTTTACATGCTCTCTACTATGACATTGGGCATCGGCCTTGGCAGACGACGTTGATGGCATTTCATCGTCTCGGCCATGACTAGTGGCAGCAGCTTCAGCACGAGGTAGAAGTGGATCTTGATCTTTCCCTATTTTACCCTCCACATTTTTGTTCTCCATTTTTTAATGTGTGGAATTATATGCCAGTATCAATAGCAATGGCCTACTACTATAGTCCTCACCGTTCTCAAGATCATTGATACCCCACGAGGTGAGATCTTGCATGGAGCCCCAGGTCGAGGGAGATTGTCAGTGATCTTGTATTTCTTCCATTTTTTAATAATTGCGCCGACAGTTGATCTCTTCTCACCATGCTGATTGCCTATTGTCGAGTAGCTCATCCCAGCCTTGTGCAGCTCTACAATTTTGTCCCTGGTGTCCTTAAACAGCTCTCTGGTCTTGGCCATGGTGGAGAGGTAGCAGTCTGACTGTTTGAGGGTGTTGACAGGTGTCTTTATACACATAACCAGTTCAAACAGGTGCCATTAATACAGGTAACAAGTGGAGGATAGAAGAGCTTCTTAAAGAAGAAGTAAAAGGTCTGTGAGAGCCAGATATCTTGCTGCTTGGTAGGTGTCCAAATATTTATTTTCCACAAGAATATACAAGTAAATTGTTTAAAAATTATACAATGTGATTTCCTGGTTTGTTTGTTTTTTTCAGATTCTGTCTCTCACAGTTGAAGTGTACCTATGATGGAAATTACAGACCTCTCTCATCTTTTTAAGTGGGTCAACTTGCACAATCGGTGGCTGTCCAAATACTTTTTTGCCCCACTGTATCTGCCCCCTCCTGCACTGCACATGGGTGGTCATTCCGAGTTGTTCGCTCGGTAATTTTCTTCGCATCGCAGCGATTTTCTGCTAACTGCACATGCGCAATGTTCGCACTGCGACTGCGCCAAGTAAATTTGCTATTAAGTTAGGTATTTAACTCACGGCATTACGAGGTTTTTTCTTCGTTCTGGTGATCGTAATGTGATTGACAGGAAGTGGGTGTTTCTGGGCGGAAAAAGAAGGAAAAGAGGGTTCGGAATGCCCTAAAGTGGTGCACACAATCTTATATTAAAATATAACTTTTATTACCATATACAATAAAACCAGCGAATATTTAAGAAAAAGAGTAGAGTAGTGTAAATGAGAAGGAAATCGTGATTAAAATTGGAAAAGCTGCGCACTAGATGTCACCCGTATGGCTCCTAAATTATGATTTCGGGACAAATACTCATACTATGGGGTATATTTACTAACATTCGTAATTTTCGGAAAAAAGTCAAAGTTCAATCACGAATGACATCGAAAGTGTAAAACTGCAACTTTTTGAATTTATTACGACTAATTTACTAAGCTGTCGTATTCGGATTTTTCATTTGTTCCGATGTCGATGTCATTCGTGTTTTTTTTACCTTTTTTACGGCAGTGATTAGCAAAACACTGCCGACTTTTTCAAAATGAATCTCGGCCGGATCTGTGTGATCCGTGCTGGGGTTCATTTTTTTTTTTTTAAATAAACACTGTAAAACGGAGAAAAAAAATGCGTGGGGTCCCCCCTCCTAAGCATAACCAGCCTCGGGCTCTTTGTGCCGACCCTGGTTGCAGAAATATGGGGGGGAAAATGACAGGGGTTCCCCCATATTTAAGCAACCAGCATCGGGCTCTGCACCTGGTCCTGGTTCCAAAAATACGGGGGACAAAAAGAGTAGGGGTCCCCCGTATTTCTAAAACCAGCACCGGGCTCCACTAGTTGGACAGATAATGCCACAGCCGGGGGTCACTTTTATATAGTGCCCTGCGGCCGTGGCATCAAAAATCCAACTAGTCACCCCTGGCCGGGGTACCCTGGGGGAGTGGGGACCCCTTCAATCAAGGGGTCGTCCCCCCAGCCACCCAAGGGCCAGGGGTGAAGCCCGAGGCTGTCCCCCCCATCCAATTGGCTGCGGATGGGGGGCTGATAGCCTTTTGTGAAAATGAAAAGATATTGTTTTTAGTAGCAGTACTACAAGGCCCAGCAAGCCTCCCCCACATGCTGGTACTTGGAGAACCACAAGTACCAGCATGCGGCGGAAAAACGGGCCCGCTGGTACCTGTAGTACTACTACTAAAAAAATACCCAAAAAAAGACACGACACACACACCTTGAAAGTAAAGTTTTATTACATCCATCCACACAAACATACATACATACTTACCTTATGTTCACACGAGGGTCGGTCCTCTTCTCCAGTAGAATCCATGGGGTACCTGTTGAATAAATTATACTCACCAGCTCCAGGGTCCCAGGCTCCTCGAAGCATCCATTTGTAATCCACGTACTTGAATAAAATAAAAAAACGGACACCCGAGCCACGCACTGAAAGGGGACCCATGTTTGCACATGGGTCCCCTTTCCCCGACTGCCAGAAACCCACTCTGACTGATGTCTAAGTGGGTTTCTTCAGCCAATCAGGGAGCGCCACGTTGTAGCACCCTCCTGATCGGCTGTGTGCTCCTGTACTGACTGACAGGCGGCACACGGCAGTGTTACAATGTAGCGCCTATGCGCTCCATTGTAACCAATGGTGGGAACTTTCTGCTCAGCGGTGAGGTCACTTTCGGTCAACCGCACTTAGACATCAGTCAGAGTGGGTTTCTGGCAGTCGGGGAAAGGGGACCCATGTGCAAACATGGGTCCCCTTTCAGTGCGTGGCTCGGGTGTCCGTTTTTTTATTTTATTCAAGTACGTGGATTACAAATGGATGCTACGAGGACCCTGGGACCCTGGAGCTGGTGAGTATAATTTATTCAACAGGTACCCCATGGATTCTACTGGAGAAGAGGACCGACCCTCGTGTGAACATAAGGTAAGTATGTATGTATGTTTGTGTGGATGGATGTAATAAAACTTTACTTTCAAGGTGTGTGTGTCTTGTCTTTTTTTGGGTATTTTTTTAGTAGTAGTACTACAGGTACCAGCGGGCCCGTTTTTCCACCGCATGCTGGTACTTGTGGTTCTCCAAGTACCAGCATGCGGGGGAGGCTTGCTGGGCCTTGTAGTACTGCTACTAAAAACAATATCTTTTCATTTTCACAAAAGGCTATCAGCCCCCCATCCGCAGCCAATTGGATGGGGGGGACAGCCTCGGGCTTCACCCCTGGCCCTTGGGTGGCTGGGGGGGGGGACCCCTTGATTGAAGGGGTCCCCACTCCCCCAGGGTACCCCGGCCAGGGGTGACTAGTTGGATTTTTGATGCCACGGCCGCAGGGCACTATATAAAAGTGACCCCCGGCTGTGGCATTATCTGTCCAGCTAGTGGAGCCCGGTGCTGGTTTTAGAAATACGGGGGACCCCTACTCTTTTTGTCCCCCGTATTTTTGGAACCAGGACCAGGCGCAGAGCCCGATGCTGGTTGCTTAAATATGGGGGAACCCCTGTCATTTTTTCCCCCATATTTCTGCAACTAGGGTCGGCTCAAAGAGCCCGAGGCTGGTTATGCTTAGGAGGGGGGACCCCACGCATTTTTATTTCCGAAAATAACCACTTTCCCACCCCTTCCCACTAATATACATGCACGGATCTCATGAATCCGTGCATGCCTATCCAATCACGGGGCAAAAAAGCAGGTCTGTTTTTTTTTAGCACTTTTTTACGAGTTGTAATTTTTCACGGCAGTGTTTTTTTTTTTTTGCTTTGCACTTCTTAGTAAATTACCGAGATTCATACTTAAACAGCCGCGTTTTGACTGATGGTGTATTCATTCGTAATTTTTTTCTTGGACTTCCAAAAAATTACGAATGCCCTCATCACTGCCGTGATTTGAGTTTAGTAAATTACCGAGATGACACTTTGAAGAAAAAACGGCATCTCGGTCAAAATCGGGACCTTAGTAAATATACCCCTATATATCCTGGAAGGGATTAGAAAATTAGAGACATTTACTTTAGGAGTTCTTCCAAACTAGCAGATATACAGCTATAGAGAAAGTATATACTCCTGATACTAGAGATGAGCGCCTGAAATTTTTCGGGTTTTGGTTTTGGGTTCGGTTCCGCGGCCGTGTTTTGGGTTCGAACGCGTTTTGGCAAAACCTCACCGAATTATTTTTGTCGGATTCGGGTGTGTTTTGGATTCGGGTGTTTTTTTCCAAAAACACTAAAAAACAGCTTAAATCATAGAATTTGGGGGTCATTTTGATCCCAAAGTATTATTAACCTCAAAAACCATAATTTACACTCATTTTCAGTCTATTCTGAATACCTCACACCTCACAATATTATTTTTAGTCCTAAAATTTGCACCGAGGTCGCTGTGTGAGTAAGATAAGCGACCCTAGTGGCCGACACAAACACCGGGCCCATCTAGGAGTGGCACTGCAGTGTCACGCAGGATGTCCCTTCCAAAAAACCCTCCCCAAACAGCACATGACGCAAAGAAAAAAAGAGGCGCAATGAGGTAGCTGTGTGAGTAAGATTAGCGACCCTAGTGGCCGACACAAACACCGGGCCCATCTAGGAGTGGCACTGCAGTGTCACGCAGGATGGCCCTTCCAAAAAACCCTCCCCAAACAGCACATGACGCAAAGAAAAAAAGAGGCGCAATGAGGTAGCTGACTGTGTGAGTAAGATTAGCGACCCTAGTGGCCGACACAAACACCGGGCACATCTAGGAGTGGCACTGCAGTGTCACGCAGGATGTCCCTTCCAAAAAACCCTCCCCAAACAGCACATGACGCAAAGAAAAAAAGAGGCGCAATGAGGTAGCTGTGTGAGTAAGATCAGCGACCCTAGTGGCCGACACAAACACCGGGCCCATCTAGGAGTGGCACTGCAGTGTCACGCAGGATGTCCCTTCCAAAAAACCCTCCCCAATCAGCACATGATGCAAAGAAAAAGAAAAGAAAAAAGAGGTGCAAGATGGAATTATCCTTGGGCCCTCCCACCCACCCTTATGTTGTATAAACAAAACAGGACATGCACACTTTAACCAACCCATCATTTCAGTGACAGGGTCTGCCACACGACTGTGACTGATATGACGGGTTGGTTTGGACCCCCCCCAAAAAAGAAGCAATTAATCTCTCCTTGCACAAACTGGCTCTACAGAGGCAAGATGTCCACCTCATCTTCACCCTCCGATATATCACCGTGTACATCCCCCTCCTCACAGATTATCAATTCGTCCCCACTGGAATCCACCATCTCAGCTCCCTGTGTACTTTGTGGAGGCAATTGCTGCTGGTCAATGTCTCCGCGGAGGAATTGATTATAATTCATTTTAATGAACATCATCTTCTCCACATTTTCTGGATGTAACCTCGTACGCCGATTGCTGACAAGGTGAGCGGCGGCACTAAACACTCTTTCGGAGTACACACTTGTGGGAGGGCAACTTAGGTAGAATAAAGCCAGTTTGTGCAAGGGCCTCCAAATTGCCTCTTTTTCCTGCCAGTATAAGTACGGACTGTGTGACGTGCCTACTTGGATGCGGTCACTCATATAATCCTCCACCATTCTATCAATGTTGAGAGAATCATATGCAGTGACAGTAGACGACATGTCCGTAATCGTTGTCAGGTCCTTCAGTCCGGACCAGATGTCAGCATCAGCAGTCGCTCCAGACTGCCCTGCATCACCGCCAGCGGGTGGGCTCGGAATTCTGAGCCTTTTCCTTGCACCCCCAGTTGCGGGAGAATGTGAAGGAGGAGATGTTGACAGGTCGCGTTCCGCTTGACTTGACAATTTTGTCACCAGCAGGTCTTTCAACCCCAGCAGACCTGTGTCTGCCGGAAAGAGAGATCCAAGGTAGGCTTTAAATCTAGGATCGAGCACGGTGGCCAAAATGTAGTGCTCTGATTTCAACAGATTGACCACCCGTGAATCCTTGTTAAGCGAATTAAGGGCTGCATCCACAAGTCCCACATGCCTAGCGGAATCGCTCCGTGTTAGCTCCTTCTTCAATGCCTCCAGCTTCTTCTGCAAAAGCCTGATGAGGGGAATGACCTGACTCAGGCTGGCAGTGTCTGAACTGACTTCACGTGTGGCAAGTTCAAAGGGCATCAGAACCTTGCACAACGTTGAAATCATTCTCCACTGCACTTGAGACAGGTGCATTCCATCTCCTATATCGTGCTCAATTGTATAGGCTTGAATGGCCTTTTGCTGCTCCTCCAACCTCTGAAGCATATAGAGGGTTGAATTCCACCTCGTTACCACTTCTTGCTTCAGATGATGGCAGGGCAGGTTCAGTAGTTTTTGGTGGTGCTCCAGTCTTCTGTACGTGGTGCCTGTACGCCGAAAGTGTCCCGCAATTTTTCTGGCCACCGACAGCATCTCTTGCACGCCCCTGTCGTTTTTTAAAAAATTCTGCACCACCAAATTCAAGGTATGTGCAAAACATGGGACGTGCTGGAATTTGCCCATATTTAATGCACACACAATATTGCTGGCGTTGTCCGATGCCACAAATCCACAGGAGAGTCCAATTGGGGTAAGCCATTCCGCGATGATCTTCCTCAGTTGCCGTAAGAGGTTTTCAGCTGTGTGCGTATTCTGGAAAGCGGTGATACAAAGCGTAGCCTGCCTAGGAAAGAGTTGGCGTTTGCGAGATGCTGCTACTGGTGCCGCCGCTGCTGTTCTTGCGGCGGGAGTCCATACATCTACCCAGTGGGCTGTCACAGTCATATAGTCCTGACCCTGCCCTGCTCCACTTGTCCACATGTCCGTGGTTAAGTGGACATTGGGTACAACTGCATTTTTTAGGACACTGGTGAGTCTTTTTCTGACGTCCGTGTACATTCTCGGTATCGCCTGCCTAGAGAAGTGGAACCTAGATGGTATTTGGTAACGGGGGCACACTGCCTCAATAAATTGTCTAGTTCCCTGTGAACTAACGGCGGATACCGGACGCACGTCTAACACCAACATAGTTGTCAAGGACTCAGTTATCCGCTTTGCAGTAGGATGACTGCTGTGATATTTCATCTTCCTCGCAAAGGACTGTTGAACAGTCAATTGCTTACTGGAAGTAGTACAAGTGGGCTTACGACTTCCCCTCTGGGATGACCATCGACTCCCAGCGGCAACAACAGCAGCGCCAGCAGCAGTAGGCGTTACACGCAAGGATGCATCGGAGGAATCCCAGGCAGGAGAGGACTCGTCAGACTTGCCAGTGACATGGCCTGCAGGACTATTGGCATTCCTGGGGAAGGAGGAAATTGACACTGAGGGAGTTGGTGGGGTGGTTTGCGTGAGCTTGGTTACAAGAGGAAGGGATTTACTGGTCAGTGGACTGCTTCCGCTGTCACCCAAAGTTTTTGAACTTGTCACTGACTTATTATGAATGCGCTGCAGGTGACGTATAAGGGAGGATGTTCCGAGGTGGTTAACGTCCTTACCCCTACTTATTACAGCTTGACAAAGGGAACACACGGCTTGACACCTGTTGTCCGCATTTCTGGTGAAATACCTCCACACCGAAGAGCTGATTTTTTTGGTATTTTCACCTGGCATGTCAACGGCCATATTCCTCCCACGGACAACAGGTGTCTCCCCGGGTGCCTGACTTAAACAAACCACCTCACCATCAGAATCCTTCTGGTCAATTTCCTCCCCAGCGCCAGCAACACCCATATCCTCCTCATCCTGGTGTACTTCAACACTGACATCTTCAATCTGACTATCAGGAACTGGACTGCGGGTGCTCCTTCCAGCACTTGCAGGGGGCATGCAAATAGTGGAAGGCGCATGCTCTTCACGTCCAGTGTTGGGAAGGTCAGGCATCGCAACCGACACAATTGGACTCTCCTTGTGGATTTGGGATTTCAAAGAACGCACAGTTCTTTGCGGTGCTTTTGCCAGCTTGAGTCTTTTCAGTTTTCTAGCGAGAGGCTGAGTGCTTCCATCCTCATGTGAAGCTGAACCACTAGCCATGAACATAGGCCAGGGCCTCAGCCGTTCCTTGCCACTCCGTGTGGTAAATGGCATATTGGCAAGTTTACGCTTCTCCTCCGACAATTTTATTTTAGGTTTTGGAGTCCTTTTTTTTCTGATATTTGGTGTTTTGGATTTGACATGCTCTGTACTATGACATTGGGCATCGGCCTTGGCAGACGACGTTGCTGGCATTTCATCGTCTCCGCCATGACTAGTGGCAGCAGCTTCAGCACGAGGTGGAAGTGGATCTTGATCTTTCCCTAATTTTGGAACCTCAACTTTTTTGTTCTCCATATTTTATAGGCAGAACTAAAAGGCACCTCAGGTAAACAATGGAGATGGATGGATTGGATACTAGTATACAATTATGGACGGACTGCCACGGTTAGGTGGTATAAAAAAACCACGGTTAGGTGGTATATATTGTAATACAATTATGGATGGACGGACTGCCTGCCGAGTGCCGACACAGAGGTAGCCACAGCCGTGAACTACCGCACTGTACACTGGTTGATAAAGAGATAGTAGTATACTCGTAACAACTAGTATGACTGACTATGACGGTATAAAGAATGAAAAAAAAACCACGGTTAGGTGGTATATATTGTAATACAATTATGGATGGACGGACTGCCTGCCGAGTTCCGACACAGAGGTAGCCACAGCCGTGAACTACCGCACTGTACACTGGTTGATAAAGAGATAGTAGTATACTCGTAACAACTAGTATGACTGACTATGACGGTATAAAGAATGAAAAAAAAACCACGGTTAGGTGGTATATATTATAATACAATTATGGATGGACGGACTGCCTGCCGACTGCCGACACAGAGGTAGCCACAGCCGTGAACTACCGCACTGTACACTGGTTGATAAAGAGATAGTAGTATACTCGTAACAACTAGTATGACACTATGACGGTATAAAGAATGAAAAAAAACCCACGGTTAGGTGGTATATATTATAATACAATTATGGATGGACGGACTGCCTGCCGACTGCCGACACAGAGGTAGCCACAGCCGTGAACTACCGCACTGTACACTGGTTGATAAAGAGATAGTAGTATACTCGTAACAACTAGTATGACACTATGACGGTATAAAGAATGAAAAAAAAACCACGGTTAGGTGGTATATATTATAATACAATTATGGATGGACGGACTGCCTGCCGAGTGCCGACACAGAGGTAGCCACAGCCGTGAACTACCGCACTGTACACTGGTTGATAAAGAGATAGTAGTATACTCGTAACAACTAGTATGACTGACTATGACGGTATAAAGAATGAAAAAAAAACCACGGTTAGGTGGTATATATTATAATACAATTATGGATGGACGGACTGCCTGCCGACTGCCGACACAGAGGTAGCCACAGCCGTGAACTACCGCACTGTACACTGGTTGATAAAGAGATAGTAGTATACTCGTAACAACTAGTATGACACTATGACGGTATAAAGAATGAAAAAAAAAACCACGGTTAGGTGGTATATATTATAATACAATTATGGATGGACGGACTGCCTGCCGACTGCCGACACAGAGGTAGCCACAGCCGTGAACTACCGCACTGTACACTGGTTGATAAAGAGATAGTAGTATACTCGTAACAACTAGTATGACACTATGACGGTATAAAGAATGAAAAAAAAACCACGGTTAGGTGGTATATATTATAATAATACAATTATGGATGGACGGACTGCCTGCCGACTGCCGACACAGAGGTAGCCACAGCCGTGAACTACCGCACTGTACACTGGTTGATAAAGAGATAGTAGTATACTCGTAACAACTAGTATGACTATGACGACGGTATAAAGAAAGAAAAAAAAATACCACGGTTAGGTGGTATATAATTATACAATTATGGATGGACGGACTGCCTGCCGAGTGCCGACTGCCGACACAGAGGTAGCCACAGCCGTGAACTACCGCACTGTACTGTGTCTGCTGCTAATATAGACTGGTTGATAAAGAGATAGTATACAACAATATACTACTATACTGGTGGTCAGGCACTGGTCACCACTAGTCACACTGGCAGTGGCACTCCTGCAGCAAAAGTGTGCACTGTTTAATTTTAAATTAATATAATATTATGTACTCCTGGCTCCTGCTATAACAACCTGCAGTGCTCCCCAGTCTCCCCCACAATTATTATAAGCTTTTATACATTGATGTGCAGCACACTGGGCTGAGCTGAGTGCACACAGACTGAGTCACACTGTGTGACTGCTGTGTATCGTTTTTTTCAGGCAGAGAACGGATATAGCAGAGAACGGATATATTAAATAAAAGTTAACTTAACAACAACTGCACTGGTCACTGTGGTAAACTCTGTCTGCACAATCTCTCTCTCTCTCTCTCTCTTCTAATCTATTCTAATGGAGAGGACGCCAGCCACGTCCTCTCCCTATCAATCTCAATGCACGTGTGAAAATGGCGGCGACGCGCGGCTCCTTATATAGAATCCGAGTCTCGCGAGAATCCGACAGCGTCATGATGACGTTCGGGCGCGCTCGGGTTAACCGAGCAAGGCGGGAAGATCCGAGTCGCTCGGACCCGTGAAAAAAAAAGTGAAGTTCGTGCGGGTTCGGATTCAAAGAAACCGAACCCGCTCATCTCTACCTGATACACTCTTCATTGTACCGAAATCATAATTTAGGAGCCATACGGGTGACATCTAGTGCGCAGCTTTTCCAATTTTAATCACGATTTCCTTCTCATTTACACTACTCTACTCTTTTTCTTAAATATTCGCTGGTTTTATTGTATATAGTAATAAAAGTTATATTTTAATATAAGATTGTGTGCACCACTTTAGGGCATTCCGAACCCTCTTTTCCTTCTTTTTGTGCAGATTTACTTTGCCCGTGGTAGCACCCCCTAAACTGTCATGAATAACACAGATGTGTTTTGGATAAAATAAATAAGGGGCCATTCTCATAAAAGCTATTTAACCTGTGCGACCAGTACTACAGTCACTGTTTCTGGGCGGAAACAGGCCGTTTTATGGGAGTGTTTGAAAAAACGCTACCGTTTCTGGGAAAAACGCGGGAGTGGCTGGAGAAACAGAGGAGTGTCTGGGCGAACGCTGGGTGTGTTTGTGACGTCAAACCAGGAACGACAAGCACTGAACTGATCGCACTGGAAGAGTAAGTCTCGAGCTACTCAGAAACTGCACAGAGAAGTCTTTTCGCAATATTGCGAATCTTTCGTTCGCAATTTTGATAAGCTAAGATTCACTCGCAGTAGGCGGCGGCTTAGCGTGTGCAAAGCTGCTAAAAGCAGCTTGCGAGCGAACAACTCGGAATGAGGGCCATGGTTTTGCCCATCTGCTAACAAATTTGCTGCTACGATCAGGTCGGAATTAGGCCCCATGCCCGCTAATCCTGCCCTGTCAGCATAATGGGAATTGTAATAGGAATGTGGTCACTCCTTCACATTTGAAATGAGGTACAAATGGTAGGTCTATAAAATCAGGGTAGTCAGACATGATGGCGTGATTTGTATCATTGTATTATGCCCATGAAGAGGATGTGAATTGCTTCATTACACACACCAGTGTGCAAGGGTGTAGTACGGCTGACGCCGGTCAGCTTACCGACGCCGGGATCTAACTTAACCAGCATCCCTGCCCACTGCTACCATCCAAGAGAATTGCCGATTCCTTGGAATCTGGGCAAACTCCCAGAAATTGGGAGAGTTGGCATAAATGCATAGGCTACCAGCAAAGTAGAACAAACACCTAATGATTTTGCTGAAATTCCAATAGGGAGAAGCCTGCGGCACCTACAATGATTTATGAGAAATGAACTGTGATACAAATAGGATTTTAATTACCTACCGGTAAATCCTTTTTTCGTAGTCCGTAGAGGATACTGGGGTTCATTTAGTACCATGGGGTATAGACGGGTCCACTAGGAGCCATGGGCACTTTAAGAATTTTATAGTGTGAGCTGGCTCCTCCCTCTATGCCACTCCTACCAGACTCAGTCTAGGAAACTGTGCCCGAAGAGATGGACATACTTTGAGAGAAGGATAGATAAGGATAGTGGTGAGATTCCGAACCAGCACACACAACAAGAGGAAAGCCAAGCTAACCAAACTTGAAACAGGAACAGCAACGGCTGAACCAACATTACTTAAGCAAGTAACAATGCAGGAAGAACGAAGCACTGGGCGGGCGCCCAGTATCCTCTACATACTACAAGAAAAGGATTTACCGGTAGGTAATTAAAATCCTATTTTCTCTTACATCCTAGAGGATACTGGGGTCCATTTAGTACCATGGGGATGTACCGAAGCTCCCAAAATGGGTGGGAGAGTGTTGAGGCTCCCGCAGAACGGATGGTTCATACTGAAGATCCTCAGAGGTCAAAGTATCGAACTTGTAGAATTTAGCAAACATGTTCGAACCTGACCAAGTAGCTGCTCGGCAGAGCTATAAAGTCGAGAAACCCTGGGCAGCCGCCCAGGAAGAACCCACTGACCTAGTAAAGTGGGCCTGTACAGATTTTGGGCACAGTAAACCTGCCGTGGAATAAGCATGCTGAATAGTAAGCCTGATCCAGCGTGCAATGGACTGCTTTGAAGCAGGACACCTAATTTTATTAGGTTCATAAAGAACAAACATCGAGTCAGATTTTCTGTGACGAGCTGTTCGCTTTACATACATCTTCAAAGCCCTCACAACATCCAAAGACTTTGAAGTAGCAGAGGTGTCGGTGACAACTGGAACCATAATAGGTTGGTTGGTGTGAAATACGAACACCACTTTAGGAAGAAATTACTGACGAGTTCTGAGTTCAGCTCTGTCCTCATGGAAAATTAAATAGGGACTTTTGTGAGACAAAGCCCCCAGCTCCGACACACGTCTTGCAGAAACCAAGGCCAACAGTGTGACGGTCTTCCACGTAAGATATTTTACGTCCACCTCCTGTAACGGTTCAAACCAGTCCAATTGGAGGAACTGCAGCACCACATTGAGATCCTAAGGTGCCGTGGGAAGCACAAAGGGAGGATGGATGTGCAGAACACCTTTCAAGAATGTCTGGACCTCAGGGAGAGAAGCCAATTGTTTCTGAAAGAAAATGGACAAGGCCGAAATCTGAACTTTTATGGAGCCCAGACGCAGGCCCACATCCACGCCTGCCTTCAGAAAAAGCAGGAAACGTCCCAGATGAAATTCCACCGCAGAATAATTTCTGCTCTCACACCAAGAGACATATTTCTTCCAAATACGATGGTAATGATTAGACATTACCCCCTTCCTGGCTTGGATCATAGTCGGGATAACCTTGTGAGGGATCCCTCTCCTGGCTAAAATCAGCCGTTCAACTTCCATGCCATCAAACGTAGCTGCGGTAAGTCCTGAAAGACGAACGGGCCCTGTTGCAGAAGATCCTAGCAAAGAGGTAGAGGCCACGGATCTTCGAGGAGCATCTCAAGAAGGTCCACGTACCAGGCCCTTCTTGGCAAGTCCAGAGCAATGAATATTGCTTGAACCCTTTCCCTTTTAATTCTATTTAGAATTCCTGGGATCAGGGGAAGTGGAGGAAACATGTACACCATCTGATAGACCCATGGAGTTGTCAAGGCATCCACAGCCACCGCATGTGGGTCTCTTGACCTGGAACAATACCGCTTGAGCTTCTTGTTGAGATGGGAGGCCATCTGTGGATATCCCCATCGACTTGTCAAACACCTGAACACTTCCGGGTGAAGGCCCCACTCCCCCGGGTGCAGGTCGTGTCTGCTGAGGAAGTCTGCTTCCCAGTTGTCTACTCTCGGAATGAAGACCACTGACAATGCCACAGCGTTGTCTTTCTGCCCAGAGGAGAATTCTTGACATCTCTGACATTGCTGCTCTGCTTTTCGTTCTGCCCTGTCGGTTTATGTACGTCACTGCCGTCACATTGTCCCACTGGACCTGAATGGCCCGATCTTGAAGTGAGGCCTGCAGAAGGGTGTTGTATATGGCCCTGAGTTCCAGAATTTGATTGGAAGGATGACTTCCAGACTTGACCATCTTCCTTGAAACTGCACCTCCTGAATGACTGCTCTCCAACCTCTGAGGCTTGTGTCTGTGGTTACCAGACAGTCCTGCAATGCAAACCGTAGATAAGCCTGATGAGGCGACCAGATCGGAATGTGAAGATTCACATCCTTGATATCCAGAGACACTAGGAAGTCCCCCTCCTCCAAACCTGAGATTACTACTCTCAGAGACTCCATCCTGAATTTGAACACTCGTAAGTACGGGTTTAAAGACTTGAGGTTCAGAATCGGTCTTACCGAACCGTCCGGTTTCATTACTACGAACAAGTTGGGCAGATGAGGTGGAACTGAAACAATGACCTGAGTCTGTACGAGTTTATGGATGGCATGCTGTAAGGTAATACTTGCTGGCAAACCTGATTTGAAGAATCTGTGAGGTGAGAGCTTTTGGAACTCCAGTCTGTAGCCCTGGGAAATAAGATCTATGACCCAGGGATCCTGGCACGAATGTGACCAGATCTGACTGAAGAATTGTAGGCGGGCTCCCACCTGACAGCCTTCCAGACATTGCGGTCCACCGTCATGCTGAAGTCTTTGAGTAAGCAGAGCCTGAGCTCTGTTCATGAGCACCTGCAGTTGCTGGTTTGCGTGGTTTACCGCTTGCGCCGCTGGAGAATGTAGAAGCACTTCTGGATTTGCCCTTGAACTTGGCCGTCCGAAGGACTGTAACTTAGAAGCTGAATAAGTCTCCTTGGTAGGGGGGGCTGCGGGAGGAAGATACGTAGACTTACCCGCAGTAGCTGTGGAGATCCATTTGTCTAGTTCATCTCCAAACAAGGCCTCTTCTGTGAATGGCAGACCTTCCATGCCTTTCCCGGAGTCTGCGCCAGCAGTCCACTGGCGTAGCCACAAGCCCCTGCGTGCCGACACTGCCATAGCACTGGTGCGTGCTCTAAGCAAGCCTATCTCTTTTATGGCTTCCACCATAAAGTTTGTAGAGTCCTGTATGTGCTGCAGGAGTAAAACAACATCCCCCCTAGACAAGGAATCTAACCCCTCAATTAGGTTACCTGACCATTTTGCAATGGCTTTTGTGATACACGCACATGCAATAGTGGGTCTTTCGGCCACCCCAGTAGCTATGTACAATGATTTGAGTGTAGTCTCAATTTTACGATCAGCCGTGTCTTTTAGGGAGGCTGCCACAGGAACAGGCAATACAATTTTTCGTGACAGCCTAGAGACTTGATGCGTCCACTATCTGTGTATTTTCCCATTTTTTTCTATCCTCCAGAGGAAAGGGAAAAGATGAGAGTAACATTTTAGGGATCTGAAATTTATCAGGATTAACCCATGGTCCTTCAAACAGGCTATTTAATTCCTTTGACAGGAAAAGTGACTGAGGACTTCTTTTTTACATTAAAATAAGATTCCTCACACTCTGACACCTTATCAGGAATATGCAGAACATCTTTGATAGCCTCTATAAGAGCCTCTATTCCCTGTGACAGAGCCGCAACCTTCCCCCCCCCCTCCCCCAAGTCTACTTCACCCTCCTCCAAGTCTGACCCGTCAGAGTCAGATTGCAGGATATGGGCCAAAGATCGCTTTTGCGGACAAATGGGAGAGGATTGAGACGCTGTTTTGGGGACTGAGTCTCTTCATAAACTCATTCACAGTCTGTTTTAAGTATTCCGTCTCTTTCTCATTGCGTGACAATTTAGTAGAAAGAGAGGAGATCATTCCATTAAGAGATTTAACCCACTCCGGTTCAGCCCCGCTATTCTGTGAACCCTGAGTACCCAGTAGTGAGCCCCCTGGTGAAGAGGAACACTCCTCTGTACAAGAAACACACTCTTTGCCTGACATAATGTAATGTGACAGCACACACATACACAGGAAAAAGATAAGTACAAGTATCCCACAAAGAGCCCTTCAGGGAGACACAGAGTTGTTTGGAGCCAGCCCCCACCGCGCCCTTACAGCTAATGCCAAGCTTAGCCGGGTCGCAGACTAAGTACCCAGATAGGGGACTTAGGGGGTCATTCCGAGTTGTTCGCTCGTTACCGATTTTCGCTATGCTGCGATTTGTTGCTAAATGCGCAAGGCACGCAGGGCGCATGCGTTTAGTTATTTAACTAAAAACTTAGTAGATTTGCTGTGGATCCTGCGGCGCTCTTCAGTCGCCGTTTCTGGGTGGTAACTGAGCGTTTTCCGGGAGTGTGCTAAAAAATGCAGGCGTTTCAGGGAAAAACGCGGGAGTGTCTGGAGAAACGGGTGTGGCTGGCCGAACGCAGGGCGTGTTTGTGACATTAAAACAGGAACTAAACGGACTGAGCTGATCGCAATCTTTGAGTAGGTCTGGAGCTACTCAGAAACGGCAAAGAATTATTTAGTAGCAGTCCTGCTACTCTTTCGTTCGCAATTCTGCTAAGATACACTCCCAGAGGGTGGCGGCCTAGCGTGTGCAATGCTGCTAAAAGCAGCTAGCGAGCGAACAACTCGGAATGAGGGCCTTAGTACACTAACAGTTGCTCCCCCCTTGCTATGGCCCCCTGGTACCGCTGAGGTAATTTGGAGTCACATCGGAGGAGCTGCGCGTCCCTGTCAGTCAGCGTCTGTGTCCACTGCAGAGGGAAAATGGCACTGGTGAGCTGCTGGATCCTCTCATAGTGAAGCCCCTTCAATGGCGCGTGGTCTTACCACTTTTTTTATACTGGCTGAGGTCATTTGTGTGCTTAAAATCGAGCAGAACCATTCTAAGGCTGTGTTTGCCAGTTTGGGTACTGTGGCCCTCATTCCGAGTTGTTCGCTCGCAAGCGGATTTTAGCAGATTTGCTCATGCTAAGCCGCCGCCTACTGGGAGTGAATCTTAGCATCTTAAAATTGCGAACGATGTATTCGCAATATTGCGATTACACACCTCGTAGCAGTTTCTGAGTAGCTCCAGACTTACTCGGCATCTGCGATCAGTTCAGTGCTTGTCGTTCCTGGTTTGACGTCACAAACACGCCCAGCGTTCGCCCAGACACTCCTCCGTTTCTCCAGCCACTCCTGCGTTTTTTCCGGAAACGGTAGCGTTTTTTCCCACACGCCCATAAAACGGCCTGTTTCCGCCCAGTAACACCCATTTCCTGTCAATCACATTACGATCTCCAGAACGATGAAAAAGCCGTGAGTAAAATTCCTAACTGCATAGCAAATTTACTTGGCGCAGTCGCAGTGCGAACATTGCGCATGCGCATTAAGCGGAAAATCGCTGCGATGCGAAGATTTTTACCGAGCGAACAACTCGGAATGAGGGCCTGTGTACAGTGTACTGAGACGCAGTCGTGTACTGTGTCTGGAGACGCATTCTGCCCCGTATATACTGTCAAGCAAATGCAGAATTGTATAGAGAATATGAATTCAGGAGTCAATTAAACTACAAGTATGATCTTGGACTCTGGGTGGAAACTGATCACCTGTGTGGAAACTAAGCACACAAACACTGAACGTATACAAACTCTGCACAGATTGTGCCCTGGTTGGAATCAAACCCATGCATTGTGAAGTACTCCCGCTTTCACTTTTATGCTGTAAGTTGCCATGTTACCACAGTTTGAGTGACAACATTCCAGACTTGCTGTGTGCTAATTGATATATGTTAGTAAGCCCTATTTCTCTATCATCCATTGGGGACACATTAGTACGATGGGTATAGATGGGGTCCAAAGGAGCCAGTGCACTTTAAATTTCATCCACTGGGTGTGCTGGCTCCTCCCCTCTATGCCCCCTCCTACAGGCAGTTTTAGAAAAAAGTGCCCTCAGGAGAGGTTGCACACACTGCTAGCTCCAGAGTTTTTCTTCAATTTATTTTAAACTTTTGTTTATTTCGGTATGCTGTTTGGGCAACAGCATACCTGCGCTGTGGGAGTTAGGGGAGGGGACGGTTACCGGCCTCCTGAGGTGCAGAGCCGCTTCCCCGCTGCAGGACCCCTGAGGGGTTGTTTGTTCAGCGGGGCACTGCGCCTTGGCTGTTGCAACCGCAGCACGACGCACACCCCTAACATAGCCTGAAGGTGATCATCGGTGGTGAGTACACACCGGGGGCCCCGGTTCTTGGTGCGGCAGCAGCGCGGGTGAGGCATATGGGTCCCTCCTGGGGGATCCACTATAGCCCCTGCGTGAGACTGGCAACCGATGGCTGTACCTAGCATTCATGTATAGCTACAGCAGGTTTAGGAGACAGGGCCAATATAAATATATAGGTAGCTCCGGTGCCATTGCGGGGGGCGGAGCTACATCAGAGAGGGCTCAGCGGCATTTTGGCTTCTTCCTCTGCAGCAGCAGCAGCAGCAGCCTCACACAGCTCCGCCAGACTGTCACATGCTGGATCACTGCTAAAGGGTGTTTAGTTAGGGGGAGAGCCGCTATTTGTACACAGATTAATTCCTCTGAGGGATTTACATTGTAAAAACAGTTCTCACTGTTAGATTAAAACGCTGACAATCTCACTAGGACTCTACAGCGTGGTGTGTGCTGGGTCCTCTCTTATTTGTGTCTCTTCTCACATGCAATAGGGCAGGCTTGCATTGTTATCAGTCTGTTGTATGTGTACTAGAGATGAGCGCCTGACATTTTTCGGGTTTTGTGTTTTGGTTTTGGGTTCGGTTCCGCGACCGTGTTTTGGGTTCGAACGCGTTTTGGCAAAACCTCACCGAATTTTTTTTGTCGGATTCGGGTGTGTTTTGGATTCGGGTGTTTTTTTCCAAAAACACTAAAAAACAGCTTAAATCATAGAATTTGGGGGTCATTTTGATCCCAAAGTATTATTAACCTCAAAAACCATAATTTACACTCATTTTCAGTCTATTCTGAATACCTCACACCTCACAATATTATTTTTAGTCCTAAAATTTGCACCGAGGTCGCTGTGTGAGTAAGATAAGCGACCCTAGTGGCCGACACAAACACCGGGCCCATCTAGGAGTGGCACTGCAGTGTCACGCAGGATGTCCCTTCCAAAAAACACTCCCCAAACAGCACATGACGCAAAGAAAAAAAGAGGCGCAATGAGGTAGCTGTGTGAGTAAGATTAGCGACCCTAGTGGCCGACACAAACACCGGGCCCATCTAGGAGTGGCACTGCAGTGTCACGCAGGATGGCCCTTCCAAAAAACCCTCCCCAAACAGCACATGACGCAAAGAAAAAAAGAGGCGCAATGAGGTAGCTGACTGTGTGAGTAAGATTAGCGACCCTAGTGGCCGACACAAACACCGGGCCCATCTAGGAGTGGCACTGCAGTGTCACGCAGGATGGCCCTTCCAAAAAACCCTCCCCAAACAGCACATGACGCAAAGAAAAAAAGAGGCGCAATGAGGTAGCTGACTGTGTGAGTAAGATTAGCGACCCTAGTGGCCGACACAAACACCGGGCCCATCTAGGAGTGGCACTGCAGTGTCACGCAGGATGTCCCTTCCAAAAAACCCTCCCCAAACAGCACATGACGCAAAGAAAAAAAGAGGCGCAATGAGGTAGCTGTGTGAGTAAGATTAGCGACCCTAGTGGCCGACACAAACACCGGGCCCATTTAGGAGTGGCACTGCAGTGTCACGCAGGATGTCCCTTCCAAAAAACCCTCCCCAATCAGCACATGATGCAAAGAAAAAGAAAAGAAAAAAGAGGTGCAAGATGGAATTATCCTTGGGCCCTCCCACCCACCCTTATGTTGTATAAACAAAACAGGACATGCACACTTTAACCAACCCATCATTTCAGTGACAGGGTCTGCCACACGACTGTGACTGATATGACGGGTTGGTTTGGACCCCCCCCAAAAAAGAAGCAATTAATCTCTCCTTGCACAAACTGGCTCTACAGAGGCAAGATGTCCACCTCATCTTCACCCTCCGATATATCACCGTGTACATCCCCCTCCTCACAGATTATCAATTCGTCCCCACTGGAATCCACCATCTCAGCTCCCTGTGTACTTTGTGGAGGCAATTGCTGCTGGTCAATGTCTCCGCGGAGGAATTGATTATAATTCATTTTAATGAACATCATCTTCTCCACATTTTCTGTATGTAACCTCGTACGCCGATTGCTGACAAGGTGAGCGGCGGCACTAAACACTCTTTCGGAGTACACACTTGTGGGAGGGCAACTTAGGTAGAATAAAGCCAGTTTGTGCAAGGGCCTCCAAATTGCCTCTTTTTCCTGCCAGTATAAGTACGGACTGTGTGACGTGCCTACTTGGATGCGGTCACTCATATAATCCTCCACCATTCTATCAATGTTGAGAGAATCATATGCAGTGACAGTAGACGACATGTCCGTAATCGTTGTCAGGTCCTTCAGTCCGGACCAGATGTCAGCATCAGCAGTCGCTCCAGACTGCCCTGCATCACCGCCAGCGGGTGGGCTCGGAATTCTGAGCCTTTTCCTCGCACCCCCAGTTGCGGGAGAATGTGAAGGAGGAGATGTTGACAGGTCGCGTTCCGCTTGACTTGACAATTTTGTCACCAGCAGGTCTTTCAACCCCAGCAGACCTGTGTCTGCCGGAAAGAGAGATCCAAGGTAGGCTTTAAATCTAGGATCGAGCACGGTGGCCAAAATGTAGTGCTCTGATTTCAACAGATTGACCACCCGTGAATCCTTGTTAAGCGAATTAAGGGCTGCATCCACAAGTCCCACATGCCTAGCGGAATCGCTCCCTTTTAGCTCCTTCTTCAATGCCTCCAGCTTCTTCTGCAAAAGCCTGATGAGGGGAATGACCTGACTCAGGCTGGCAGTGTCTGAACTGACTTCACGTGTGGCAAGTTCAAAGGGCATCAGAACCTTGCACAACGTTGAAATCATTCTCCACTGCACTTGAGACAGGTGCATTCCATCTCCTATATCGTGCTCAATTGTATAGGCTTGAATGGCCTTTTGCTGCTCCTCCAACCTCTGAAGCATATAGAGGGTTGAATTCCACCTCGTTACCACTTCTTGCTTCAGATGATGGCAGGGCAGGTTCAGTAGTTTTTGGTGGTGCTCCAGTCTTCTGTACGTGGTGCCTGTACGCCGAAAGTGTCCCGCAATTTTTCTGGCCACCGACAGCATCTCTTGCACGCCCCTGTCGTTTTTTAAAAAATTCTGCACCACCAAATTCAAGGTATGTGCAAAACATGGGACGTGCTGGAATTTGCCCATATTTAATGCACACACAATATTGCTGGCGTTGTCCGATGCCACAAATCCACAGGAGAGTCCAATTGGGGTAAGCCATTCCGCGATGATCTTCCTCAGTTGCCGTAAGAGGTTTTCAGCTGTGTGCATATTCTGGAAAGCGGTGATACAAAGCGTAGCCTGCCTAGGAAAGAGTTGGCGTTTGCGAGATGCTGCTACTGGTGCCGCCGCTGCTGTTCTTGCGGCGGGAGTCCATACATCTACCCAGTGGGCTGTCACAGTCATATAGTCCTGACCCTGCCCTGCTCCACTTGTCCACATGTCCGTGGTTAAGTGGACATTGGGTACAACTGCATTTTTTAGGAGACTGGTGAGTCTTTTTCTGACGTCCGTGTACATTCTCGGTATCGCCTGCCTAGAGAAGTGGAACCTAGATGGTATTTGGTAACGGGGGCACACTGCCTCAATAAATTGTCTAGTTCCCTGTGAACTAACGGCGGATACCGGACGCACGTCTAACACCAACATAGTTGTCAAGGACTCAGTTATCCGCTTTGCAGTAGGATGACTGCTGTGATATTTCATCTTCCTCGCAAAGGACTGTTGAACAGTCAATTGCTTACTGGAAGTAGTACAAGTGGGCTTACGACTTCCCCTCTGGGATGACCATCGACTCCCAGCGGCAACAACAGCAGCGCCAGCAGCAGTAGGCGTTACACGCAAGGATGCATCGGAGGAATCCCAGGCAGGAGAGGACTCGTCAGACTTGCCAGTGACATGGCCTGCAGGACTATTGGCATTCCTGGGGAAGGAGGAAATTGACACTGAGGGAGTTGGTGGGGTGGTTTGCGTGAGCTTGGTTACAAGAGGAAGGGATTTACTGGTCAGTGGACTGCTTCCGCTGTCACCCAAAGTTTTTGAACTTGTCACTGACTTATTATGAATGCGCTGCAGGTGACGTATAAGGGAGGATGTTCCGAGGTGGTTAACGTCCTTACCCCTACTTATTACAGCTTGACAAAGGGAACACACGGCTTGACACCTGTTGTCCGCATTTCTGGTGAAATACCTCCACACCGAAGAGCTGATTTTTTTGGTATTTTCACCTGGCATGTCAACGGCCATATTCCTCCCACGGACAACAGGTGTCTCCCCGGGTGCCTGACTTAAACAAACCACCTCACCATCAGAATCCTCCTGGTCAATTTCCTCCCCAGCGCCAGCAACACCCATATCCTCCTCATCCTGGTGTACTTCAACACTGACATCTTCAATCTGACTATCAGGAACTGGACTGCGGGTGCTCCTTCCAGCACTTGCAGGGGGCGTGCAAATGGTGGAAGGCGCATGCTCTTCACGTCCAGTGTTGGGAAGGTCAGGCATCGCAACCGACACAATTGGACTCTCCTTGTGGATTTGGGATTTCAAAGAACGCACAGTTCTTTGCGGTGCTTTTGCCAGCTTGAGTCTTTTCAGTTTTCTAGCGAGAGGCTGAGTGCTTCCATCCTCATGTGAAGCTGAACCACTAGCCATGAACATAGGCCAGGGCCTCAGCCGTTCCTTGCCACTCCGTGTGGTAAATGGCATATTGGCAAGTTTACGCTTCTCCTCCGACAATTTTATTTTAGGTTTTGGAGTCCTTTTTTTACTGATATTTGGTGTTTTGGTTTTGACATGCTCTGTACTATGCCATTGGGCATCGGCCTTGGCAGACGACGTTGCTGGCATTTCATCGTCTCGGCCATGACTAGTGGCAGCAGCTTCAGCACGAGGTGGAAGTGGATCTTGATCTTTCCCTAATTTTGGAACCTCAACATTTTTGTTCTCCATATTTTAATAGGCACAACTAAAAGGCACCTCAGGTAAACAATGCAGATGGATGGATTGGATACTAGTATACAATTATGGACGGGCTGCCGAGTGCCGACACAGAGGTAGCCACAGCCGTGAACTACCGCACTGTACTGTGTCTGCTGCTAATATATAGACTGGTTGATAAAGAGATAGTATACACGTAACTAGTATGTATGTATAAAGAAAGAAAAAAAACCACGGTTAGGTCACTGGTATATACAATTATGGACGGGCTGCCGAGTGCCGACACAGAGGTAGCCACAGCCGTGAACTACCGCACTGTACTGTGTCTGCTGCTAATATATAGACTGGTTGATAAAGAGATAGTATACTCGTAACTAGTATGTATGTATAAAGAAAGAAAAAAAAACCACGGTTAGGTCACTGGTATATACAATTATGGACGGGCTGCCGAGTGCCGACACAGAGGTAGCCACAGCCGTGAACTACCGCACTGTACTGTGTCTGCTGCTAATATATAGACTGGTTGATAAAGAGATAGTATACTCATAACTAGTATGTATGTATAAAGAAAGAAAAAAAAACCACGGTTAGGTCACTGGTATATACAATTATGGACGGGCTGCGGAGTGCCGACACAGAGGTAGCCACAGCCGTGAACTACCGCACTGTACTGTGTCTGCTGCTAATATATAGACTGGTTGATAAAGAGATAGTATACTCGTAACTAGTATGTATGTATAAAGAAAGAAAAAAAAACCACGGTTAGGTGGTATATACAATTATGGACGGGCTGCCGAGTGCCGACACAGAGGTAGCCACAGCCGTGAACTACCGCACTGTACTGTGTCTGCTGCTAATATATAGACTGGTTGATAAAGAGATAGTATACTCGTAACTAGTATGTATGTATAAAGAAAGAAAAAAAAACCACGGTTAGGTCACTGGAATATACAATTATGGACGGGCTGCCGAGTGCCGACACAGAGGTAGCCACAGCCGTGAACTACCGCACTGTACACTGGTTGATAAAGAGATAGTAGTATACTCGTAACAACTAGTATGACGACGGTATAAAGAATGAAAAAAAAACCACGGTTAGGTGGTATATAATACAATTATGGTTGGACGGACTGCCTGCCGAGTGCCGACACAGAGGTAGCCACAGCCGTGAACTACCGCACTGTACACTGGTTGATAAAGAGATAGTAGTATACTCGTAACAACTAGTATGACGACGGTATAAAGAACGAAAAAAAAACCACGGTTAGGTGGTATATATTATAATACAATTATGGATGGACGGACTGCCTGCCGAGTTCCGACACAGAGGTAGCCACAGCCGTGAACTACCGCACTGTACACTGGTTGATAAAGAGATAGTAGTATACTCGTAACAACTAGTATGACGACGGTATAAAGAACGAAAAAAAAACCACGGTTAGGTGGTATATATTATAATACAATTATGGATGGACGGACTGCCTGCCGAGTTCCGACACAGAGGTAGCCACAGCCGTGAACTACCGCACTGTACACTGGTTGATAAAGAGATAGTAGTATACTCGTAACAACTAGTATGACTATGACGACGGTATAAAGAAAGAAAAAAAAAACCACGGTTAGGTGGTATATAATACAATTATGGATGGACGGACTGCCTGCCGAGTGCCGACACAGAGGTAGCCACAGCCGTGAACTACCGCACTGTACTGTGTCTGCTGCTAATATAGACTGGTTGATAAAGAGATAGTATACAATACTACTAATATACTGGTGGTCAGGCACTGGTCACCACTAGTCACACTGGCAGTGGCACTCCTGCAGCAAAAGTGTGCACTGTTTAATTTTAATATAATATTATTTATCATGTACTCCTGGCTCCTGCTATAACAACCTGCAGTGCTCCCCAGTCTCCCCCACAATTATAAGCTTTATATACAATACATTGATGTGCAGCACACTGGGCTGAGCAGTGCACACAGACTGAGTCACTGTGTGACTGTGTATCGTTTTTTTCAGGCAGAGAACGGATATATTAAATAAAACAAACAACTGCACTGTCTCTGGTGGTCACTGGTCACTGTGGTCGTCAGTCACTAAACTCTGTCTGCACTCTGCACTCTCTTCTAATCTACAGTATCACAGCAATCTCTCTCTCTCTCTCTCTTCTAAATCTAATCTAAATGGAGAGGACGCCAGCCACGTCCTCTCCCTATCAATCTCAATGCACGTGTGAAAATGGCGGCGACGCGCGGCTCCTTATATAGAATCCGAGTCTCGCGATAGAATCCGAGCCTCGCGAGAATCCGACAGCGTCATGATGACGTTCGGGCGCGCTCGGGTTAACCGAGCAAGGCGGGAAGATCCGAGTCGCTCGGACCCGTGAAAAAAAAAGTGAAGTTCGTGCGGGTTCGGATTCAAAGAAACCGAACCCGCTCATCTCTAATGTGTACTGTGTGTTTTCATAATGGTAAAACAAAAGTTATGCAGTGTGTGTCATACCTGATTTCCCCCTCTCTCATCTGAATCCATATCATGTGAGCAGTGTAGACAATCTTCACAAAATGCCGAGGACCATGAGGGGGAGAGTCCTGAGCCTACCTGGCTGGGGGCTATCAAAACTATGATGTCTGATATGTCATCTCAGCTCACTGCCAATGCCAACAAAACACAAGAACTGCAATAAGCAGTAGCAGATCTAGCTGCCAGGGCTGATGTCCCCCATCCCCCCTGTCTTATACAGGTGCACAAAAATGTGCTTTGCCTGCACTTCTATCAGATTCTGATGATAATATACAGGATGATGGGGACGATGGACACTAATTTATGGACCACTAACCTGAACCTTTTTAGGTATAAATTACAAAATGAACATACTGTAGATCATCACTCTGCTGCTGGCTGCTGACTGTTAATTATTTATGTCCCTGAAGCTGTGAGTGGCACCGACATCGATGGCTGCTCTCTCCTCCTCTGCTCTGCCTCTGCTGTTAATGTCCCCCCCACCACCACCCCTGAGGCTGTGAGCGGCGCCATCGGCGTGGGGCGGGCACTCGCTGCTCTCTCCTCCTCTCCTCTGGTGATGTCATTCATTTATTGAAAATTTGATTCCCACTGACTCTCTGACTACACCTAATGTCCCCCTGAGGCGAGAGCGGCTCTCCTCCTCTCAAAGCCTAGTCTTCTGCATTCTGCTGTGTTAATGTGATGCATGTCCCCCTGAGGCTGAGCCTGTGAGCCGCGGCGAGGGCGCTCGCTGCTCTCTCCTCTCTGCTGTCAAATTGACAACAGAGAGGAAGAGAGAGTAGCGAGCGCCCACCCCCGGGATTTTCATGCCGCCCCCAGCAGGTGCCGCCCCTAGGCACGTGCCTAGTGGGAAATCCGGCTCTAGGTGTCGAAACGGTTTTTGCATACATTCCCCTTGGCCCCTGAGGGTAGAAAATTTTGGGAAGACTCTCCAGCTGTAGACATTTCAGTCTCTCACCTCTCTATGAAGGCGGTACTCCAAGCTCTGGGCTCCTTTACGGTAAAAGACCCGGGGGACAGGAAAATTTAAGCTACACTGAAATCCATGCTGCAGGCGTATCTCAAAGACCGGTTATTGCAGGTTGGTGGATGACACATGCAATTCAATCCTGGGCTACTCAAATTCAGGAGGGTCTCTTGGGTGACATGACCCTAGTTACTATGGTGACTTTCCTAAAACACATTCAGGACACGGCAAGAGTCCTTTGTGACTCCCTAAAAAAGATTGGCAATATTAATGCTAGGACTACTGCTATGGCTGTGTTAGCACGCAGAGCCGTATGGTTACGTCAGTGGATTGCAGATGCTGACTCCAAACGCAATGTGGAATCTCTTCCCTTTACAGGTGAATGGCTGTTTGGAGGCGAATTGGACGCATGAATCTCCAAAGCTACTGCTGGCAAATCCGCGTTTCTTCCTTTGGGGGCTCTGCCTGCTAGACATACCAGATTTTGATCTAGGACCAGAGGTGCATCAAATGCAGCTAGAGGCACTAGGGGTAAACCTAAGAAACCTGCCATTGCAGGCGCTCAAGAACAGAGCACCAGTTCAGCTTCTGCAAAGACCTCAGCATGACGGTGCCCACCCACCCCGAGATGATCTTGAGGTGGGAGCCTGGCTAAGTCACTTAAGCCACATCTGGGAAAGTTCCTGCCAGGACGCCTGGGTAAGGGACCTTATTTCTCAGGGTTACAAGCTGGAGTTCGATGGTGCTCCTCCCCAACGATTTTTTAAATCAAACTTACCAGCTTCGGAAAATATTACACTACTACAGGCCATCACAAAGTTGGTCCGGTCCCAAGTCATTGTTCCAGTTCCCCTGCAACAGCAAGGAAAAGGTTACTACTCCAATCTGTTCGTTGTGCCAAAACCAGACGGGTCTGTGAGGCCGATTTTGAACCTGAAGTCCTTGAATCCTTACCTAAAGGTTTTCAAATTCAAGATGGAATCTTTGAGAGCAGTGATCGCAGGCCTGGAACGTCAGGAATTCCTAGTGTCCCTGATATCAAGGACGCCTACCTTCATATCCCAATTTGGCCTCCCCATCAGGCCTATCTGAGATTCGCCCTGCTGAATGATCACTACCAGTTCCAGGCATTACCATTTGGCCTGTCTACAGATCCGAGAATGTTCACGAAGGTGATGGTGGAAATGACGTCCCAGCTCAGAGTCCAGGGGGTCAACGTGGTCCCTTACCTGGACGATCTCCTGATAAAGGCGAGTTCCAGGGAACTCCTACTGCTCCATATAGATCACACTATACACCTTCTGTCATACCACGGGTGGATCCTCAATCTACAGAAGTCCCACCTGGAGCCATCTCAGCGGCTCCTGTTTCTGAGAATGCTACTGGATACTGTAGCGCAGAAAGTGTTCCTCCCAGAGGATAAAGTGAGAACTCTCCAGGAAATGGTTTGCATGGTTCTCCGACCGACTCGAGTTTTCATTCATCTTTGCATAAGATTATTGGGAAAGATGGTAGCCCCGTACGAGGCCTTTCAGTATGGACGGTTCCATGCCAAAACCTTTCAAGTGGACATCCTGAACAAGTGGTCCGGTTCCCATCTTCAGATGCACCGGATGATTCAACTGTCACCCCGGGCCAGGATTTCACTCCTGTGGTGGCTGCAGTCTTCCAATCTCCAAGAAGGTCGACGCTTCGGAATTCAGGATTGGATACTTCTCACGACCGATGCGAGTCTGCGAGAATGGGGAGCTGTCATCCAAGGGGTGCAGTTCCAAGGAAGGTGGTCTGCCCAAGAGGCCCTACTTCAGATCAACATCCAGGAACTTCGGGCTATCTACAATGCCCTGACTCAGACCTCCCTTCTGCTCCGGGATCAAGCAATCCAGGTACAGTCGGACAACGCCATGGCTGTGGCGTACATCAATTGACAAGGAGGGACAAAAAGCAGGGCCTGCATGAGAGAAGTATCAAGAATACTCCTATGGGTGGAAAGAAATGCAATGGCACTGTCTGCAATCTTCATTCCAGGAGTAGACAACTGGGAAGCGGACTTCCTGAGTAGCCACGATCTCCATCCAGGGGAGTGGGGCCTACATCCTCAAGTGTTTCAGCTGATCATCGACCGGTGGGGTTGCCCCCAGATCGACTTGATGGCGTCTCGCCTCAACAAGAAACTTCGCTGCTATTGCTCACAAACCAGAGATCCTCAGGCGTGCACAGTGGATTTACTGACGTCGCCTTGGCCTTACTGGCTGGTCTACATATTTCCTCCGATTCCGTTGATCCCAAAGGTGCTCAAGAGGATCCGGCATCAAGGAGTACAAGCAATTCTGATTGCCCCGGATTGGCCCCGGAGAGCGTGGTACGCGGATCTTCTGGACATGTCTGACGATGTTCCTTGGCCTCTACTACTCCGAAGAGATCTTCTTCTTTCCAAGAAGGTTATTGCAACCATGGTTCAGGCCAGGAAACCTGTGACGTCAAAACACTGTCATCATATCTGGAGGAGATATGTCTCTTGGTGCGAGGAACGCACGTATCCGCCAGCAGAGTTCCCCTTGGGATGTTTCTTACGTTTCCTGCAGGCTGGTGTGGATAAGGGCTTACGTCTGGGTTCCATTAAGGTCCAGATTTCAGCTCTCTCCATTTTCTTTCAGAAGAAATTGGCAGTGTTGTCAGAAGTTCAGACCTTCTTGCAAGGAGTACTCCATATACAACCTCCCTTTGTGCCGCCTTCAGCATGCTGGGATTTGGATGTAGTGTTGAAATTTCTAGTCCTCCTGGTTTGAACCTCTAATGACGGTAGAAGATAAGTACCTCACGTGGAAGACGGTGATGTTACTGGCCCTGGCTTCTGCTAGACGTGTCTCAGAATTGGGGGCCTTATCATATAAAAGTCCGTACTTGGTCTTTTACGAAGACAGAGCGGAGCTCTAGACTAGACAACAGTTCCTGCCGAAGGTTGTTTCGGCATTTCATCTGAATCAACCTATTGTGATTCCGTCCTGTTCCGACACTTCTAGACATTGGATGCTGTGTGTGCCTTGAAGATCTACGTCAAGCGTACAGCTTGTATCAGAAAACCTGTTTCCTTGTTTGTGCTCTATGATGCGCAGAAAAAGGGTTGCCCTGCTTCCAAGCAGTCCATTGCTCAGTGGATTTGACTTACTATCCAACAGGCCTATGTATCGGCAGCCTTCCTGCTCCTAACTCCTAACTCTACTAGATTGGTGGGCTCTTCCTGGGCGGCTGCCCGTGAAGTTTTGGCCTTGCAACTGTGCCGGGCCGCTATCTGGTCGGTGAAGAATACCTTTGTGAAGTTCTACAAGTTTGATACCATGGCCAAAGAGGATAACCAGTTTGGGCAGGCGGTGCAGCTGATGTCTCTGCATGTTCTAGAAGCTTTGGGACATCCCCATCGTACTAATGTGTCCCCAATATCCCTTATGGATGCTAGAGAAAATAGGATTTTAATTACCTACCGGTAAATCCTTTTCTCGTAGTCCATAAGGGATATTGGGCGCCCGCCTCTGTGCGGTGACTTTCTGCAGGTTCTCTGTTAGATGTTACATGTTCAGCCATTGCTGTTTATGTTGCCAGCTGTTGCTGGCCCAGTTGTGTTATGGTGTGCTCGTGTATAAATCTCATCACACTTCTCGTTGTTATGTTCCTTCTCTCAAATATGTAATTTCTCCTTCGGACACTGTTTTACCTATAACTGCCTGTAGGAGGGGGCATAGAGTGGAGGAGCCAGCATACCCAGTGGAAGAAATTTAAAGTGCACTGACTCCTTTGGACCCCATCTATACCCATCATACTAATGTGTCCCCAATATCCCTTATGGATTACGAGAAAAAGATTTACCAAAATCCTATTTTCTCTGTCATCAAGACCTGTGGGACACTGGACCATGATATTGCAGGCTGAGGATGGAGTTTGGCACCTAACAAAACTAACTTTAAATCTAAGCTTCTTCCCCTGCAACCCCATAATGCCAGTTTCTTGGAGTGAGGGCACAGTTGTTAGGGCTCCTGTGCAGCCCTCATTAGTTTAATAAATATTTCTTTTTATTTGTTGGCTTTCCTTCAGGGAGATCTGGGTGAGGGTTTAAAACTTTGTTCATTGAAATTCCAGATTTCAGCCCTGTCAATTTAGTTCCAACAGCATTTGGCCATCTTTCCAGAAGTACGAAACCTTCTTGCAGAGTGATGTGAATTCAGTCACCTTTTTTGTCCACTGCTGGTGCTGTGGGACCTTAATCTGGTTTTATAAACTCTTAAAAATGCTCTCTTTGAACCTTTGGACTCAGCAGAACTTCAAATCATTACTTGAAAGTTGGTCTTTCTAATAGCTATTGCCTCAGGTCACCGTGTTTCTGAGTTAGGAGCTTTGTCCTGCAAACTGCCTTTTCTCATCTTCCATGACAATAAAGCGGTACTCCATGTTTCTTAAATTCCAGCCAAAAATTGTTTCAGATTTTCACTTAATCCAGGAAATTGTATTTCTGTTTTTTCCTCCATCTGCCACTTCCAGGAACTGGGATGATCTGTCTCTCCTGGACTCTGTGAATTTACTTGGACATGACTTCTTCTAAAGTGCATGTCGTTACCGACTTAAAAGAGAACTAGCAACGGTCAGTTCTTTTTAAGCATGTGAGGATGATGGACAATCAAGGAACGGTCCGGGTAAATTCTTTGAACCTCCACTAATGCAGGCACATCTTCTCTTTTATACCACCCCTCTATCTACCATAAAGTGGATTTGGATAATCTGTTGAACTATTCTGTGGTGACAGCCCCTTATGGGTAGTGTGAAAATCTGAACATCTGTTGGTGGATTGGACTGGATTGGATTCTAAATGAATAGATCATTGGTCGTTTTAAGGGACGTATCTTTTTCATCTCATTAACACTGGGGGTAATTCAGAGTTGATCATAGCAGCAAATTTGTTAGCAGTTGGGCGCAAACCATGTGCACTGCAGGTGTGGCAGATATAACATTTGCAGAGAGAATTAGATTTGGGTGGGTTATTTTGTTTCTGTGCACGGTAAATACTGGCTGTTTTATTTTTACACTTCAATTTAGATTTCTCTTACGTCCTAGAGGATGCTGGGGACTCCGTAAGGACCATGGGGGTATAGACAGGCTCCGCAGGAGACATGGGCACTATAAAAGAACTTTAGAATGGTGTGCACTGGCTCCTCCCTCTATGCCCCTCCTCCAGACCTCAGTTAGATACTGTGCCCAGAGGAGACTGGGTGCACTACAGGGGAGCTCTCCTGAGTTTCTCTGAAAAAGAATTTTGTTAGGTTTTTTATTTTCAGGGAGCACTGCTGGCAACAGGCTCCATGCATCGTGGGACTGAGGGGAGAGAAGCAGACTCACTTAAATGATAGGCTCTGCTTCTTAGGCTACTGGACACCATTAGCTCCAGAGGGAGTCGGAACACAGGTCTCACCCTCGCCGTTCGTCCTGGAGCCGCGCTGCCGTCCTCCTCACAGAGCCGGAAGATAGAAGCCGGGTGAGTATTAGAAGAAAGAAGACTTCAAAGGCGGCTGAAGACTTCAGATCTTCTCTGAGGTAACGTGCAGCGGTAACGCTGCGCGCCATTGCTCACACACACACACACACACACACTAACAGCGGGCACTGAAGGGTGCAGGGCGCAGGGGGGGCGCCCTGGGCAGCAATAATAAACCTCAAGGGACTGGCTGATATACATATATACTGCGGAGGCAGTATATTAAATAATCCCCCGCCAGTATTGTAAAATTGAGCGGGACCGAAGCCCGCCGCTGAGGGGGTGGAGCTTGATCCTCCAGCACTAACCAGCGCCATTTTCTCCACAGCACACTGCAGAGAAGCTGGCTCCCCGGACTCTCCCCTGCTGAACACGGTGACAGAGGGCAAAAAAGAGGGGGGGGGGGCAATTTTAATTGGCGCAGTGCGTGTATATATATATATATATATATATATTTATATAAAAGCGCTGTCCTAACTGGGATTTTATTCCAGGGTCTGGTGGCGCTGGGTGTGTGCTGGCATACTCTCTCTCTGTCTCTCCAAAGGGCCTTATTGGGGAACTGTCTCCATATAATTATTTCCCTGAGTGTGTGGGGGTGTCGGTACGTGTGTGTCGACATGTCTGAAGCGGAAGGCTCAGCTAAGGAGGAGGTGGAGCAGATGATTGTGGTGTCTCCGTCGGCAACGCCGACACATGTTTGGATGGATATGTTTAATGTTTTAAGTGCAAATGTGTCTTTGTTACATAAGAGATTGGATTTAGCAGAGTCCAGGGATAGAACAGGGAGTCAATCCATGGCTTTGGCTGTGTCACAGGGCCCTTCAGGGTCTCAAAAACGTCCCCTGTACCAAGTAGCAGACACTGATACCGACACAGATTCTGACTCCAGTGTCGACTACGATGATGCGAGGGTACACCCAAGGGTGGCCAAAAGTATTCATTATATGATTATTGCAATAAAGGATGTTTTACATATCACAGATGACCCCTCTGTCCCTGACAAGAGGGTATGCATGTTTAAGGAAAAGAAGCCTGAGGTAACCTTTGCCCCATCCCATGAACTGAATGCGTTATTTGAAAAAGCTTGGGAAACTCCAGACAAGAAGCTGCAGATTCCCAAGAGAATTCTTATGGCGTATCCTTTCCCTGCGCAAGACAGGTTACGGTGGGAATCCTCACCCAGAGTGGACAAGGCTTTAACGCGCTTTTCCAAAAAGGTGGCGCTGCCGTCTCCAGATACGGCAGCCCTCAGGGATCCTGCTGATCGCAGACAGGAGACTACCTTGAAATCAATTTATACACATACGGGTGCCTTGCTCAGACCGGCAATAGCGTCGGCTTGGGTTTGTAGCGCCGTGGTGGCTTGGACAGATACCTTGTCAGCTGACATTGATACCCTGGATAGGGATACCATTTTATTGACCTTGGTCACATTAAAGACGCAGTCTTATATATGAGAGATGCTCAGAGAGACGTTGGCCTGCTAGGTTCGAGAGCCAACGCCATGGCGATTTCTGCTAGGCGAGCCCTGTGGACCCGCCAATGGACAGGTGATGCCGACTCAAAAAGGCATATGGAAGTTTTGCCTTACAAAGGTGAGGACTTATTTTGGGGAAGGTCTCGCGGACCTGATTTCCACAGCTACCGCGGTTAAATCTACTTTTTTACCTTATGTTTCCCCACAGCAGAAGAAAATGCATAAATCCAAAAGAGGACGGGCCTCTTCCTTCCTCGCCAGAGGTAAGGGTAAATGGAAGAGAATGCCTGCTAAGGCTAGTTCCCAGGAGCAGAAGTCCTCCCCGGCTTCTACTAAATCCACCGCATGACGCTGGGGCTCCACTGAGAGAGTCCGCTCCGGTTGGGGCACATCTTCGACTCTTCAGCCACGTCTGGGTTCAGTCAGATGTGGATCCTTGGGCAATGGAAATTGTATCCGAAGGTTACAAACTGGAATTTGAAGACGTGCCTCCTCGCCGGTTTTTCAAATCGGCCTTACCAGCTTCTTCCCCAGAAAGGGAGATAGTTTTAGTTGCAATTCAAAAACTGTGTCAACAACAAGTGGTTGTCAAGGTTCCCCTACTTCAACAGGGGCAGGGGTACTATTCAACCCTGTTTGTGGTCCCGAAACCGGATGGCTCGGTCAGACCCATTCTAAATTTAAAATCCCTAAACCTGTATTTGAAAAAGTTTAAATTCAAGATGGAATCGCTCCGGGCAGTTATCTCCAGCCTGGAAGGGGGGGATTTTATGGTGTCACTAGACATAAAGGATGCATACCTTCATGTCCCCATATATCCCCTTCATCAGGAGTACCTGAGATTCGCTGTACAGGAATGTCATTACCAGTTTCAGACGTTGCCGTTTGGGCTTTCCACGGCCCCGAGGATTTTCACCAAGGTAATGGCGGAAATGATGGTGCTCCTGCGCAGGCAGGGAGTCACAATTATCCCGTACTTGGACGATCTCCTGATAAAAGCGAGATCGAGAGAACAGTTGCTGAAAAGCGTGTCGCTCTCCCTGAGAGTGCTGCAGCAACATGGCTGGATTCTCAATCTGCCAAAGTCACAGTTGGTTCCAACGACTCGGCTATCTTTCTTGGGCTTGATTCTGGACACAGAACGAAAGAGGGTTTTTCTCCCAATGGAAAAAGCCCAGGAACTCCAGAACATGGTCAGAGACCTGTTGAAACCAAAAAGGGTGTCAGTCCATCAATGCACTCGAGTACTGGGGAAAATGGTGGCATCCTACGAGGCCATCCTCTTCGGCAGGTTTCATGCGAGGACTTTTCAGTGGGATCTTCTGGACAAGTGGTCCGGGTCCCATCTTCACATTCATCAGAAAATCAGCATGTCCCCCAGGGCCAGGGTGTCTCGCCTGAGGTGGCTGCAGAGTGCTCACCTTCTAGAGCAGAGCTGGCCAAACCAGTCCTCAAGATCTACCAACAGTTCACATTTTCCAGACCACCTAATTGCTCAGGTGTAGTCATTACTAATTAAGATGTGCTGCATTCATTCCTAACTGACAATTCTACAGATCTCCAGGAGGACTGGAAAACATGAACTGTTGGTAGATCTCGAGGACCGGTTTGGCCAGCCCTGTTCTAGCGGGTCGCAGGTTCGGCATTCAGGACTGGGTTCTGGTGACCACGGACGCGAGCCTCCGAGGATGGGAAGCAGTCACACAAGGAAGAAATTTTCAGGGACTATGGTCAAGCCAGGAGACTTGTCTACACATCAACGTACTGGAATTGAGGGCCACATACAACGGCCTGCGTCAAGCGGAGAATCTTCTTCGCGGCCTACCGGTTCTGATTCAGTCAGACAACGTCACAGCCGTGGCTCATGTAAACCGACAAGGCGGAACAAGGAGCAGAGTGGCAATGGCGGAAGCCACCAGGATTCTTCGCTGGGCGGAAAATCATGTAAGCGCTTTGACAGCAGTCTTCATTCCAGGAGTGGACAACTGGGAAGCAGACTTCCTCAGCAGACACGATCTCCATCCAGGAGAGTGGGGACTTCATCAAGAAGTTTTTGCAGAGTTAACAAGTCATTGGGGACTTCCTCAAATAGACATGATGGCGTCACGCCTCAACATGAAGCTTCGGAGGTATTGTGCCAGGTCAAGGGACCCTCAGGCAGTAGCGGTGGACGCCCTGGTGACACCGTGGGTGTTTCGGTCGGTCATGTGTTTCCTCCTCTTCCACTCATCTCAAAGATATTGAGAATCATAAGACGAAAAAGAGTGCGGACAATACTCATTGTTCCGGATTGGCCTCGAAGAGCCTGGTATTCAGATCTTCAGGAAATGCTCACAGAAGATCCGTGGCCTCTTCCTCTCAGAGAGGACCTGTTGCAACAAGGGCCCTGCGTGTTCCAAGACTTACCACGGTTATGTTTGACGGCATGGCGGTTGAACACCGAATCCTAGCTGTAAAAGGCATTCCGGAAGAAGTCATCCCTACTCTGATAAGGGCTAGGAAGGAGGTGACGGCGAAGCATTATCACCGTATCTGGAGAAAGTATGTATCTTGGTGTGAGGCCAAGAATGCTCCTATGGAAGATTTCCATCTGGGACGTTTTCTCCACTTTCTGCAGACAGGAGTGGATATGGGCCTGAAATTAGGCTCCATTAAGGTACAGATTTCGGCCCTATCAATTTTCTTTCAGAAAGAGTTAGCTTCTCTCCCGGAAGTCCAGACTTTTGTAAAGGGAGTGCTGCACATACAGCCTCCTTTTGTGCCTCCAGTGGCACCATGGGACCTTAACGTGGTGTTACAGTTCTTAAAATCTCACTGGTTTGAACCTCTTCAAACGGTGGAATTAAAATTTCTCACTTGGAAGGTGGTCATGTTGTTGGCCTTGGCATCTGCAAGGCGGGTGTCCGAATTGGCGGCTTTGTCTCACAAAAGCCCCTGTCTGATTTTCCATGTGGATAGAGCAGAATTGAGGACTCGGCCTCAATTTTTGCCTAAGGTGGTTTCATTGTTTCATATGAATCAACCTATTGTGGTACCTGTGGCTACGGGGGACTTGGAGGATTCCAAGTCCCTTGATGTTGTCAGGGCCTTAAAAATGTATGTAGCCAGGATGGCTCGGGTTAGGAAAACAGAGGCTCTGTTTGTCCTGTATGCAGCCAACAAGGTTGGCGCTCCTGCTTCTAAGCAGACTATTGCTCGCTGGATCTGTAACACGATTCAGCAGGCTCATTCTACGGCTGGATTGCCGTTACCAAATTCGGTAAACGCCCTTTCCACTAGGAATGTGGGCTCTTCTTGGGCGGCTACCCGAGGCGTCTCGGCATTACAACTTTGCCGAGCGGCGACTTGCTCGGGTTCAAACACTTTTGCCAAATTCTACAAGTTTGATACCCTGGCTGATGAGGACCTCACGTTTGCTCAATCGGTGCTGCAGAGTCATCCGCACTCTCCTGCCCGGTCTGGAGCTTTGGTATAATCCCCATGGTCCTTACGGAGTCCCCAGCATCCTCTAGGACGTAAGAGAAAATAAGATTTTAAACCTACCGGTAAATCTTTTTCTCCTAGTCTGTAGAGGATGCTGGGCGCCCGTCCCAGTGCGGACTAAATTCTGCAAGACTTGTATTTAGTTTTTGCTTACATAAGGGTTATGTTAGTTTTGATCAGTCTCGGGCTGATGCTGTTTTGTTTCATACTGTTAACTGGTTCGTATATTCCATGTTATACGGTGTGGATGGTGTGGGCTGGTATGAATCTTGCCCTTAGATTAACAAAAATCCTTTCCTCGTACCGTCCGTCTCCTCTGGGCACAGTTTCTCTAATTGAGGTCTGGAGGAGGGGCATAGAGGGAGAAGCCAGTGCACACCCATTCTAAAGTTCTTGATAGTGCCCATGTCTCCTGCGGAGCCCGTCTATACCCCCATGGTCCTTACGGAGTCCCCAGTATCCTCTACGGACTAGGAGAAAAAGATTTACCGGTAGGCTTAAAATCTTATTTTCAGTTTGAACACACACCACCCAAATCTAATGGACCCCACACACTGGGTGATAATACTGAAAGATATGAATGATCTCGTTCATTAATGAACGAGATACCATTCATATCTTTCAGTGTGGAGGCCCCAGCGATGAATGATGCGCGGCCCCACGCTCATTCATCGCTGGTGCCCCGTCGCTTGTGCATGCAGGCCAATATGGACGATCTCGTCCATATTGGCCTGCACTGCTATGGAGCCGGGTGACGGGGGGAGTGAAGAAACTTCACTCCCCCCGTCACTGCCGCCGGGTCACCCGTCGCCCGCATCTGCCGTCGGGCAGCTCGGCGGCAGATTGCTAAGTGTGTAGGGCCCATAACTCTCACTGCACATATTATATCTGCCCACTCCCCCTGCAGTGCACATGGTTTTGCCCAACTGCTGACAAATCTGCTGCTGCGATCAACTCTGAATTAGGTCCACTGTCATATTGTGGCATCTATAAAGAGAAAACTCATTTCTATCTGTACTTTTCATGTGTTTTGGAATGTGAGGATCATTCTATGAGTATTCTGATTTTGGCTGCCTTTTGTTCATTACCAAGTTTCCCATTCCTTGTTATAGTACTGATAGTACTGTAGTACTGCTACTCCTTACCTGACTCTTTAAAGATGTACTGGCATTATGGAGTTGCAGGGGAAGGAGCTTAGATTTAAAGTTACAGTTTTGTAAGGTGCCAAACTCCAGCCCCAGCCTGCAATCCCATGGTCCAATGCCCCACAGCCTGCTTCAGAGAAAAGGATCCATCGGTATGTGACCAAAAATCCTCTTATTATAGTAACTGAAATGTCTGCAGAACTATCTTTTCATATAGGGGGTGGGGAGGGGGGGGGGGGGGGGAAGTAAGCTGGACCGCACACCATAGCTAAACATAATGAAAGGTGCTACCATGCTGAGACTTTCAGTGCCACACTGAAAAAAAAAGGAATGCAGGTGCACTCTCCAAACGTTATTAATCGGAATAATTGTAATACATTTTTGACTGATCTATGAGGGAACAAACATTGTGAGAAGCTTCATCTGACTGTAGCATAGAGGTAATATGACTTGAGGCAATAGAATGTCAGGCAGATACTGGACAAATTTGTTTTACTTGCCATAGTTTGGACCTTAGTGCTTCTTCGAATTTTTGGTGCAGGGTTTTATGAGCTAGATACAGCAGCGGCTGCTTCATCTGGGCTGCAGCACTGACCAAAGACTGCAGGGGAAGAGCCGGCCAGCAAATATAAACACACATGTAAAGTTGTATGTAATATATGTGCTGGTTTCCTTACCCGGGGATCAGCAGCTACTACAGCACTGGACACAGGCACACAGTGCTCACCCTGTCTATCTTCAATAAGCCCGTCCCCAGACTCCCATTGGGTGGTTTCACAGGAGTCTGGGGGCGTCCTATTGAAGATAGCCAGACTGAGCACTGTGTGCCTGTGTCTCGTGCTGGGGCGGCTGCTGATATTACTAAATATGTACAGTTGTACAGATAGAGCCATCTTTATCTTGGCCTTTAATAGGATTAACTGAGCCAGGGCAGTCGGACTTAATCCCCTGCTGTATTGTTCTCTCTTATTGTATTGCAGCAGAGAACAATAGATGAAAGGTTTATGCTAATAAACCATGGTGCACCTAGGCGCAGCATAGAAGCCAAGATGATCGTGGCTCCATCTGTATGTAATATATGTAATATGTGATGGGAATCTTCCCCCTGCAGTCTTTGGTCAGTGGTGTAGCCCAGAGGCAGCAGCCGCTGCTGGCTAGATATAAACAAACCCTTATGATTTCATGTGCAAGTTCAGTGTTACGTTTACGACCTAGAGTCAATCCATACAAAATGGCCCAACGCTGGTTGCTTGACCATTTTATAAAAATTTTATTTTGTGTCAGTTATCTTCCCTACACATGATTGAGTCACATTATTATAAACACCTCCTACACCTGACATCAGCAGCGTGTAGCCCGTGAAGTACGTCATGTGTGGTGCACTAGCTTGGTGGGTATATATAAGGTGTACGATAAACCGTTTGCACACATGTCACTCGTTGCTGTCATGGGTAAAAGGGGTAATTTAGTTGCAAAAAGAGATGATTATAGGCTTTCGGGCCAAGGGTGGCAGTATTTCTGAAACAGCGCAGTTTGTGAACTGTTCGCATGCTGGCTGCTGTGCTGAAGGTGTATTGCGACTGGACAAATGACACCATTGCAAATAACTGACGTGGAAACTGCGTAGCACCACGTGCAATTGTTGGGAGAGGTGACTGTTGGCTACAAAGGTGCTATTATCTCAGTTTGGAAAGAAATACCAAGTTTCAGTTTTTTTGTGAGAGGTACATTTGTACTAGTAGTTGCTACCAAAATGTGCTTAAGTCTGAGATTTGTGTCCTACTGTGTTTATTAGATTTTGAAAATGTGTTTGTTTTTTTTAATTCAAAATGTTACTTACTTTAGGCCTAAACATCTTGGGTTGGCAAAAAGGAAACATTTCATTTTTGGTTCATGATTCTAAGCTACTGTAAAAAAAAAATTCAGGTTTAAGACTGAAGGCAGAATGAAGTTGTTATTGATGCAAAAAAATAGAATTTTTTTTACAGACTCCATATAAGTTTATAATACTGGACTTAATGTCTAAACGTGAAGGTTTATTTTTAATAATAGGGCATTAATATATTTAATAACAATCTATTTGTATGTACACACAAGTGATTACATTTGGTGTTTCAGCAGTAGGTGGGAAATCTCAGAAAGTTTAGGTTTAAATATTCTGTGATCGCCCTGTTTGATGATGTCAGCTCCATTGCATTCAGTTTCCTCAAAATATTTTTCACAGGAACCCAGGTTGAGTCCTTCTTCTTCTTCTTCTTCTGAAATGAGGTCCTTGGTCCTGATGAATGGTATAAAACCACATGAATGTCATCCACTTCTCCCAGTCACCGCTGTCCATTGTACACACAGGCCACTGTGTCTTTGAGCCTGATTGTGAGAGATACAGACTTGCTTACTTGGACTTCTTCATACTCTGAAGAGGTTGAAGTAGCATTAATTTTGCTCTCTGACAGAGGATCAAATTGATGGTAGCTCCTGGTCCTATGAACTGGTTGGCAACTGTCAAATCTTTCAGTTCTTAAGCATGGGCTTGAACCTCTTGACTTGGAAAATAAAAGTAGACAATTCCTTTTATGTTTTGTGAGCAAAAGTTGAAGAGGTCATTTGTTGTTCGAATTTGATTATTTAATGGTCTTTGGAGGCTTGCCTTAGTTGCAACCCTCTTCGTGGTTCCACCTACACCATCACAAACATTCTTCCCATGTGAAAAAGCAAAGAAGTGCCACTTGCAATCAAGACCAAAATCTGTTTTATAGTTGCAGATGCTTGCAAAATTCTTGTTCTTGAACTGGCTTGAGGCACCATAAGAGAAATAGATGATCTTCTTCACTTACGGGACAGTTGCTTTGATGTGGTTGATCAGGTTGGAACGTGTGCACAGTCACCATGTTCTGGTCCATGTGATCACTAATAATACAGACACACTGGTGCCTCAGTTGGCTCTCTTCATGACAGTAATACACGAAGGGATGCATTGTTGCATGACAATTTACCGAGTGATGAGATCAGCAAAATCAGCTACAACTAGGCAGAATTACTTAGACTTACCTTTTATCTTATACATATTGATAGTGAAATTAGAGATGTAGTGGTGTTTTTTCAAATCATCAAGCTTCTCTGCAAGAGTGTCACAGAATTAATCTCTAGATTTTACCAACAGTGACCCACTGCTTGTAGCAAATGTTTTCTCGAAACACATCATTTTTTCAGATTCACAAAACAATTCAAGTCAAGCTTGCTGTCATTGATCACACTCTCCCATCATACATCTGTAACTAGTGATGTCACAAACCATAATGTCAAGCAGGTCTTTGTATTCAACATTCAGTTTTACTAAAACAGACTAGGGGGAACACTAAGTTCATGTCACAACATGCACAGACATTTTGAATCCTCTTAGCCTGCTCAGTGTAGAGCAGGCTAAGAGGATTCAAAATGTCTGTGCATGTTGTGCCTTTCTATACAGGCAAAAGTTGTCCTCTACTTAGCCATATAATCTCCAAGCAAACTAATCAATAGTATATCAGTAACAACATTACGCATATTATAAAGTATTTGCAAAGGAGTTAGCACTGCATCGTACCTCTCTTTTTAAGGACATTCTTGATAGTGCATCTTTTTCTCCTGCCATGACCGTAGCTGACATAGTGGTAATTTCCAAGCCCGATAAAGACCTATCTTGCTATTGAATATCGTCTTGAAAATTGATGGCAAAATTCTAGCCTCCCGTTTGGCACTGCTTCTCCCTCACTTAATTCATCCTGACCAAGTCAGTTTCATTCTGGGACACCAGTCCTCTGACAACACCAGGAGAGCCATAGCCCTTATCCACTACATTCACAGACAGAACATTTTCAGCAAGTGTTCAAAGACCTTTTTTTTCTCTTATACAAGCATTGGGAGTGGAGCAAGACTATTGCAAACTATTTTCAATTTATATACAATAAATATTCATGGCACACATTACAATAGGTAGGAGCCTAGGTACTTGTGAACTCTAATGACTCATTTATGGTCTTATTGCACAGATGTGAGTTTTTCCTTTTTTTTTTTCCTTTTTTTTCCTTTTTCATACTTTATGATCCACGTGGACTATGAGTGGGAATAGTAACCTGTGCCAAGCGCATCGGTAGTGGAGCGAGGCACCGTGCCCGAAGCATGGCGAGCAAATCGAGCCATGCGAGGGGATACTGTGCACTAATTGGAGTTACTGGTCACATTACAAAGGAAATGACACCAACAAAATTTATGTGGAGGACTAGCCTAAATAACATGATCCTTGCAAAGTGATTTTAGAAGGTATTTCCAGTATTTGGCTCCCGAAAGTTCTATATAATAAGGTAATGAGTCCGTAAAGTACACAAGTACCGGAGCCTATTCTAAATTGGAAGAGACAGGTAGTTTAAAAATAAAATGTCCTTCCCCTTCCTCTGTGTCTTTTCCGGTCTAGATATAGGTAGGCAGGTAGGTATTGTGTTTATTTTTGTTAGAGTGGCTTACCTTGACTGGAGGGTCTGGAATTACACTGCAGGTACAAGGACAGCGCTGACTACTTTAGGCGCTACGGTCTTCTGCCCCAAGATCAGTTCTGCCAATTTGAAACATTCATATAGCCTACTTTTTGCCATAGTCTTGTGCCTACATGTTGGGACATAAAGGGCCTGTAAGGAAGAAAATGCTGTTTCACAAGAATTGGATTGCATGTGATGGCTCCTTTATGGTAGAAAAGAAAGAAAATGTTTATTCAAAGTGTAGTTCTCAGCAAAAGGAGATTCTGCAATCACCTGAGCAATTTAAGGAATTGATTGCATGGAAGAAGTAAGCATCTGTTTCTAAAGAGGATTTACATGCTAATGTCACCAATTATGTGTTTCATTCAAAACATTCCTTTATGAATGTATAGGAAAGGTATTGATTTTCAGAACAGGAGTCTTCAGCTGTACTGGATGAATCAGCAGAAATGAGCAGATGCAAATACATTTTTATTTGGATGATGCTAATGTTTCACACCAGTAAAAATAATAAAAAAAACACATATTACACACACACACACACACACACACACACACACACACATACATACATACATACATACATACATACATACATACATACATATATAATGAATATGACACAAGACAAGATGAGGAAAATGTTAAAATACATTGAAATGTCGTTTCATCTTGCCATGTGTCATATTCATTCCTCATGTGGTGCCAGTCCATTGCTTGCTTATTGTGGACATTAGTTATGTTACCGATAACTCCCCCTGCATTCGGTATACCCTCACAATACTGACAGTTGGCATGCTGACTAGAAGGGACTATACCCACTCGTGGGTGTTCATGACACCCATAGAGTGGGAATAGAAGCGCTCGCCACGAGCCCGCAAGGGGCTTCGTTGCACTCACCCCTCCTCCCCCGTACCCCCGCATTCTGACTGCCGGGATCCCGGCCACCAGTAACGCAGCCCCAACCCAGTCTAACTACAGAGGGCAACAGGGTATATAGACATACACATACATCCAGGGCCGGTTCTACACTTTGTGGTGCCCAGTGCGAAAGTTTCCACTGGCGCCCCCCCCCACGGCAAATCAGTGAGTGCGGCAAAAATAGGGGCGTGGCTTCATAGGGGAGGTGTGTGGCCACAGTTATGCCCCAAGTAGTTGTGCCCCCCAGTTGCTTTGCCCCCAGTAGATTTGCCCCCTGTAGCTGTGCCCCCAGCAGTTGTGCCCCCTGTAGCTATGCCCCAGTAGATTTGCCACAGTAGTTGTGCCCCCTATAGCTATGCCCCCAGTAGTTGTGCCCTGTTGCTTTGCCCCCAGTAGTTGTGCCCCCTGTCGCTGTGCCCCCTGTAGCTATGCCCCCAGTAGATTTGCCCCAGTAGTTGTGCCCCCTGTTGCTTTGCCCCCAGTAGTTGTGCCCTCTGTTGCTGTGCCCCCTGTTGCTTTGCCCCCAGTAGTTGTGCCCCCTGTCGCTGTGCCCCTTAGTAGCCGCTTACAAACACACACAAAAAAAAAAAAACAATACTTACCACTGCCCCGCTCCTGCTTCCCGACTGCTGCTGTTGCTGCTGCTCCGTCTGGCCTCCCGCGGCTCCTCTCTATGGGAGAGACGTCATGACGTCTCTCCCATAGCAGCGCCGCACAGACACTAGAGGTCAATAATGAACTCTAGTGTCTGTCACTGGAGCCGGCTGCAGTGGACACCCACACAGCCCATGGCATCTGCTGCAGCCGGGGAGTGGGGTGCGGGTAGGTGGCGGTGCCTGCAGGGTGACTGCGGCCGTGCCCCCAGGCCGCAGCACCACGGGCGCAGGCACTGCTTGACCGCAACAAGAACCGCTCCTGCATACATCCAAGGTCCAGCACTCCAATGCGACAAATATAGTAGCTTGGCCTGGTACCTTCACATGAGCAGCCTGCAAGGGATACCAAAGGTGCAGCACCCCGGGCTCAAAGACTTACCCAGCTACAGAAGATAGCAATCAGTATTTCAGCATGTATTCACTTTCTTCTGGATTACAAACATATGCTAAAACCATCTTACCTTAAATCATAAAGGATTATCATGTGCGGACAGTATTCCAAAGGCAGAACTCAGCCGACAGCACTGCCTGACGATATCATCGACCTGGGTGCCTAACATCAGTGTAGAAACATCCATCACCATGACAATACATACTGGATTATCAAAGAGTAAATTACACAAAAATGGACATGAAGCTCACATATGCTAAATGGCACTGTACTAGTGATGAGCGGGTTCGGTTCCTCGGAAACCGAACCCCCCCGAACTTCACCCATTTTACACGGGTCCGAGGCATACTCGGATTCTCCCGTATGGCTCGGTTAACCCGAGCGCGCCCGAACGTCATCATCCCGCTGTCGGATTCTCACGAGATTCGGATTCTATATAAGCAGCCGCGCGTCGCCGCCATTTTCACTCGTGCATTGGAAATGTTAGGGAGAGGACGTGGCTGGCGTCCTCTCCGTTTATTGTTGAACTTGATTGTGCTTTATTGCTTAATTGTGGGGACTGGGGAGCAGCTGTATTATATTATATAGGAGGAGTACAGTGCAGAGTTTTGCTGACCAGTGACCACCAGTATACGTTGTCTGCCTGAAAAACACTTCATATCTGTGCTGCATTGTAGACAGTATATAGGCCCTCATTCCGAGTTTTTCCGATGCTTTTAGCAGCATTGCACACGCTAAGCTGCCGCCTACTGGGAGTGAATCTTAGCTTAGCAAAATTGCGAACGAAAGATTCTCAAAATTGCGAATAGAAATTTCTTTGCAGTTTCTGAGTAGCTCGACACTTACTCTGCCACTGCGATCAGTTCAGTCAGTTTCGTTCCTGGTTTGACGTCACAAACACACCCAGCGTTCGCCCAGACACTCCCCCGTTTCTCCAGCCACTCCCGCGTTTTTCCCAGAAACGGCAGCGTTTTTTCACACACTCTCATAAAACGTCCAGTTTCCGCCCAGAAACACCCACTTCCTGTCAATCATATTACGATCACCAGAACAAAGAAAAAACCTCGTAATGCCGTGAGTAAAAAACCAAACTTCTTAGCAAATTTACTTGACGCAGTCGCAATGCGAACATTGCGCATGCGCAATTAGCGGAAAATCGCTGCGATGCGAAGAAAATTACAGAGCGAACAACTCGGAATGAGGGCCATAGTAGGAGTACAGTGCATAATTTTGCTGACCACCAGTATATAATATATAGGAGTACGGTACAGAAGGCCACTGCTGTACCTACCTCTGTGTCGTCAAGTATACTTTCCATCCATACCTGTGGTGCATTTCAGTTTTGCACAGTTTGCTGACCACCAGTATATAATATATAGCAGTACAGTACAGTAGGCCACTGCTGTACCTACCTCTGTGTCGTCGAGTATACTATCCATCCATACCTGTGGTGCATTTCAGTTTTGCACAGTTTGCTGACCACCAGTATATAATATATAGCAGTACGGTACAGTAGGCCACTGCTCTACCTACCTCTGTGTCGTCAAGTATACTATCCATCCATACCTGTGGTGCATTTCAGTTTTGCACAGTTTGCTGACCACCAGTATATAATATATAGCAGTACGGTACAGTAGGCCACTGCTGTACCTACCTCTGTGTCGTCAAGTATACTATCCATCCATACCTATGGTGCATTTAATTTTTGCACAGTTTGCTGACCACCAGTATATAATATATAGCATTACGGTACAGTAGGCCACTGCTGTACCTACCTCTGTGTCGTCAAGTATACTATCCATCCATACCTGTGGTGCATTTCAGTTTTGCACAGTTTGCTGACCACCAGTATATAATATATAGCAGTACGGTACAGTAGGCCACTGCTGTACCTACCTCTGTGTCGTCAAGTATACTATCCATCCATACCTGTGGTGCATTTCAGTTTTGCACAGTTTGCTGACCACCAGTATATAATATATAGCATTACGGTACAGTAGGCCACTGCTGTACCTACCTCTGTGTCGTCAAGTATACTATCCATCCATACCTGTGGTGCATTTCAGTTTTGCACAGTTTGCTGACCACCAGTATATAATATATAGCAGTACGGTACAGTAGGCCACTGCTGTACCTACCTCTGTGTCGTCAAGTATACTATCCTTCCATACCTGTGGTGCATTTCAGTTTTGCACAGTTTGCTGACCACCAGTATATAATATATAGCAGTATGGTACAGTAGGCCACTGCTGTACCTACCTCTGTGTCGTCAAGTATACTATCCATCCATACCTGTGGTGCATTTCAGTTTTGCACAGTTTGCTGACCACCAGTATATAATATATAGCAGTACGGTACAGTAGGCCACTGCTGTACCTACCTCTGTGTCGTCAAGTATACTATTCATCCATACCTGTGGTGCATTTCAGTTTTGCACAGTTTGCTGACCACCAGTATATAATATATAGCAGTACGGTACAGTAGGCCACTGCTGTACCTATCTCTATGTTGTCAAGTATACTATCCATCCATACCTATGGTGCATTTCATTTTTGCACAGTTTGCTGACCACCAGTATATAATATATAGCTTTACGGTACAGTAGGCCACTGCTGTACCTACCTCTGTGTCGTCAAGTATACTATCCATCCATACCTGTGGTGCATTTCAGTTTTGCACAGTTTGCTGACCACCAGTATATAATATATAGCATTATGGTACAGTAGGCCACTGCTGTACCTACCTCTGTGTCGTCAAGTATACTATCCATCCATACCTGTGGTGCATTTCAGTTTTGCACAGTTTGCTGACCACCAGTATATAATATATAGCAGTATGGTACAGTAGGCCACTGCTGTACCTACCTCTGTGTCGTCAAGTATACTATCCATCCATACCTGTGGTGCATTTCAGTTTTGCACAGTTTGCTGACCACCAGTATATAATATATAGCAGTACGGTACAGTAGGCCACTGCTGTACCTACCTCTGTGTCGTCAAGTATACTATTCATCCATACCTGTGGTGCATTTCAGTTTTGCACAGTTTGCTGACCACCAGTATATAATATATAGCAGTACGGTACAGTAGGCCACTGCTGTACCTACCTCTATGTTGTCAAGTATACTATCCATCCATACCTATGGTGCATTTCATTTTTGCACAGTTTGCTGACCACCAGTATATAATATATAGCATTACGGTACAGTAGGCCACTGCTGTACCTACCTCTGTGTCGTCAAGTATACTATCCATCCATACCTGTGGTGCATTTCAGTTTTGCACAGTTTGCTGACCACCAGTATATAATATATAGCATTACGGTACAGTAGGCCACTGCTGTACCTACCTCTGTGTCGTCAAGTATACTATCCATCCATACCTGTGGTGCATTTCAGTTTTGCACAGTTTGCTGACTACCAGTATATAATATATAGCAGTACGGTACAGTAGGCCACTGCTGTACCTACCTCTGTGTCGTCAAGTATACTATCCATCCATACCTGTGGTGCATTTCAGTTTTGCACAGTTTGCTGACCACCAGTATATAATATATAGCAGTACGGTACAGTAGGCCACTGCTGTACCTACCTCTGTGTCGTCAAGTATACTATCCATCCATACCTGTGGTGCATTTCATTTTTGCACAGTTTGCTGACCACCAGTATATAATATATAGCATTACGGGACAGTAGGCCACTGCTCTACCTACCTCTGTGTCATCAAGTATACTATCCATCCATACCTGTGGTGCATTTCATTTTTGCACAGTTTGCTGACCACCAGTATATAATATATAGCATTACGGTACAGTAGGCCACTGCTGTACCTACCTCTGTGTCGTCAAGTATACTATCCATCCATACCTGTGATGCATTTCAGTTGTGCACAGTATATATAGTAGTAGGCCATTGCTATTGATACTGGCATATAGGCCCTCATTCCGAGTCGTTCGCTCTGTATTTTTCATCGCATCGCAGTGAAATTCCGCTTAGTACGCATGCGCAATATTCGCACTGCGACTGCGCCAAGTAATTTTACAATGGAGATAGTATTTTTACTCACTGCTTTTTCATCGCTCCGGCGATCGTAGTGTGATTGACAGGAAATGGGTGTTACTGGGCGGAAACAGGCCGTTTTATGGAAGTGCGGGAAAAAACGCTACCGTTTCCGGAAAAAAGGCAGGAGTGGCCGGGGAAACGGAGGAGTGTCTGGGCGAACGCTGGGTGTGTTTGTGACGTCAAACCAGGAACGACAAGCACTGAACTGATCGCAGATGCCGAGTAAGTGTGGAGCTACTCTGAAACTGCTAAGTAGTTTGTAATCGCAATATTGCGAATACATCGTTCGCAATTTTAAGATGCTAAGATACACTCCCAGTAGGCTGCGGCTTAGCGTGAGCAACTCTGCTAAAATCGCCTTGCGAACGATCAACTTGGAATGAGGGCCATAATTCCATACATTAAAAAATGGAGAACAAAAATGTGGAGGTTAAAATAGGGAAAGATCAAGATCCACTTCCACCTCGTGCTGAAGCTGCTGCCACTAGTCATGGCCGAGACGATGAAATGCCATCAACGTCGTCTGCCAAGGCCGATGCCCAATGTCATAGTAGAGAGCATGTAAAATCCAAAAAACAAAAGTTCAGTAAAATGACCCAAAAATCAAAATTGAAAGCGTCTGATGAGAAGCGTAAACTTGCCAATATGCCATTTACGACACGGAGTGGCAAGGAACGGCTGAGGCCCTGGCCTATGTTCATGGCTAGTGGTTCAGATTCACATGAGGATTGAAGCACTCATCCTCTCGCTTGAAAAATGAAAAGACTTAAGCTGGCAAAAGCACAGCAAAAAACTGTGCGTTCTTCTAAATCACAAATCCCCAAGGAGAGTCCAATTGTGTCGGTTGCGATGCCTGACCTTCCCAACACTGGACAGGAAGAGCTTACGCCTTCCTCCATTTGCACGCCCCCTGCAAGTGCTGGAAGGAGCACCCGCAGTCCAGTTCCTGATAGTCAAATTGAAGATGTCACTGTTGAAGTACACCAGGATGAGGATATGGGTGTTGCTGGCGCTGGGGAGGAAATTGACAAAAAGGATTCTAATGGCGAGGTGGTTTGTTTAAGTCAGGCACCCGGGGAGACACCTGTGTTCCGTGGGACGAATATGGCCATTGACATGCCTGGTTAAAATACAAAAAAAATCAGCTCTTCGGTGTGGAATTATTTCAACACAAGTGCGGACAACAGGTGTCAAGCCGTGTGTTGCCTTTGTCAAGCTGTAATAAGTAGGGGTAAGGACGTTAACCACCTAGGAACATCCTCCCTTATACGTCACCTGGACCGCATTCATCAGAAGTCAGTGACAAGTTCAAAAACTTTGGGTGACAGCGGAAGGAGTCCACTGACCACTAAATCCCTTCCTCTTGTAACCAAGCTCCTGCAAACCACACCACCAACTCCCTCAGTGTCAATTTACTCCTTACACAGGAAAGCTAATAGTCCTGCAGGCCATGTCACTGGCAAGTCTGACGAGTCCTCTCCTGCCTGGGATTCCTCCGATGCATCCTTGAGTGTAACGCCTATTGCTGCTGGCGCTGCTGTTGTTGCTGCTGGGAGTCGATCGTCATCCCAGAGGGGAAGTCGGAAGACCACTTGTACTACTTCCAGTAATCAATTGACTGTCCAACAGTCCTTTGCGAGGAAGATGAAATATCACAGCAGTCATCCTGCTGCAAAGCGGATAACTCAGGCCTTGGCAGCCTGGGCGGTGAGAAACGTGGTTCCGGTATCCACCGTTAATTCACAGTCAACTAGAGACTTGATTGAGGTACTGTGTCCCCGGTACCAAATACCATCTAGGTTCCATTTCTCTAGGCAGGCGATACCGAAAATGTACACAGACCTCAGAAAAAGAGTCACCAGTGTCCTAAAAAATGCAGTTGTACCGAATGTCCACTTAACCACGGACATGTGGACAAGTGGAGCAGGGCAGACTCAGGACTATATGACTGTGACAGCCCACTGGGTAGATGTATTGCCTCCCGCAGCAAGAACAGCAGCGGCGGCACCAGTAGCAGCATCTCGCAAATGCCAACTCGTTCCTTGGCAGGCTACGCTTTGTATCACCGCTTTCCAGAAGAGGCACACAGCTGACAACCTCTTACGGAAACTGAGGAACATCATTGCAGAATGGCTTACCCCAATTGGACTCTCCTGGGGATTTGTGACATCGGACAACGCCACCAATATTGTGCGTGCATTATATCTGGGCAAATTCCAGCACATCCCATGTTTTGCACATACATTGAATTTGGTGGTGCAGAATTATTTAAAAAACGACAGGGGCGTACAAGAGATGCTGTCAGTGGCCCGAAGAATTGCGAGCCACTTTCGGCATTCAGCCACCACGTGCCGAAGACTGGAGCACCACCAAACATTCCTGAACCTGCCCTGCCATCATCTGAAGCAAGAGGTGGTAACGAGGTGGAATTCAACCCTCTATATGCTTCAGAGGATGGAGGAGCAGCAAATGGCCATTCAAGCCTATACATCTGCCCACGATATAGGCAAAGGAGGGGGAATGCACCTGACTCAAGCGCAGTGGAGAATGATTTCAACGTTGTGCAAGGTTCTGCAACCCTTTGAACTTGCCACACGTGAAGTCAGTTCAGACACTGCCAGCCTGAGTCAGGTCATTCCCCTCATCAGGCTTTTGCAGAAGAAGCTGGAGACATTGAAGGAGGAGCTAGAACAGAGCGATTCCGCTAGGCATGTGGGACTTGTGGATGGAGCCCTTAATTCGCTTAACCAGGATTCACGGGTGGTCAATCTGTTGAAATCAGAGCACTACATTTTGGCCACCGTGCTCGATCCTAGATTTAAAACCTACGTTGTATCTCTCTTTCTGCAGAGGTTCAAAGACCTGCTGGTGAGAAAATTGTCAAGTCAAGCGGAACGTGACCCGTCAACATCTCCTCCTTCACATTCTCCCGCAACTGGGGGTGCAAGGAACAGGCTAAGAATTCCGAGCCCACCCGCTGGCGGTGATGCAGGGCAGTCTGGAGCGAGTGCTGACATCTGGTCCGGACTGAAGGACCTGCCAACAATTACTGACATGCCGTCTACTGTCACAGCATATGATTCTCTCACCATTGAAAGAATGGTGGAGGATTATATGAGTGACTGCATCCAAGTAGGCACGTCAGACAGTCTGTACGTATACTGGCAGGAAAAAGAGGCAATTTGGAGGCCCTTGCACAAACTGGCTTTATTCTACCTAAGTTGCCCTCCCTCCAGTGTGTACTCCGAAAGAGTGTTTAGTGCAGCCGCTCACCTTGTCAGCAATCGGCGTACGAGGTTACTTCCAGAAAATGTGGAGAAGATGATGTTCATCAAAATTAATTATAATCAATTCCTCCGCGGAGACATTTACCAGCAGCAATTGCCTCCAGAAAGTACACAGGGACCTGAGATGGCGAATTCCAGTGGGGACGAATTAATAATCTGTGAGGAGGGGGATGTACACAGTGAAAGGGGTGAGGAATCGGAGGATGATGATGAGGTGGACATCTTGCCTCTGTAGAGCCAGTTTGTGCAAGGAGAGATTGATTGCTTCTTTTTTTGGTGGGGGCCCAAACCAACCAGTCATTTCAGTCACAGTCGTGTGGCAGACCCTGTCGCTGAAATGATGGGTTCGTTAAAGTGTGCATGTCCTGTTTATACAACATAAGGGTGGGTGGGAGGGCCCAAGGACAATTCCATGTTGCACCTCTTTTTTCTTTCATTTTTCTCTGCATCATGTGCTGTTTGGGGACAATTTTTTTGAAGTGCCATCCTGCCTGACACTGCAGTGCCACTCCTAGATGGGCCAGGTGTTTGTGTCGGCCACTTGTGCCGCTTAGCTTAGTCACACAGCGACCTTGGTGCGCCTCTTTTTTTCTTTGCATCATGTGCTGTTTGGGGCTATTTTTTTGAAGTGCCATCCTGCCTGATACTGTAGTGCCACTCCTAGATGGGCCAGGTGTTTTTGTCGGCCACTTGGGTTGCTTAGCTTAGTCACACAGCGACCTTGGTGCGCCTCTTTTTTTCTTTGCATCATGTGCTGTTTGGGGACTATTTTTTTGAAGTGCCATCCTGCCTGACACTGCAGTGCCACTCCTAGATGGGCCAAGTGTTTGTGTCGGCCACTTGTGTCGCTTAGCTTAGTCACACAGCGACCTTGGTGCACCTTTTTTTTTCTTTGCATCATGTGCTGTTTGGGGACAATTTTTTTGAAGTGCCATCCTGCCTGAGACTGCAGTGCCACTCCTAGATGGGCCAGGTGTTTGTGTCGGCCACTTGTGTCGCTTAGCTTAGCCATCCAGCGACCTCGGTGCAAATTTTAGGACTAAAAATAATATTGTGAGGTGTGAGGTGTTCAGAATAGACTGAAAATGAGTGTAAATTATGGTTATTGAGGTTAATAATACTATGGGATCAAAATGACCCCCAAATTCTATGATTTAAGCTGTTTTTGAGGGTTTTTTGTAAAAAAACACCCGAATCCAAAACACACCCGAATCCGACAAAAAATTTTCAGGGAGGTTTTGCCAAAACGCGTCCGAATCCAAAACATGGCCGCGGAACCGAATCCAAAACCAAAACACAAAACCCGAAAAATGTCCGGTGCACATCACTACACTGTACATATAAACTATACACTTTGTAGAGATGACTGTAAGAGTCAAACATTTTAGCTATGGATATAATAGTACATATACAATGAAAACTAGTATACAGGGCCGGGGACTGCCCATCTGGCACTTCTGGTGAATGCCGGAAGGGCTGGTGGGCCAGTCCGGTCCACAGAGAGACCGGAAGGCTGCGTTCAGCGCAGCTCCCGGCTCTCTGGTTAGTCCCCCGCTGCCCCCAAAGTCGTGCCCCGTTGCTAAGCAGTATGGGGGCGTGCAGCAATTCCATGCCCCTTGACTCGCGACACGCCCCCATTTGCAGTGTCCGCGCGTCCTTAACACTCTTTGATAATGCTACAATATGACAGTGGCCCTGGCATACGTGTGCGCGCCGCACACGTATGCCAGGGCCACTGTCATATTGTAGCATCTATAAGAGAAAACTAATTTCTATCTGTACTTTTCATGTGTTTTGTACTTTTCATGTGTTTTGGAATGTGAGGATCATTCTATGCCTTTTGTGCATTACCAAGTTGCCCATTCCTTGTTATAAACTCCAGCTCCAGCCTGCAATCCCATGGTCGAATGCCCCACAGCCTGCTTCAGAGAAAAGGATGCATCGGTATGTGACCTAGAATAATCTTATAATAGTAACTGAAATGTCTGCAGAACTATCTTTTCATATAGGGGGTGGGGAGGGGGAGAAGCAAGCTGGACTGCACACCATAGCTAAACATAATGAAAGGTGCTACCATGCTGAGACTTTCGGTGCCACACTGAAAAAAAAGGAGTGCAGGTGCACTCTCCAAACGTTACTAATCTGAATAATTGTAATACATTTTTGACTGATCTATGAGGGAAAAACATTGTGAGAAGCTTCATCTGACTGTAGCATAGAGGTAATATGACTTGAGGCAATAGAATGTCAGGCAGACATTGACTGTCCTTCAATATAAGACAGTCCGCAAGGGCACAAAACTTGGTATATCACATAGTTGCTATTACACATAAGATGGTGATTAAAACAGTAAGTCTTGCTCTTGCCTCAATGTGGATGACAAAATATACTACCTGTTAAAACATACTGACAGGTCATACAGGAACACCTGAAACATCCATTTTTCTTAACCAAAAACTTTTGGGAATCAGTATTACCACAGCCTGAAATATTTGCTTTAGCTAAAATGTTCCTTTAACAGACAATGACTAATTAAAAAAATAAAAAAATAAATACAGTATGTAGCCTAAAATAAAATACAAACACTAAAATGCAAATCAATTAAAACAAAAAATAAACAAAATTTTATAATAGCAGTATGAGTTTCACTTTTTTGGAATTTTGCTTCATATTTCACGGCTCAACCCCTTCCTCAGGCAATGAAACGTGTTGCAAGTGATACTTATTCTGATTTACTGCTTTACTGACAAGTTCCAAGATATATTTGTATCTTATATACTGTCTAATTTTAAATAAAAGAAACTTCTTTCATGCTTAAACTACTGTAGTGGTCACTTTACCTCTACTTGTGTGCACAGCTCACGTAAAGTGAGTAAGGAAGGAGGTTGTTCATTAGACAAAGTTTGGTCATACAGGATAGTATTTATCCACATTGAAGGTGTTAACGCAGTAAAGTTACATTTATATGCACTAAAGTTTGCTATAGAGATTATATTGTGCATTATATCCATCTTTGGATCTCCTCAATTGAGGTCGTTAGATACTGTGGTGCCAGGCATTTCTGCTTTGACCTTGTTTGTATAAATGTGTTAGGTGTATCTTTAAACATTCAGTTTTAAACCAATAAACAAAAGTAATATTTTGCAATTGCGTTTTTACTGCCTGAGTAACCAGCGACCATCAATGATCGTCGATTTGTCGGGCAATCTTGGAAAAAAGTTCAATTAAAAAAAAAAGAAAAAGATTTTTCCACCAACAAACCCGCAGAACAAGCAGCCGATTTGGTAAGCTACAGTATACCCACTTACCAGTCGGCTGCTCGATATGTCTGGCCAGACATCACAATTAGGTAGACAATAAAATTTGCCAACCCAGTTGTGATTTTATTGTCGACAGTTCCTGCAGCAGCATAACGGGTCGGTCGGTAGATCGCCTGTCCACACATACAGATGCACCGTTATATATCTGCTACATACATTGGCTGTACTACAGGACTGACAGTGTTGTTCCAAGATATATCTTCTGTACACACAAACAGGTGCACTATGTCAGCTGATCAAATGATATATCACATAGTGTGTACCCAGCCAAAGATCTGCTGTTTGTACCTGGTGCTTGTGTTAACCAGGCAGCACTTATATCTAACAACTTTGGAATATAACAATGTTTAACTCTTGTTTACGTTAGAAATCACCGCTGCTCATTTTCTCTCCTGCAGTTGAATAAGATAAACCCAGCAGCTGCAGGAAAACCCCACACCGTGGCATTTTTAAAAATATGTGCAAAATAGAATATGACCCTAAGAATGAGTTTAATCAGACCTTTTAAAAAGAACAAGTGGATAAATATCTATAATCTGAATGGTTGCTGTGGGCTATCATTTATCCTCTAAATACTATAAACTTATAGCTAGTATCTGAACGGTTGTTACAGACAACACCTCTATTTGTCCTCTTTAGAATGTTTGATAAATATCCTACCAACTCTGTTATACCCCTTTCACACAGCACAAATAACCTGGTATCGACCCGGCATATTGCCGGGTCGACACGGGTCGGCGTGCGGTGTGAAAGGGGCATTGCCGAAATCGCGGGTCGCCTGACCCGGCAATCCAACCCGGGAATAAAGCAGTGTTATACCCTGGTTGAATACCGGGTCAGTGGCTGCGTAAACGGGCTCCCGGGTCGATGCGTCCCGGGACCCGTTTACTACAGCAGGGAGCGGCGGCGCGGAGATGATCTCATCTCCCAGTGCCACCTCCGCCCCCGCCGCCGGCTCCGCCCCCGGTCAGGGAACCCTGCAGCAGCAGCCAATGCCGGATCCCACCCGGGAAGGACTCATTTCCAATTCCCGGGTGTGAAAGGGGTATAAGACATTTGTGTTCCAGTATTCAGTAATACAATAATTAAAGTATGAATAATGCAAGAATACTGTAAGGGAGAATTCATTAACAATGGGATTTTCCGCAGGACTTCAGCTCCCATATAAAGTGCCCAGCGCTTTTCAATTAGCGGCCCATGGTAAGCCAGTGACAAGCTCCCAGGAAGCACTAATTCAGTAAGGATCACTAATCACTACCTCCTGATGTAACCGTTACATTGGCTATAATGGAGAAATGCATTAAGGAGCCTATCTGCCCCTTTATTGTTGGTTGGAGCCGCATATTTTGGCACACACTGTGCTGCTTTTAACATGAGCCACATCCTCCCTCCCTGTGGCATCTAAAGGACCTGCTTCTCCCACTACCACCGCACCAAGGGGGTAATTCAGATCTGATTGCAGCAGCAACTTAGTTAGCTAATGGGCAAGACCAGTGCTTAAAGTGGTCCTAGAGAGGTGGTGGAACTCACCCCCCTTCCCACGGTGGCAATTAAACAAAGGTATTGCGCGCGCCGCAGGCGCGCGCCGCAAAAAGGGGTGTGGTCTCAAAAAAGGGGCGTGTTACACAATAGTAATAACGCCCACAGTAGTAGCACCCCATAATACACATAATGCCTACAGCAGTAGCACCTCTTATACAATGCCCACAGTGTTAGCGCCCCTTATATAGAGCCCATAGTAGTGGTGCCCCTTATGCAATGCTCGCAATAGCAGTGCCCCTTATGACCCCAGGATTGATGCCCCTTATGAAGTGCCCCCTTTACAATGCCCTCATTAGTAGTGCCCCCAGTAGTAATGCCCTTAATGGTAATGCCCCCAGTCGTTTAGCCCCTATAGTTATGCCCCCTTGTAGTTTAGCCCCCAGTAGTAATGCCTCCAAGTAGTAATGCCCCCAGTAGTTTAACCCCTGTAGTTACGCCCCCAGTAGTAATGCCACTGTAGTTATGCCCCAAGTAGTAATGCCCTCCTGTAGTTTGCCCCCTGTAGTTTGCACCCAGTAGTAATGTCTCCCAGTAGTAATGCCCCCAGTAGTAATGCCCCCAGTAGATGCCCCTCTGTAGTTTGCCCCCCAGTAGTAATGCCCCCCCAGTAGTAATACCCTCCTGTAGTAATGTCCCCCAGTAGTAATGCCCCCAGTAGTAATGCCCCCAGTAGATGCCCCTCTGTAGTTTGCCCCCCAGTAGTAATGCCCCCCCAGTAGTAATACCCTCCTGTAGTAATGTCTCCCAGTAGTAATGCCCCCAGTAGTAATGCCCCCAGTAGATGCCCCTCTGTAGTTTGCCCCCCAGTAGTAATGCCCCCCCAGTAGTAATACCCTCCTGTAGTAATGTCCCCCAGTAGTAATGCCCCCCAGTAGTAATGTCCCCCAGTAAATGCCCCCCAGTAGATGCCCCTCAGTAGTAATGCCCTCCTGTAGTTTGCCCCCTTGTAGTAATGTCCCCTAGTAGTACTGCCCCTCAGTAGTCTGTCCCCCAGTAGTAATGCCCTTCTGTAGTAATGTCCCCCAGTAGTAATGCCCCCCAGTAGATGCCCCTCAGTAGCTTGCCCCCCAGTAGTAATGCCCTCCTGTAGTTTGCCCCCTTGTAGTAATGTCCCCCAGTAGTACTGCCCCTCAGTAGTCTGTCCCCCAGTAGTAATGCCCTTCTGTAGTTTGCCCCCTGTAGTTTGCTCCCAGCAGTAATGTCCCCCAGTAAATGCCCCCCAGTAGTAATGACCCCAGTAGATGCCCCTCAGTAGTTTGCCCCCCCAGTAATAATGCCCCCATAGTAATGACCTCTCAGTAGTTTGCCCCCCAGCTGCTACACAAATAAAAAAAATAAAAAAACACCACACACCATACTTACCAAGCCCCGCTCCGTGTCCGGCCGCTGCAGTCCTCTCGTCGCCCGCTCCTCTGCACTATGAGAGAGACGTCATGACGTCTCTCCCATAGCGCGCACTGATTGAGCCGGAAGGCGGAGCTCAGTACTGAGCTCCTGCCTCCGGCTGCCGCTGTGCGCGAAGACGGGCGCCGCGGGCGCCCGTCATCTCCCTGCAGCGACGGGGGACACATCGCCGGGTTAGGTGAGCCAGAGGAGGCGGAACTGCGTTCCGTCTCCAAGTGGAACTGACGGAACGCAGTTCCGCCCCGTTCCGGCTCACTTTAACCCCTGGGCAAGACCATGTGCACTGCAGTGCCCATTAGCTAACACATTTGCTGCTGCGATCAGATCTGAATTAGGCCCCAAGTTTCAATCAGGTGGGCGGTGTTCTGTATTCAAGAGAAGAGCACATCTGTTTGTGGGGGGGTCGAGCATAATGCGAGCTACACAATATACCTGCAACTGTCTACATGCTACTGTTTAATAGAACATACATTAACTACTGCCTACTATATGTGTGGATCCCTTGATATTTAAAACAGTTTTATTCTAATGGAAGCTCCAAACCAGGTGTGGACTTTCTAAAGAAATGTTAACATCTATAATGTATAATGTACTCTTGGCCATTTGTGCTGATTATTTTATTATTTATCCTAAGATGTATGCTAATTATACTATATTTTATTATTACAAATATTATCTATATTTGTGATTGTAATTGCACTCCCTGGTTAGTGGTTGTATTGTTTTTCTTCTTTTGAGTATTCCAGAATACTTATTGGGAACTGCATTCAACTGTGCAATCAGCATCTGAATTTTTAACTATTTCATTGCACCTGAAATTGATATTAGTTTTTATCAGTTAATTAGTGATTGTTTTATATCAGCAATTTGTTTCAGTTAAGTTAATTAAAATTGAACTGCCTTGGTTCATTTCATAACCAATCTATACCAGCAGAGAGCAGTACGGTTCAGCATTCTAGCTTGCAAAACATACTTTAATGAGAAAATAGAAACATTTCCTGTATTTTTTATGTTTCCAATTATCAAATATGGAAGTTGTGCTCTTTAATGTGTCACTAAGGTGGTTTCCTTTTTTGAATTGTTCTATACTGTACATTAAAATAGTTTCTTTACTTTTTGCCATTTAAGTCTGTTAAGGTCTATTGTTCTAAAATATAATATTGTATCTGGAATTTATTTGCGGGATAGCTGTATTTATTATATTTAAATAAGTGGTTGAAGTGGGAATTTAGAAGTGGGAGTATGGAAAAGAAAAATGTTATAGAATGACCAGGGATCTGTGGTACACCAACAATTCCAGAAGCTTTAGGGATTTTGATAATGTGAAATCAATTTTAGATACTTCTTTAACACTACAGTATATGGTATAAAAGAAACCACAGTGTAAGATATAAAGTTATCCAACCTGTGTTGTCTGTGCTTCCATCTGTCACCCCTGCACCCAGTAGCAGCTCTTGCCACGGGCAAGCAGGACTTTTCCACCCAGTAGCAGCTCTTGCCACAGGCAAGCAGGACTTTTCCACCCAGTAGCAGCTCTTGTCACGGGCAAGCAGGACTTTTAGGGGCACAGCTACTGGTGAGCACACTAAGGGGGCACAACTACTGGGGGCACAGCTGCAGGGGGCATAACTGCTACTGGGGGGCACAACAGCTACTGGGGGCACAGCTGCAGGGGGCACAACAGCTACTGGGGGCACAGCTGCAGGGGGCACAACAGCTGCAGGGGGCACAACTACTGGGGGCACAGCTGCAGGGGGCATAACAGCTACTGGGGGCACAGCTGCAGGGAGCACAACAGCTGCATGGGGCACAGCTCTACAGGGTACACAACTCTACAGGGGGCAAAAGTACAGGGAGCACAACTGACCACGCCCCTTTCCTATGAAGTCACATCCCCATTTTTTTACGCGCGGGTGGGGGGGGGGAGCGCCAAAGGAAACTTTCGCCCTGTACGCCACAAGGTCTAGAACCGGCCCTGCCTGCACCTATTACTCCCTCATTTCTTACCCCCTGCACCTCTCATAGTCTCTATCCCTCTTTAAGCCTGCACTTTTCACTCCCTCCTTCCATCTATCAACTGAACCTTTCATTCCCTCATTCCCTCTGTCACCCCTATACCTCCCCTTTCCTCTCTCATCCCCGCCCCTCTCCTGTTCTTACTTATTCCTTGCAACTCTTATAGCTTTTAAGCCTGCACTTCTCACTCCCTCCTTACATCTCTCACTCCTGCATCTCTCAGTCCATCCCTTCTCTTCCATACTCCAGCCAGCAGCAGGTATTTACTATAGCAGTGCAATGAGTCTTACTAGCTGGCGGGTGCTTGGGGCAGCTGGAGGATTCATGTGTAAAAAGATACATGTAGGGGCATGGCCTAGCAGGCAGCCAGAAAAGATGTGCCTTGTGTGGGCTCCTCGCCTCTTTAAGATACTTTTTTTGGTACTCTGGAGACTGCTAGTCAGGGACGGACTGGGGACTTCGGCCGAAGGTGCGGGTGCGTACGTGAAAGGGGGTGCGTGCGCAGACACTGCAAATGGGGGCATGTCGCAAGTCAGGGGGCGGCACTCTGTGGACTGGATCGGCCAGAAGTGCCAGATGAGTAGTCCAGCCCTGCTGCTAGTACACCCTCTAAACCTTGCCTCACGGTACTTCACTGGCATTTATTGAGGTACTTGTTTTGCGGAACCAGGGGGCCCTTCATGGGTCCCTGTAAGTTGTGACTTGTCTGCCCATCTGAATCCTGTAGATAAATTTGTATCAAGACCCAACAAAGTACTCCATTATCGAGAATGGCTCGGCACTGCAACCCCCTTACCCCCCTGAATGACCCTGAACACCTGTTCTCCACCACCCACAGTCCTACCCTACCAACTGGGGTCCCTGCAACTGAGTACCGTTAACAGGGACACCAGCACTCTCCCGCTACATGTTCCTGGAAGCATCAGATCCAGTGACCAGATCCTGCTTTCTCTCCTACGGAGATCCACTGCAAATAATCTTTGCTCACTGCATACCTGGCTGGCTTGTGCCCGGTGTCCCAGTAGAGCTATAATGGGCACCACTCAAGCTCTACTCCTGCTGCCGCATGCCATGCATCCATTGAGCCTACTGGGATCACCCTGCCTGCAGCTTCTACATGCATTGCGCCCTTGGCACCGGAGTCTGTTCCTTCTTATGAATGCTGACGTGACGGTTGTTAAAGGTATTACTTTCCTGGAGAGACCATAGTCGGATGTTAGAGCTCTCAGTCAATACTTCCAATAATTCCCCTAGATTTTCGAAAGCTAAATACTTGCAGGTTAGACATGTCTTTTATGATCACCAGCTTGCCGACTCCTAGAGATGCTTGCACCTTACAGGTTGTGACTATTCTTTTTACTCCAATCCTCATAAGGCATACTCCAGTTTTGAATACTTATTTCTAAGCCAACAGACATCTCCACCTCCTTTTAGACACATCAATCGGATTAATCACATGGTCTGGCCATGCCCCATGTTTTGATGACATTGGGGTATATTTACTAAAATTCGTATTTGTACCGATTTGGAGGGAGATTAAACACGAATGACATCGAATGTATGAATTTGCAACTTTTTGAATTTATTACGCCTCATTTACTATGCTGTCGTGTTTTGATTATTTCCATTTTTCGATGTCGATGTCATTCGTGTTTTTCCAAGGTAGAATGCGGCAGTTTTTTTGCGGCCGTGTTGTCTGTTTTTTTTTCTAATGCGTAATTTTTCGGTTACGGCAGTGTTTTTCCGTTCCCGACCGCGTTTTTTTTCTAAGTTTCGTTTTTGTCACTCATCCGTGATTGGTTTGATTCGTGATGGAGGAGTGTCTGTGCTCATTACTATTAAACCACCCCAAACCGCCCGAACCTCGTGGGTTTAGCTAGTGGAGAGGTGAGAGGAAGTTGTGTTTGGTGTTGGAGAGTTGATAGGAGTTTTTGGCGGTTTTGAGGTGGTTCTTTGTGATTGGTGAGAGCTGTACTGTGTGTGTAAGTAGTCTTGTCATACTTGTTGTGTAGTTATTTAAAAGTCTGTATAGTTTTTTGTCTTTGTTTTTCTTTTAAAGTCTATTGTCATTGTTTGTGAATGAGTGTGTGTGTGTGTGTGTGTGTGTGTGTGTGTGTGTGTGTGTGTGTGTGTTTGGTGTGTGGTGTGTAGTGGTAGTGGAGGAGTGTGTTTAGTGTGTTTTTTTATCAGTGTTATTTGTTGTTTGTCCGGAATATGTCCCAGTCAGAGGTGAGTGAGAGGAAGGAGGTGAGTGAGAGGGAGGAGGGGAGTGAGAGGGAGGAGGTGAGTGAGGTGGAGGAGGTTAGTGAGGAGGAGGGGGAGGTTGCTGCTGCGGCCTCAAGTGAGAGTGACAGTGATGGTGCTGTGGCTCCGCAGCCACGCACCACTACAAAGACTGGGCGCAATGTAAAGTTCAGCAATGCTGAGAATATGGCATTGGTGCGGGAGCTGATGAAACATCATCGTCAGCTGTTTGGCCATGATGCTGCCAAGGTTTCTTCACGCAGGAAGAGTGTTCTGTGGGGGAAGGTAGTTGCGGCAGTTAATAGGGAGGGTGTGGTGAGGAGGACCGAGGACACGTGTCGTAAGCGATTCTACGACATCAAGCGGCATGTCAAGGTTAAGATGTCTAAGGAGGCTAAATCAGCCCGCCAAACAGGGGGTGGACACCCCTTCCAAGCGTCATATCGGGATTGGGAGGAGCCTGTGCGTTCCCTTATTCCGCCAGAAGTGGTTGGTGCGACTCATGTCCGGGATTCGGATCGCCCAAGGCAGGATGGTAAGTTGTCTTTTTTTTTTTTGTTTTATAATGAAAACACCTGTGCTTTGTCCTTAGTTGTCTGAAATGTCTTCTAGCTAATTGTGATTGTAAGTCGGTTAATTCTACTAATGTGTTGGTGATGTAGTTTTATTCAGAAATAGTTATAGAAACATAGAAACATAGAATTTGTCGGCAGATAAGAACCACTTGGCCCATCTAGTCTGCCCCTTTTTTTTAAAAAAAATATTATTTTTATCTCTAACCTTATTTGATCCTTATTTCTTTGTAAGGATATCCTTATGTCTATCCCATGCATGTTTACATTGCTCTACTGTCTTAGCCTCTACCACCTCTGATGGGAGGCTATTCCACTTGTCCACTACCCTTTCTGTGAAATAATTTTTCCGCAAATTTCCCCTGAACCTCCCCCCCTCCAGTCTCAGTGCATGTCCTCGTGTCCTATTGCTTCTCTTCATTTGGAGAATGTTTCCCTTCTGGACTTTGTTAAAACCCTTGATATATTTGAAAGTTTCTATCATGTCCCCCCTTTCCCTTCTCTGCTCCAAACTATACATATTGAGATTTCTTAGTCTTTCTGGGTATGTTTTGTGATGTAGGCCATGCACCATTTTAGTTGCCCTCCTTTGTACAGTTTCTAATGTATTAATATCCTTTTGAAGATATGGCCTCCAGAACTGAATACAGTATTCTAGATGAGGCCGTACCAATGACCTATACAGTGGCATTATTACTTCTTTCTTTCTGCTGCTGATTCCTCTCCCAATGCAGCCAAGCATCTGACTAGCCTTCCTCATTGCCTTGTTACATTGCTTACCTGCCTTTAAGTCATCTGAATTAGTGACTCCTAGATCCCTTTCCTCCTCAGTAGTTTCCAGTATAGTGCCATTATACTGGAAACTACTGAGGAGGAAAGGGATCTAGGAGTCACTATTTCAGATGACTTAAAGGCAGGTAAGCAATGTAACAAAGCAATGAGGAAGGCTAGTCAGATGCTTGGCTGCATTGGGAGACGAATCAGCAGCAGAAAGAAAGAAGTAATAATGCCACTGTATAGGTCATTGGTACGGCCTCATCTAGAATACTGTATTCAGTTCTGGAGGCCATATCTTCAAAAGGATATTAATACATTAGAAACTGTGCATGTTTTTGTCCTTTGTATTGTCAAGTTAGCAGTTGACCTTGCCCTTTTTCTGGTTTTTTAAACAAATGTTAAATTTTTGTGGGTGTCTTTAAATGAAGTGTGAGTCATGTGTTTTGCGTAATGTTTGTTTAAATTTTTTTAATGTAGTTATGGTTATTGTGTGTTGTTCTGGGTTGTCCTTTGTGTGGTTGATGTGATTTTTCATGCAGATTCTAATTTTATGCTTACATTTTTGTTCATATATTTGGTTGTAGTGTTTGGTTGTTAGCACCAAACAAATGTTAAATACAAAACAATATTCTGGTTGTGTTAAGCTACCATGGTTGGGTTTTTAGTAGTATAATATTGTGAATTCTGCACCTTTGTGTATGGATTGGTTGGTGTAATTGTTTCATAATTTAAGTATACACACCCAATGAAGTCAGGCAGAAAAGCATAAGCAAAGTTTTGTTTACTTCTCATAATGTTCCTCATATGTCTACATCACAATAAGGTTTTTGCATAAACATATAAACATAATATAATGTTCATAAGGACAATCTTCATATTTCTACAGTACGAAAGAGACGCAGCACAGCCAGGCCACAACCCACACTGCCAAGAGATGCAGATGCTGGCGATGCAGGTAAGAATTTAGTGTATACACATATTCTGAAAACACATAGAAATTCAGAATTATAATGTTTATATTATCACATAGGTCCTTCTTCATCAAACACCCCTCCACTAAGACGACCATCACAGGGCTCGGATAGTCTCCATAAGATGGGTACCAAGAGACGCCGTCTTGAGGCGGATTCTCCACCCGCATCCTCACCACCACAACGGCGCATCTCTACTGTGTTGGCCCAGCCACCACAAGCCATTTTGGCCATTCCACAAAGCGAGGAACCACAATCCCCTCAGCTGTCTGGTGAGTAAACATAACAATTAATTGTATATTCTTTAAAAAACAGTGTTTGTGCACACCCCAAAAAAATGTGTAAAAAAAAAACCACTCATCCTTGTATTAATCCCCAACAGCAAACACATGGGGGTAACGTTAGTAAGATGTTTGTTTTTTTGAGATGTGATGTTGGCCATAGCAGCCAATCTTTATTTTTGTTTTTTTGCTAGAAACAGCTACATAAATGTTAAGTCGAATCCGATTGTTTGCCATGGTCAACATCACCAGTTCTAAACATCACCCACCTTAATACATTTTCTACCATATTTAGAATTACATTTATTTGCACTATATTTAATCAAGTTTTGGCCACACCACTGACTGCCTTGAACAATGTATGAGTGTATTGCTCAACACATTTAATGTATTGTGTGTGTTTTACAAAAGTAAGCTTCATACACAATATGTAAATGTTGTATTTTTTATTTGTTAGAGTTCTTCGTGTTAGCACATTAATTATGGCTCAGAGTCCAACAATTCCCTGAAACATTTTTGAACTGAGTAGGGAACGTAAGAAGCCACATATTTCTAGAAAAAAGGTTACCTAAATTTTAAAGTTTAGCCCACAATCTATTTATCATTTACAACATGAATATTAAGAAGTAATGCATGTTGACGTAAAGCTCAAACCAAACTGATGCAAAATATTAACTAAATAGTGGTTGTCTTCAACCCCATACAGAACCACCCATCATGCCCGAGGATACCCAGCAGGAAACTGACTTGCAGGAATCGTACACACTACACCTGCAAGCGATTGATCCAAACCAGCCAACCACGCCACAGGACATAACCCAACCACCCCAAAAATCCCACAGCCCCCAATTGAGCCCAACACCACCCCAGCCACAAATGGGCCCAGAGTTTTGGTCCAGTTGGGCCACACAACAGGCCCAACACTATGCCTGTCTGAACACCCACAGCCAATACCTTGCCAGTCTGCCCCATCATCTGCCTAGACTCAGTCGGAACTCAGGCAGACTGATTGTTCAAGTTGGCAGAGTAGCATATTCTATGGAGCAGATGAGGGCAGACAACAGCCAAATGCACGCAAATTTACAAAGAATAATGGATGACCAACAGCGGTATCAACAAGCCCTCATACAAATTATACAACATAACCAAGTAATAAACGAAAGCCTCTCCCGAATCATTGCCAACAACACTGCCGCAACTACACAACTCACAGCAAGCCTCAACAACCTGAGCCAAAGCATAAATGTGTTGGCATCCCACCAACTAAGCTCAAGCTCAGGAACAACTACACCTAGCCAGACCCCAGTTACCTCCCCAGTTAGACGATCCAGCAGAACCAGGACCAATGAGCCATCCCAATCCTCTGCACCCAGCAAACAAAAAACAAAGAAATGATCAAGGCTGCAGCAACAACTACAGTATGTTCTTAGAAAATTACTAATTATCTAATTGATTCACTCAAAATGCCTGAGTTCAAGGTAATAAATTAATCATACGCAATATGTGTAATGCTTCATTTGTTAATGACTGACAGTGTAAGTTTCACATTTTATTGCCTAACTGTAAACAACATGAGAAATAACAAACAATAACGCATCACAAACAGAATTCAGACCTTTCAAACATTTTAGAATTGGTGTTAGCCAAGGTTAATTATGAATAAATAAGACTTACCGGTAAAATAACGCAGAATCACTTCTTGCCTTACCTGCCTTCCTACATCTGTACTCACACTGTCGCCAGATGTTTCTAAAGGCCCGTACACACTGGTCGATATATCGGCCGTTCTCTTGAACGGCCGATATATCGCGGGACCGTCGGCCAGTGTGTACGGCCGATACGTCTGTGAACTCCGTCGTTCACAGACGTATCGCGTCGGCCGCGCAGCACAGCCGACTGCAAATATATCTACCGATATATTGGCGCGTCGCTGTGTGTGTACGGGGCGGTCGGCCGACCGCCCGTACACATGCTGCGGTGGCCGGCGGTGAGTGACAGCTGAACTGGACGGGCGTGTGTACATGCCCGCCCAGTTCATGACGTCAGTCCCCGATGGATCGGGCAGTGTGTATGCACAGCACACTGCCGGATCCGTCCATAGATATATCTGCAGATCAGTTGATCTGCAGATATATCTACTAGTGTGTACCCACCTTAACTCACCTACTTGCTGACTGTTTTCTTCATCACCAACATGTGGCAGATGTTGGCGCAAACATATGTTATGAAGAAAACATCAGCAGAACACAATCCTAGTCACCTTTGAGGGACTATACAACAAAAGCCCTGCAGACTTATCCAGACACCGAAACCTAGATTTCAGCACCCCAAAACATCTTTCTATCACATTCCGCGTGGACTTATGTGCATTATTATAATTGTGTTCAGCAGGAGAATCAGGTTGGGACAATGGAGTAAGGAGCCAAGAGTAGCAGCCATAACCACCATCACCTGAAAGACAGATATAGGCAACATTAGGACATGTGGTTTAGGGAAATAAAAAAAACCATAATGACGAGGTTGAAGTTACCACACATACACACAACAAACTTGGAACATACCCAGCAGCCAGCCATCAGGCATTTGTCCGGCATCAAACTTATCAAAGAGGGATGACTGACTGAGGATGAAGGAGTCATGGCAGCCGCCAGGGTAACCCGCAACAACACTCATAATTTTTAGATTTGCATCACAAACCACCTGGACATTAGTGGATTGGCCCAGATGTCTATTGGTATAAATATATTGCCTGCCCCTAGGTGGTCTCAGCTCAACATGTGTGCAATCTATGGCACCCAGCACATTGGGCATGCTAGCAAGCTCATAGAAAGCTACCCTGACTGCATGCCACTGCGACTCCTGGGTAGGGAAGCAGATAGAGGCATCTATGTGGGGATCCAAGGCATCCAAAACCTGAGTGGACATTACAAAATATAAGGTGAGTGTCATGACCTGTAATAAATACTATACTATGTTATATTACATAACAGAAGCACCACTTAGACATAGACGTGTATGTATGTTTTAACTCACCTGATTTAAATATTTTGAAAAGGTGGGTTGGGAGATACCAATTACATCGCCAGTCACAGCCTGGAAGTTACCAGTAGCCATAAAGTGCAACACAGCCAGGAGTTTGTGCAGGCCTAAGACAGAGTGAGAGCGTGCTGTCTCAGGGTCTAGGTCCAGTTTGACAAGGTCATACAGACGGAAAATGTTGTTTCTATTTAGCCAGAACATCTGTATAACTGTTAGGATCTCCTGTTCTGTACTGCCACGTCGCCATGGCAACCGGGAGGCAAGTGTTAGCGAAGTAACCTGAGCACAGCTGATACTCCGGTCCAGGTTTTTACTGTGTAGTGGTTACAGGCTCTGTGCACGGCAGGGAATCCGGCGCTGGTTTTGTGCTCACAGTCTGTGAGGTCTGAGTGGGGCGTGGACATCACCTGCTATATAAACCATCCTCTCAGGCTAGACAAATGCTGCTGAATCTTTGTTTGTTAGTCAGTTCCAGAGAGTTAGCTAGTACTGTGTGACTTTGTATTTACTTGTTGCTTACTGCGAATAGGCCTTGGGATTCGGTACTTCATTCTGCCAATCCGGACCTAGCAGTAAGACTGGAGTCAGTTGTTTAACCTGCTGGGGTTCTTTTGCTAATCTGTGAACCCAGCAGGTTTGCGGCTGTACTCTCAGACCTGCTTGCTTAATCCTCCCTCACTGTGCAGGGCGTCCAGGTGTCAGTTTAGTGGCAGTAAGCTGAACCTGTGCCCTGCAAGTGGGGGTTAGGATTGTGGATACTCTCCTTGTGTCTATATTTCTATCTCTGACCAAGGAGTTTATTCCCACACCCGTTGGTAACCCTTTGGGGTTTTTCCTGTTGCTCTTATCAACATCATTTTGGGTGCTCCACATGTTAAATCACTACATCTTGCTTCATTGTCCGCTCTATTCCATCTGAGCATTCCTGACACTAGGGAGACACCCAATTCCTGAGCCTTTGGGCTTCCCCGTTCATTTTGTGTTTATTAGTTATTCCATCACCTCCTGTGTATGTTGTGTTATACTGTCTGTGAGTTCGTTTTGCCTCGCATCCCTCTCTGTTCATACACCGGTATACTCCTGTTAGCACTGGTGTGCGTAACATATTCAGCAGCCCTACTCCTGTTGAAATTTTGTGGGAATATGGAGCATACCCCTCAAAATACTTTGCAACAGGTGGTCGATCAGGTGCAGGTCCTGACTCGACAATTTAATGAGATGTCCATTAAAATGAACACCCCGCAGGCCGCTAGCGGAGCTCCCGCAGCAGCAGCGGCAAGTTTAGGGGTTAAGGAGGCGAAAGTAAATCTCCCGGATCATTTTTCTGGAGATCGCTCGCAGTTCTTTTGTTTCAAGGAGAGCTGTAAGCTATATTTCAGGCTTAGGCCCCAGTCTTCTGGGTCGGAGATTCAGCGGGTGGGCATGGTGATTTCCTTGCTACAAGGAGACCCACAGGTCTGGGCATATGGGTTGCAGCCTGACTGTCCGTCGCTTAAAAGTGTTGATGCTTTTTTTACGGCACTGGGCATTTTGTATGATGACCCTGACAAGATGGCTTCAACCGAGGTCATGTCGTAGTATCATGCCCAGAAAAGCCGGAAAACTTCAGGGCCTGAGGGTGATGGGAAATATCCTGTCAGGCCAGAAGTCAGATTTTCCCAAAAAGACTTTTCTCATTCCGGTGACTTTGGAGATCCTCGGTCAAACTGTCAAGACTGAGGCCTTTGTTGACAGTGGGGCCGATGGGGTTTTCATGGACCGTCAATTCGCCCTGGAACACTCTGTTCCCTCAGTACCTTTGGCATCAGAGATTGAGATCTGTGGGTTAAACGGGGAACCATTGTCCCAGGGTAAAATTACCTCCTGCACCAGCCAAATTCCTTTGTTTATTGGAGCCACACACTCTGAAAAATTGTCTTTCTATGTGACTGTCTGTTCTTTTGCCCCATTGGTTTTGGGGTTACCCTGGTTAAGGGCCCATAACCCTCAATTTGACTGGGTCTCGGGAGATTCTTAGTTGGGGTAGTGATTGTTTCAGGAGTTGCTTGAGCCTTCCAGTCAGGCTCTCGCAGCTAAGTTTGCCAGGATTGCCAGGATGTTATGCAGATTTTGCGGATGTGTTCTCCAAAAAAGTTGCGGAGGTACTACCTCCCCATCGCCCCTATGACTGTGCCATTGATTTGTTGCCGGATGCTAAGCTTCCCAAGAGCAGGTTGTACTCCCTGTCACGTCCTGAGACTCAGGCTATGGCAGAGTACATTCAGGAGAACTTGGCTAAGGGATTTATCAGACCCTCACAGTCCCCAGTTGGGTCGGGGTTCTTCTTCGTGGGTAAAAAGGACGGTTCGTTGCGACCCTGCATCGACTTCAGGGAATTGAACCGTATCACGATTAAAAACTCGTACCCACTGCCTCTCATTTTGGTTTTGTTTGACCAGCTTCGTACTGCCACCATTTTTTCTAAGATTGACCTACCTGCTTACAATCTAATCCGAATAAGAGAGGGGGATGAATGGAAGACTGCCTTTAATACCCACTCAGGGCATTATGAATATTTGGTGATGCCTTTTGGGCTCTCTAATGCCCCGGCAGTCTTCCAGGAATTCATGAACGATGTGCTCAGGGAATATTTGGATAGATTTTTAGTTGTTTATCTAGATGACATCCTAATCTTCTCCCATTCCCTGGAGGAACATCGGAAGCATGTACGCTTAGTCCTCCAGAAACTCAGAGACCACCAGCTTGGGGCGAAGCTGGAGAAGTGCAAATTTGAAGTCCAGCAAATCGCATTTCTAGGGTATATTATCTCCTCAGAAGGTTTCCAAATGGAGGGTTCTAAGGTACAGGCAGTCCTGGATTGGGTGCAGCCCACTAGTTTGAAGGCACTTCAGCGTTTTCTGGGCTTTGCGAATTTTTATAGACGGTTCATCGCTGGATTTTCGTCTATAGTGGCCCCCTTGGTGGCACTCACTAAGAAAGGGGCGGATGTTGCTCACTGGTCTTGTGAGGCCAAAGCGGCCTTTGCCCGTCTCAAAAGGGCATTTGTCTCGGCCAAGGTGCTGCGACACCCAGATCCAGAGCGTCCTTTTGTGGTAGAAGTGGATGCCTCTGAGATAGGTATTGGGGCAGTGCTCTCTCAGATGGGGGTGTCTGATAATCGCCTTCATCCCTGTGCTTACTTTTCCCGTAAATTTTCGTCTGCCGAGATGAATTATGATGTGGGTAACCGGGAATTGTTGGCTATAAAGGATGCACTCGGGGAGTGGAGACACTGGCTTGAGGGGGCTAAGTTTGTGGTCTCAATTCTCACCGACCATAAGAATCTGGCATATTTAGAGTCAGCGAAGCGGCTCAATGCCAGGCAAGCACGATGGGCTTTGTTTTTGCTCGCTTTAATTTTTTGATAACATATCGCCCTGGGTCAAAAAACATCAAGGCTGATTCACTCTCGCTGAGTTTTGCTCCAGTCCAAGAGACCACCGAGGAGCCATTGCCCATTGTGTCCCCATCATGTATTAAAGTGGGCATTACCCAGGACCTCTTGTCATTAGTCCTTAGAGCACAGGAGCAGGCTCCTCCAGACCTTCCGGTAGGTCTCTTGTTTGTGCCTCCTAGGTTAAGACAGCGAGCGTTCCTGGAATTCCATGCCAAGAGGTCGGCAGGGCATCCGGGTATTGCCAGAACTCGGGAGTTGCTGTCTAGGGCGGTGTGGTGGCCCTCGGTGGCTAGGGATGTGGATCAGTGGGTTCGGGCATGTGACGTTTGTGCCCGAAATAAAACTCCTAGAGGGGTTCCTGTCGGCCCATTACATCCACTCTCTATTCCATCTAAGCCATGGACCCACATTTCCATGGATTTTGTGGTGGACTTGCCCAAATCCTCGGGGATGACAGCCATTTGGGTTGTCGTTGACAGGTTTTCGAAGATGGCGCATTTCGTTCCACTGGTTGGGTTGCCATCGGCCAGACGCCTGTCTGAGTTATTTATGCAGCATGTTGTGCGCCTCCACGGGTTGCCACTTGATGTGGTCTCTGACCGTGGATCCCAGTTTGTGGCCAAATTCAGGAGGGCATTTTGTTCTGATCTCCAGATTTCTGTGAGCTTGTCGTCAGGCTACCATCCACAGTCTAATGGGCAGACTGAGAGGGTGAACCAGTCCTTGGAGCAGTTCCTCAGGTGTTATGTCTCCAAGTGTCATACTGACTGGGTTGCTCATCTGTCCATGGCGGAGTTTGCCTTTAACAACGCGGCTCATTCTGCTACAGGGATCTCTCCCTTCCTTTGTGTGTATGGGCATCATCCTAAGGCCAATTCTTTTGACCCCCTGGATTCCATGCCTGGTGGTTCCTCTGTGGTTTCGGCCCTTAGGGGTATTTGGAGGAAAGTTAAGAAAGCCCTTGTGTCTGTGTCATTAGTGACCAAAAGGGTTTTTGATAAGCGGAGAAGACCCTGCAGCTTTAAATTAGGAGACTTCGTCTGGTTGTCCACCAAGAATTTGAAGTTGAGACAGCCATCTCATAAGTTAGGCCCCCGGTTCATCGGCCCTTATAAGATTACCAGGGTTATCAATCCGGTGGCATTTCAGTTAGATCTGCCCCGTTCATTGGGTATCAATAAAACATTTCATTGTTCCCTTTTAAAACTGGCGGTTAGTAATCCTTCTTCCAGTGGAAGACCTTCTCCTCTTCTGATATGGGGTCAGAGGGAGTTTGTGGTTGAAAGGGTTCTTGACTCCAAGATGGTTCGGGGTCGGCTGTCATTTTTGGTGCACTGGAAGGGGTATGGCCCGGAGGAGCGGTCGTGGGTGCGCAGTTGTGATCTTAATGCCCCCAGACTGATACGCTCTTTCTTCTCGCAGTTCCCCGATAAACCCGGTGGTAGGGGTTCTTTGACCCCTCGTCAGAGGGGGGGTACTGTTAGGATCTCCTGTTCTGTACTGCCACGTCGCCATGGCAACCGGGAGGCAAGTGTTAGCGAAGTAACCTGAGCGCAGCTGATACTCCGGTCCGGGTTTTTACTGTGTAGTGGTTACAGGCTCTGTGCACGGCAGGGAATCCGGCGCTGGTTTTGTGCTCACAGTCTGTGAGGTCTGAGTGGGGCGTGGACAGCACCTGCTATATAAACCATCCTCTCAGGCGAGGCAAATGCTGCTGAATCTTGTTTGTTAGTCAGTTCCAGAGAGTTAGCTAGTACTGTGTGACTTTGTATTTACTTGTTGCTTACTGCTAATAGGCCTTGGGATTCGGTACTTCATTCTGCCAATCCGGACCTAGCAGTAAGACTGGAGTCAGTTGTTTAACCTGCTGGGGTTCTTTTGCTATTCTGTGAACCCAGCAGGTTTGCGGCTGTACTCTCAGACCTGCTTGCTTAATCCTCCCTCACTGTGCAGGGCGTCCAGGTGTCAGTTTAGTGGCAGTAAGCTGAACCTGTGCCCTGCAAGTGGGGGTTAGGATTGTGGATACTCTCCTTGTGTCTATATTTCTATCTCTGACCAAGGAGTTTATTCCCACACCCGTTGGTAACCCTTTGGGGTTTTTCCTGTTGCTCTTAGCAACATCATTTTGGGTGCTCCACATGTTAAATCACTACATCTCGCTTCATTGTCCGCTCTATTTTATCTGAGCATTCCTGACACTAGGGAGACACCCAATTCCTGAGCCTTTGGGCTTCCCAGTTCATTTTGTGTTTATTAGTTATTCCATCACCTCCTGTGTATGTTGTGTTATACTGTCTGTGAGTTCGTTTTGCCTCGCATCCCTCTCTGTTCATACACCGGTATACTCCTGTTAGCACTGGTGTGCGTAACATATTCAGCAGCCCTACTCCTGTTGAAATTTTGTGGGAATATGGAGCATACCCCTCAAAATACTTTGCAACAGGTGGTCGATCAGGTGCAGGTCCTGACTCGACAATTTAATGAGATGTCCATTAAAATGAACACCCCGCAGGCCGCTAGCGGAGCTCCCGCAGCAGCAGCGGCAAGTTTAGGGGTTAAGGAGCCGAAAGTAAATCTCCCGGATCGTTTTTCTGGAGATCGCTCGCAGTTCTTTTGTTTCAAGGAGAGCTGTAAGCTATATTTCAGGCTTAGGCCCCAGTCTTCTGGGTCAGAGATTCAGCGGGTAGGCATGGTGATTTCCTTGCTACAAGGAGACCCACAGGTCTGGGCATATGGGTTGCAGCCTGACTGTCCGTCGCTTAAAAGTGTTGATGCTTTTTTTACGGCACTGGGCATTTTGTATGATGACCCTGACAAGATGGCTTCAGCCGAGGCTCAGATTACGGTCCTAAAGCAAGGGCGACGGCCAGCTGAGGTTTATAGTACGGAGTTTCGGAGGTTTGCTCATGATACCCAGTGGAATGACCCAGCCCTGAGAAACCAGTACCGAAGGGGCCTTTCTGACCAGATAAAGGACCAACTGGTACAATATCCCTCGCCTGATAGCTTAGATCAGCTCATGCAGTTATCCATCCGGGTGGATAGACGGCTGAGAGAGCGTAGGCTTGAAAGGGAGACCGCAGTTTCCTTTTTTCCCAAGGGAACCTCAGACTCTGAGGAATATTCCGAGGAGCCTATGCAGATTGGGGCTACCCGCCTCTCCTCGCGTGAGAAGACGTGGAGGAGACAGCAGGGTTTGTGTTTGTACTGTGGGAACAAAGGTCATGTCGTAGTATCATGCCCAGAAAAGCCGGAAAACTTCAGGGCCTGAGGGTGATGGGAAATATCCTGTCAGGCCAGAAGTCAGATTTTCCCAAAAAGACTTTTCTCATTCCGGTGACTTTGGAGATCCTCGGTCAAACTGTCAAGACTGAGGCCTTTGTTGACAGTGGGGCCGATGGGGTTTTCATGGACCGTCAATTCGCCCTGGAACACTCTGTTCCCTCAGTATCTTTGGCATCAGAGATTGAGATCTGTGGGTTAAACGGGGAACCATTGTCCCAGGGTAAAATTACCTCCTGCACCAGCCAAATTCCTTTGTTTATTGGAGCCACACACTCTGAAAAATTGTCTTTCTATGTGACTGTCTGTTCTTTTGCCCCATTGGTTTTGGGGTTACCCTGGTTAAGGGCCCATAACCCTCAATTTAACTGGGTCTCTGGGGAGATTCTTAGTTGGGGTAGTGATTGTTTCAGGAGTTGCTTGAGCCTTCCAGTCAGGCTCTCGCAGCTAAGTTTGCCAGGATTGCCAGGATGTTATGCAGATTTTGCGGATGTGTTCTCCAAAAAAGTTGCGGAGGTACTACCTCCCCATCGCCCCTATGACTGTGCCATTGATTTGTTGCCGGATGCTAAGCTTCCCAAGAGCAGGTTGTACTCCCTGTCACGTCCTGAGACTCAGGCTATGGCAGAGTACATTCAGGAGAACTTGGCTAAGGGATTTATCAGACCCTCACAGTCCCCAGTTGGGTCGGGGTTCTTCTTCGTGGGTAAAAAGGACGGTTCGTTGCGACCCTGCATTGACTTCAGGGAATTGAACCGTATCACGATTAAAAACTCGTACCCACTGCCTCTCATTTCGGTTTTGTTTGACCAGCTTCGTACTGCCACCATTTTTTCTAAGATTGACCTACGCGGTGCTTACAATCTAATCCGAATAAGAGAGGGGGATGAATGGAAGACTGCCTTTAATACCCACTCAGGGCATTATGAATATTTGGTGATGCCTTTTGGGCTCTCTAATGCCCCGGCAGTCTTCCAGGAATTCATGAACAATGTGCTCAGGGAATATTTGGATAGATTTTTAGTTGTTTATCTAGATGACATCCTAATCTTCTCCCATTCCCTGGAGGAACATCGGAAGCATGTACGCTTAGTCCTCCAGAAACTCAGAGACCACCAGCTTGGGGCGAAGCTGGAGAAGTGCGAATTTGAAGTCCAGCAAATCGCATTTCTAGGGTATATTATCTCCTCAGAAGGTTTCCAAATGGAGGGTTCTAAGGTACAGGCAGTCCTGGATTGGGTGCAGCCCACTAGTTTGAAGGCGCTTCAGCGTTTTCTGGGCTTTGCGAATTTTTATAGATGGTTCATCGCTGGATTTTCGTCTATAGTGGCCCCCTTGGTGGCACTCACTAAGAAAGGGGCGGATGTTGCTCACTGGTCTTGTGAGGCCAAAGCGGCCTTTGCCCGTCTCAAAAGGGCATTTGTCTCGGCCAAGGTGCTGCGACACCCAGATCCAGAGCGTCCTTTTGTGGTAGAAGTGGATGCCTCTGAGATAGGTATTGGGGCAGTGCTCTCTCAGATGGGGGTGTCTGATAATCGCCTTCATCCCTGTGCTTACTTTTCCCGTAAATTTTCGTCTGCCGAGATGAATTATGATGTGGGTAACCGGGAATTGTTGGTGTCAAAGTCAGAAAAATATCTCTATGCACACTGCCATATTTGCACCTCACACAGGTCCGTGCTGCGCATGCGTACGCTCTCCCGTACGTGCACATACTCACAGTCGCGGGCACCCGCAAGCGCACGGTATGCGTATTTACGGTAGAGTTTATGTGATCGTAGCGTGCGACTCAATCGTTACATATTTTCAGTAATAATGTATTTTGTAGATCATGGTCCCTTTGATAGATTCTGAAAGTTTAGGTAACATAGCATGTTCCTGGACAGAGAGATCCCTCTTTGTATTGTACGAAGGGTCTAACAGGGGTCATACAGTGGTGTTTGGTACCCATCGGAAGAGTATTTAAATAGCAATATTCCGGTGTTGGTTTAAATCGCTCGTGCGAATAGTTATGGACATAAGAAGTTTATGTCCATTTACTATTATTTGTTCTTACTTAGCCATGCGGCGGGAAACCCAGTATCCCACCCACCTGAGCTGTTGGAAATCGTCACAGCCCACCTGTATGAATCAACCTATGACCTTTTGCTATAATGCGAAGCCGAATTCCTGTGTCCAATGAACAATAAGAATATAGGGACCATTGTACTGTATTGTGTGCAGAGTATATAAGGGTCACCGTCCCCAGGCCAGCCAGTACTCTCTCTTCAACAGTTATCGCTGATAATTGGAGGACTGGATTCCGGTTGCGCCTGCGTGTGTTCCCCGTATGGTATGTTTCTCTGTTGCCACTTTGTTTCTCATATGTTGTTAGCCATTCTCACTTAGTCTCTGTATTTATAATGCGATCGTTCTCTATTGTGCATGTTACTGTCTAGATACTCTGTTAGAATTATATGTTAGTTTGTAGCGTATGACTTGTGAACTGTTTCCTCTTTTGAAGTAACTTAAGACTTGTTAGTAAAAGGCTTTGGACCCTTAACGGTAGCGTGTGTTCATTATATTGCAAGGGGTAATAGGAGCGTCTCTTTCGCTCAAACAGCTTTAATATTAACAAGGTTAAGCAGCGTTCTATCGCTACAGTGTTTTAATACAAGGTTTACAGCGTAAGAATATCTTTCCTGTGTGTCACATACAAGTTTTACTGATTGTTATCCAGTGAGCGTCTGCGCTGCTCGTGATCTCCTCGTGGTCCCGAGCGTCCGCTACGCAAATAGCGTAGCATTACGGTAGTCGCTCACCTATTGTGTGCCCGATACCAACAGCGTATTCTCGCGAGCGTTTGTGTCGCTCGAGCGGCTCGCTCCCGATACAGCGTCCGCTACGCTAAGAGCGTACCCTTACGGTACTACATACTCCAATAGCGTACAAAGTCTCTTAACCTCTTAGAGTGTTTAATACGGTAATTAAATCGACATTCTCAATTGAGGGCTCGTCCTCCCTCCACACATCCATCCGCACTAGCCAAAACAGACTTTATCTGTCAGCAAAGGGCGGGAACGCAGTATCCTTTCGTATCCGTATTGGTGGTGAGGGATACAGTAGTGCTGACTAAATAAGCGTCTGTTTCGCTACGCTGTAGGAGTGCTGGGGTGGAATCCGGAACCGGAGGTAAGAACAATACGCTATTATCTTTTAAAACTGTTTATTTCTGCTTTTGCATACGCACACACGCATGCACGCACACATTTACAGTGTTGCAGCTCACTTTATTGTTGCCATTAGAATTGATTATTAGACACGTGCTGAGGAATCTGGTGCTATTTAGTTAAGATTACAAAGGAAAATTGTTAAAGGTATAAGTGTAAAGAACACACACACAGCATAGCAAACACTGTGTGGTAAGCGATTTCAGTTGAGTATTGTTTACATTGATAGAAGCGTGTTGATTGTGTCGCTGTGGACGTATCTGCACTCTGTGCATAAGTGTCTCGGACAACGTGCAAAAGCACGTACGTGACGCAAAGGCATACGCACGTGGCGTGTTTTACGCAACGGAACGTACGCATACGCCCATTGAGACTCATATCACACAATAACCTTGTTTAGGGTGGGCGATATAGTATAGCCACCTGATAAATAGCACACGGGTGTTCAGTTCAGATTATCCAAAAAAGTATTAGTGAAAAGAAAACCTTTTTCTACTGCAAACCCAGGGATTGGACTCCTACCTGTATGTAAGGAATTTCTGTACAGAAAGATTAAAAGTGTATTTGATTGAATAGGAGTGAGTGTGGAATTTAAGGTATTGTTTTTGTGAACCCACAAATCGGGATCCCGTCGGAGACCACATCAGGTGAGTGGACACTTGGTGGCGTGGGACTGGCTTGCCCGCGTTAACATTATATAAGGTAAAGGAGCAAGTAGTTTCCGCAGACAAAAGGACTGCGAGGTATTTAAGCGCAGCCCCGGGGGTTTTGCGTAGCACCCATATAGTCAAGGTAAAGCTCCGGCTGAAGGTTTCGCAGCCTAAACAACCGATTCCATTGGTCGTAAAGCGTATAAATATTTAGTTATTTATGCACTGTGCGACTGGACCGCACGTAATTGTGTGCATTAGTTTGTTACCTTGATACCCATCGACAATTTATTGTGGGATCATAAACGCTATTTGCACATACGAACGTGATTTGTGTAGGTTTTTTGTTATTTTAAGGGAGTTTCGCTGTTCACTAAGCAAATCTCTAACGACCAATACTTGCTGGGGAGGGGTCGTATACTCCCACGTGCCCCAGTAAATAGAGGTTACAAAAGATCCCACGGATTGGATAGGCCAATTGGGGCGCAGAGTGAGTGAAAGCACTAGTTGAACTTTCACCGTCGCCTTACCGCGGGCAATTTGGTCTGTTTGTCAGAATTAGCTAAGACAGCAATATCTGCAAACGATGGGGGCCAGTTGTTCAAAGAAGGGACGTCCAACAAGGGTTCACGTTGGTGGTTGTTGGCCCAAAGGGTCCGCACGGTATATAATGTGTGAAAAATACGGAACTCACACACAGGTATTATGCAATGAGTGGGAACGTATGACAGAGGATGATGGGGAACAGTTTCCCCGGGTAGGCAGTCTGAACCCTGAGGTATTGCAGAACTTAAGAAAAAGGATAGGTCTAATCAAATCTGCAAAGCAGAGGATCAGACATTATGATTGTTTACTGATATGGCAACAGGAAAGTGAAATACAACAGGAACTAGCCCAAAAAGCTAATTCCCATCCAGGTAGAAATCTAATAGCAACGGCACCACCACCATATATAGCAGGGGACAAAGTGGCTGCAGAGAATGACATGCGGGTTTGCGATAAGGGTGCACTTAATAAATGTATTAGTAATGACAAAATTAAGATGAAAGTAAATGCAAATGTTGACACTAACCCTAACCCATGCAAGTTGTATCCCATGTTAAACTTCCCCCAGGAATACGACCAAGAAGATGAGCCCACAACGATTTCAGCTCTCTCTCTAGCGGCCACCATAAGCGATACTCCAGTAGGCATCGCCCAACCACCTAGGGAGGCATCAAAAGCACATAGCTCAGGGACAGGTGAGGTTGTATCTACAGGTAAGTACGGCACTGTACAATATGCTGAAACTATTGCACCATACACTGAAGAATCAAACCAGAGTGAAGTAGTTCTAATTAACCCTGTTAGAGTAATAGCGGTCCCCAATGGTAAGACTGACGCAAATGGAGCCACACCCATTAGAAATATTGCAATGCACTGTCCCTGGTCACGAGCAGAATTAAGAACAATTCTGTCTGAATTTCCTGATCCCAGGAAAGATTTAGCCGCATGCCAAAGGTTCATTAAAGACCTAGGAAATTCCACTGAACCAAACAACAAAGATTGGAGAACACTACTGCGGGCATGTCTGCCCTCTAGTGTTGACCCTATTAAGTTTATAGCTGACTGTAAACTAGATCAGGAGGTTCCCCTTACGGATGCATACAATCAAGAAAATGTAATCAGAATCAATCTGCAACTGGGAATATATTTCCCAGCCGTAGTAAAATGGAATAAAATATTCTCCATTAAACAAATGGAAAGGGAAACTGCCCCCGAATATTTCCACAGAGCATTAGAGGAAATGGCTAAATACACTGGGATCATGGACATTGAAACAAATATACACCATAGAGAAGTAGCAGTGTCCGTATTGATGGACGGTTTAAAGGAGGTATTAAAAAGTAGGGTACAAACTGCTCAACCCAACTGGAGAGGTATGTCGGTGGCCGCCTTAAGAGAGACTGCTGCTGGGCACGACAGGAATATTACAAGACACAGGGAGTCACAAAGTGATAAACTGATGGCAATAAGTATCCAGGCCCTCACAACAAGGCCGCCTCAGTCCAGATCACAGGTCCCTGGTGGTAAGCCGCATGTGGTAAAATGTTACAATTGTAGCAGGGAAGGACATTTTGCACGTAATTGTACCAATAACTCATATAATGCACATAAAAAACCCTAGACAACGACACGACACACGACATTGGGAGCAGGGTCCACAGAGGCGGAGCTATGAGCCACATGCAGGGGAAACAAAAAGATACCCCCCGAACAGAGACTGGCAAGCCTCTGGTAGTTCCCAGCTAACTCCCTCACAAGTAGTTGCTGCCAGCGGGATTCAGGGAGGTCACCATACCCAATAGGGGTGTGGCCATACCTGTAATCTGCAGCCAGTAAAATTGATTGCAAGTCTTGGGAGTGAACCAGAAATTGCAATCAATGTAGCTGGTAAATCATTAAACTTTCTTGTAGACACAGGGGCGGCCAAATCAGTGATAAATTCTACAGTGGGCATGAGAACCACTGGTAAGACAATTCCAGCCATAGGGGTAACGGGAGTAGTCCAGCACTACCCTGTTAGCAAACCAGCCGAGATTACAATAGGGCCTTTACATACCAAGCATTCCTTTTTGCTGGCTGCATCGGCACCGACTAATCTCCTGGGAAGAGACTTACTGTGTAAAATGGGGTGCGTCATTTATTGTACTCCTGAAGGTGTATTCTTGGACATACCTGAGAATCACGCTCAGGAAGTGCGAGACATGTTAGACTCCCCGTCAAAATTAATGTCACATACCATTATGACAAATAGGACTCCCTCCCAAGTAGAAGAAATGACATCTCAGATACCAGAGTCACTTTGGACAAAAGATGGACAGGACACTGGATTAATGGCAAACGTAGCTCCGGTAGTTGTACAAGTAAAAGATGGTAGGATAGCTCCAAAAATCCCACAGTACCCTCTGAAGCCAGAGGTGGAGTTAGGAGTGTATCCCGTAATAGAGCGCTTGCTACAACAGGGCATTCTGGTAAGAACGTCCAGCACTGTCAATAGTCCCATCTTCCCTGTTAAAAAGAGTGGGGGGAGGGGTTACCGGCTAGTGCAGGATCTAAGGGGGATTAACAAAATAGTTGAGAGTCAGTTCCCCGTAGTGCCAAATCCAGCTGTCATCCTAATGCAAATCCCTCCCACTGCGAAATTTTTCACTGTTATTGACCTCTGCTCCGCTTTCTTTTCGGTACCTCTGCACCCTGACAGTCAATATTTGTTTGCATTCACATACAGAGGAGTCCAATACACATGGACTCGATTACCACAAGGATTCATAGATAGTCCAAGTATATTTTCTCAGGCTTTGCATGATTGTTTACAGTCTTTCCAACCAGTGAGTGGATCAGTATTAATACAGTACGTGGATGATCTACTACTGTGTTCTGATTCATTGGAAGCATCTCTGAAGGATACGAAACAGCTCCTGTTTCATCTTTCAGACACAGGACACAAGGTTTCCAAAGACAAGTTGCAATTATGCCAAACTAAGGTAAAATATTTGGGACACTGTCTAACACAAGGACTGAGACACCTGACCGCTGATAGAATTAAAGCAATTAGAGACATGACTCTGCCACAAACCCAGCAACAGATCAGAACATTTTTAGGAATGTGTGGGTATTGCCGTAACTGGATCCCAGGGTTTTCCATCCTAGCGTTACCCTTGCAGGAAATGGTCTCCTCAAACAAACCTGATCGGATTTCGCATACAGACGAGTCTGAGACAGCATTTGAGAGACTTAAACAGTGCCTAACGCAGGCACCAGCATTGGGTATGCCTGACTATGGGAAACCCTTTGAACTATACGGAACAGAAAGTGCTGGTTGCGCGGCAGGTGTACTAACCCAAAAGCACGGTGATGCCAGCAGGCCGGTAGCATACTACAGCGCTCAGCTAGATACGGTAGCGCGATCCCTCCCCACATGCTTGCGAAGTGTTGCTGCGATAGCATTGCTAGTAACGAAAAGCGAAGACGTCGTGCTAGGTCACAACCTCACAATTCATACACCACATGCAGTGTCAGCCTTGTTGAATTCTGCCCAAACCAGACACGTCTCATCAGCGCGGTTTACAAGATGGGAATTGGCACTAATGGCCCCCGTAAACATCACCATAAGGAGATGCAGTGCATTAAATCCGGCAACATATCTCCCAGGTGTGCCTGGTCAGGCACAAAGGGTGGAAGATGAGAGTGGTGGGGAAGGAGGATTTAACACAAAGGAAGACACTCATGATTGTATGGAATATTTGACCCAAAATTTTACCGCAAGGCCTGACATCAGTGACAACCCACTGAAAGATGCAGAATTTACGTTCTACACGGACGGTAGTTGTCATAGACAGTCAGACTCGGGAGACTTGTGTACTGGGTACGCAGTCGTAGATGACCAAGGCACCATAGAAGCGGAACCGCTAGGCCCACCTCACTCAGCCCAGGTTGCTGAACTGGTCGCCCTAACCAGAGCATGTGAATTGGCTAAGGGCAAATCAGCCAATATCTACACCGATTCTAGATACGCATTCGGGGTAGTCCATGATTTCGGAGCCCTATGGCGCCTCAGAAATTTCATGACGGCAGCTGGTACACCGGTAGCGCATGCAGCTCACATAAAAAGGCTTCTAACAGCGATACAGGAACCCGACAGAGTGGCTGTTATCAAATGTAAAGCACACACATATAGCCAAGACCCAATATCACTTGGTAACAGCCGAGCAGACGAAGCTGCTAAATTAGCAGCTGGTACCCCCAGACAGACAGACACCACACAACTGATGGTATTTAATACCATCAACACACAGAAGTTGTGTGAGATGCAAAATTTGTGTTCCACACAGGAAAAGGCAGTCTGGAAGGCAAAGGGATATGGCCAGGAGTCCTCAGGACTCTGGACGGATGGACAAGGTAAACCGGTGGCCCCCAGAGCATACCTTCCATGTTTAGCTGAGGCAACTCACGGGCTGACTCATCTGGGCAGGGAAGGGATGTGCAAGTTGGTAAGAGCATATTGGTGTGCCCCAGGATTCTCATCTCATGCGAGTAAAAGAGCAATGTCATGCCTTACCTGCCTGAGAAAGAATGTTGGAAAGGCAATACCTACAGAACCATCCCATATCCCACCTGCCGGCGGCCCTTTCCAGGTAATACAGATTGACTTCATTCAATTACCCCCTTGTCGAAATTTGAAATATGTACTTGTTTGTATAGATGTTTTCTCAAATTGGGTCGAAGCATTTCCTGCGGCCACAAATACCGCTATGTTTACTGCTAAGAAAATTGTGCAGGAATTTGTATGTAGATATGGTATCCCTAGAATAATTGAGAGTGATAGGGGTACCCATTTTACAGGTGATGTCTTTCAAGGAATGTGTAAATTGATGGGAATTGATAGCAAGCTGCACACTCCATACCGTCCACAGGCGAGTGCGAAAGTGGAAAGAGTGAACAGCACTATTAAAAATAAACTGAGTAAAGTGATGGCAGAGACAGGATTGACATGGCCAGAAGCTTTACCCATTGTACTGTACAGCATCAGAACCACTCCCAGGTCCCCTCTTAATCTGTCTCCCTTTGAAATCTTGTTTGGTCGACAACCGCATGTTATGATTAACCCTCAGGATGATTTGAAGTGTAACAATGAAGTGACTGTAAAATACTTGATTAACATGAGTAAACAGTTGAGGAATCAAAATGATAATCTGAAGTTAGTGATTCCTGATTTACCAGATAGTAATTGTCATGACATTGAACCTGGGGATTATGTAATGATACGGAATTTTCTACGCTCAGGTTGCCTTATTGACAGATGGGAAGGACCATACCAGGTCTTATTGACTAGCACTACAGCATTGAAGGTTGCTGAGAGAGAGACTTGGGTTCATTCGTCCCACTGTAAGAAGGTTGCTGATCCAGAGAGGCCCCGTGATAAGGAACAGACGGTAGAGGTTGTATCACTGGAGTGTCTGTTCCAGGAGGACTAAGGCGGCACCTGAGCATCGAGAACCACAAGATCAAAAGCAGTTGTCGATCCCCTGTTCCCTTTTATTGTTTTTATCCAACTTCCCATCCCCTCTCCTTCAAATTATTTTTCCCCCTTCTCATTCTTCTCCGTTTCCTCCTACAAGATGGACTTGCCCCAAGAGACTGTGATCCGGATTTTCCTGTTGACCATGATATTGACCAGAGCAGTCTGTTCCGGCGAGAGTACCATGGAGGTCGAGAGAGGTTCTGGAATGGATTCTGATGACAGAGATGGAGGCGTAGTTTTCCAAGAACAACTTAACCAACAAGTAAAGGCGAGTATCAGAAAACGATCCGATAGCATTGACCACAGAAGGAATTGTGATGGATTGTTAGCTGAAGAAAACTGTATCTGTAGGCTCTGTGACAATGTCATTGAGGATGGGTGTATTAAGAAATGCCAATCCAGTTTTAATATCCATATGGACCGGCATCCCTTGAGTGACTATCACTCTTTAGTGGGTAATGTGCTTAATAAAACAGATTGTTGGGTATGCTCTCAAGTACCTCAGGGTCATAGCAAATCAGGGCTAGTACCATTTCCTTTAACGATAGAGGAGGTACTTGAGTTAAATGGTGGGAGACCGGTGGACCGGAGGTTTAATATCTCCAGCCCTCCTAGTTTGAAGCTCCACCAATACCATGTGGATAGGTCCCTATTATGTTTCAACATCTCCAATCCCCGAAAGCCGGGAAATTGGGAAGTGTCATGGAGTAACCACACCATGACCTTTTCGCATAGAGCAGATAGAATGCCTACAGATACAGAGCTTGTACGCCACATAGCCAGTAGAGGAAAATCTTTCCGGTATAGGTATACCTTAGGAAATAGGATTACTAAAGTTGGAGAGGTATCACCAGGATACTGTGCACATATCGTACAACCTGATACGTGTACTAAGCAGATGGAAGAATTAGGGTTAGGAGATTTCACATGGAAGGTGTGTAATATGGTTATGTCCTACTCCGTCCCATATGTTCTCCCCGATGATGCATATTTCATATGCGGGAGAAAGGCGTACAAGTGGCTTGCCCCAAACTCTGAAGGATTGTGTTATATTGGAAAAGTACTGCCTGAAGTAATGACTGTATCACATGACAAAATGAAAGACATACACCGTGGTGCCCAAGCTCCTTATACTCACACCCATTACGAGCACGTTGTTAAAAGGCACCTGATAGAGAAGACAGAGCATCCGGCCTCTGATCTGATAAGTGAATCCACCGGGATTCAATTCTTAATCGCGTTAGATTTCACCCGCACCGCTAGAGGAGTGCTGAATTATAAATACATTTCTGCGCTCGCCAATTTGTTAGATAATATCACTGAAATGTATGATGACACGTTTAGGTATACTGGAAGAGAACTTCAGGCTTACAAAACAGAACTGGTACAGCATAGAATGGTTCTCAATTACCTCACAGCAGTGACAGGCGGATATTGTGTCACACTGGCAACACAATACGGCGTGAAATGTTGCACATATATTACGAATAGCACTGAGGATCCGGTCGAGGTCATAGACCAAAAGATGGACGATATTCTCCAACTGAAGTGGGAATTTCGCAGAAGACACAATCTCACCCTTGCTGCTGTGAGTAATGAGCTGACTAGTTGGGTGTCATGGTTGAACCCACGAAATTGGTTCTCCGGTTTAGGAGAATGGGCCCAAGGAATTATAATGGATGTTGGGAAGTTTCTCCTATGTATCTTAGGTGTTGTCATATCAATTGGTTTGATATTTAGATGCGGTCAGGCTTTAATGAGGTGCAATCGACGTACCAGGGTAATGAGTTTAAGGGGTGAGGAAACTGTAATTCCAATGGACTTGATTTATGACCCAAATGTAGAAACAATGATGTGATGAAAATGCGATTTCTACGGTCCGTTTCTTTCACCTGTTTTTCCGTTTCCTCCAAGGTAAAAAGACCCACTTGGACGAGGAATTTGATGAGCCGATATGCAGACAACAGAGAGATTAAAGAAGAAGTTTTGACAACCTGATACACAGATTTTTGATGAACTATGCCATGGATCCCCAGTTTCCCTAGAAAAATTTAAAATTACGCTAGCCCAACACTTTTGTAAATCTATGGACATTGACAGCTTTTGCTCGCACCTTATGAGCAAAAGCACAAAGAAGACTGCAATCAACAGACACCAAACAAGACCTCAATCGACGAATGTTCATTTACCTGACATAGAATACCACCGCATTTACCGTAATTATGTCTTTTCTTCATTTCTACAACCCTCAGGTAATGACACACATAGTCGATAGGGAATACAGGCACAGATATCAGCAATCACATATCTCCCCCATTCATGTATCATCAACTAAAATGTGCTCCCCATTTTGTTACAACCACAGCCGAAAAGAGCTCGGTAAAGTTTGACAGCCCATCCACAGACCCGTACCGCGGGATAAGAAGGAATTCAAATGTATACTTCGCAATACCTCGAAGCTTGATGTACAACACGTACGGCACGATGATACATGACCCCCCAAACATGGATCCATACACACATGCTTCTGCTATCTCACTAGGTCATACCCTCTTCACACCTACTCCTCTCTCCTCCCCTACCCAACCATGGAAATATATTAACCCCTGACATATATTTTTCTCTTTTTGAATGTTTTTAGAAGGTGGCAGTTATTGTTGACTGCCAAAGGGTGGACTGTCAAAGTCAGAAAAATATCTCTATGCACACTGCCATATTTGCACCTCACACAGGTCCGTGCTGCGCATGCGTACGCTCTCCCGTACGTGCACATACTCACAGTCGCGGGCACCCGCAGGCGCACGGTATGCGTATTTACGGTAGAGTTTATGTGATCGTAGCGTGCGACTCAATCGTTACATATTTTCAGTAATAATGTATTTTGTAGATCATGGTCCCTTTGATAGATTCTGAAAGTTTAGGTAACATAGCATGTTCCTGGACAGAGAGATCCCTCTTTGTATTGTACGAAGGGTCTAACAGGGGTCATACAGTGGTGTTTGGTACCCATCGGAAGAGTATTTAAATAGCAATATTCCGGTGTTGGTTTGGAGCGGATAAATCGCTCGTGCGAATAGTTATGGACATAAGAAGTTTATGTCCATTTACTATTATTTGTTCTTACTTAGCCATGCGGCGGTAAACCCAGTATCCCACCCACCTGAGCTGTTGGAAATCGTCACAGCCCACCTGTATGAATCAACCTATGACCTTTTGCTATAATGCGAAGCCGAATTCCTGTGTCCAATGAACAATAAGAATATAGGGACCATTGTACTGTATTGTGTGCAGAGTATATAAGGGTCACCGTCCCCAGGCCAGCCAGTACTCTCTCTTCAACAGTTATCGCTGATAATTGGAGGACTGGATTCCGGTTGCGCCTGCGTGTGTTCCCCGTATGGTATGTTTCTCTGTTGCCACTTTGTTTCTCATATGTTGTTAGCCATTCTCACTTAGTCTCTGTATTTATAATGCGATCGTTCTCTATTGTGCATGTTACTGTCTAGATACTCTGTTAGAATTATATGTTAGTTTGTAGCGTATGACTTGTGAACTGTTTCCTCTTTTGAAGTAACTTAAGACTTGTTAGTAAAAGGCTTTGGACCCTTAACGGTAGCGTGTGTTCATTATATTGCAAGGGGTAATAGGAGCGTCTCTTTCGCTCAAACAGCTTTAATATTAACAAGGTTAAGCAGCGTTCTATCGCTACAGTGTTTTAATACAAGGTTTACAGCGTAAGAATATCTTTCCTGTGTGTCACATACAAGTTTTACTGATTGTTATCCAGTGAGCGTCTGCGCCGCTCGTGATCTCCTCGTGGTCCCGAGCGTCCGCTACGCAAATAGCGTAGCATTACGGTAGTCGCTCACCTATTGTGTGCCCGATACCAACAGCGTATTCTCGCGAGCGTTTGTGTCGCTCGAGCGGCTCGCTCCCGATACAGCGTCCGCTACGCTAAGAGCGTACCCTTACGGTACTACATACTCCAATAGCGTACAAAGTCTCTTAACCTCTTAGAGTGTTTAATACGGTAATTAAATCGACATTCTCATTGGCTATAAAGGATGCACTCGGGGAGTGGAGACACTGGCTTGAGGGGGCTAAGTTTGTGGTCTCAATTCTCACCGACCATAAGAATCTGGCATATTTAGAGTCAGCGAAGCGGCTCAATGCCAGGCAAGCACGATGGGCTTTGTTTTTTGCTCGCTTTAATTTTTTGATAACATATCGCCCTGGGTCAAAAAACATCAAGGCTGATTCACTCTCGCAGAGTTTTGCTCCAGTCCAAGAGACCACCGAGGAGCCATTGCCCATTGTGTCCCCATCATGTATTAAAGTGGGCATTACCCAGGACCTCTTGTCATTAGTCCTTAGAGCACAGGAGCAGGCTCCTCCAGACCTTCCGGTAGGTCTCTTGTTTGTGCCTCCTAGGTTAAGACAGCGAGCGTTCCTGGAATTCCATGCCAAGAGGTCGGCAGGGCATCCGGGTATTGCCAGAACTCGGGAGTTGCTGTCTAGGGCGGTGTGGTGGCCCTCGGTGGCTAGGGATGTGGATCAGTGGGTTCGGGCATGTGACGTTTGTGCCCGAAATAAAACTCCTAGAGGGGTTCCTGTCGGCCCATTACATCCACTCTCTATTCCATCTAAGCCATGGACCCACATTTCCATGGATTTTGTGGTGGACTTGCCCAAATCCTCGGGGATGACAGCCATTTGGGTTGTCGTTGACAGGTTTTCGAAGATGGCGCATTTCGTTCCACTGGTTGGGTTGCCATCGGCCAGACGCCTGTCTGAGTTATTTATGCAGCATGTTGTGCGCCTCCACGGGTTGCCACTTGATGTGGTCTCTGACCGTGGATCCCAGTTTGTGGCCAAATTCTGGAGGGCATTTTGTTCTGATCTCCAGATTTCTGTGAGCTTGTCGTCAGGCTACCATCCACAGTCTAATGGGCAGACTGAGAGGGTGAACCAGTCCTTGGAGCAGTTCCTCAGGTGTTATGTCTCCAAGTGTCATACTGACTGGGTTGCTCATCTGTCCATGGCGGAGTTTGCCTTTAACAACGCGGCTCATTCTGCTACAGGGATCTCTCCCTTCCTTTGTGTGTATGGGCATCATCCTAAGGCCAATTCTTTTGACCCCCTGGATTCCACGCCTGGTGGTTCCTCTGTGGTTTCGGCCCTTAGGGGTATTTGGAGGAAAGTTAAGAAAGCCCTTGTGTCTGTGTCATTAGTGACCAAAAGGGTTTTTGATAAGCGGAGAAGACCCTGCAGCTTTAAATTAGGAGACTTCGTCTGGTTGTCCACCAAGAATTTGAAGTTGAGACAGCCATCTCATAAGTTAGGCCCCCGGTTCATCGGCCCTTATAAGATCACCAGGGTTATCAATCCGGTGGCATTTCAGTTAGATCTGCCCCGTTCATTGGGTATCAATAAAACATTTCATTGTTCCCTTTTAAAACTGGCGGTTAGTAATCCTTCTTTCAGTGGAAGACCTTCTCCTTTTCTGATACGGGGTCAGAGGGAGTTTGTGGTTGAAAGGGTTCTTGACTCCAAGATGGTTCGGGGTCGGCTGTCATTTTTGGTGCACTGGAAGGGGTATGGCCCGGAGGAGCGGTCGTGGGTGCGCAGTTGTGATCTTCATGACTGATACGCTCTTTCTTCTCGCAGTTCCCCGATAAACCCGGTGGTAGGGGTTCTTTGACCCCTCGTCAGAGGGGGGGTACTGTTAGGATCTCCTGTTCTGTACTGCCACGTCGCCATGGCAACCGGGAGGCAAGTGTTAGCGAAGTAACCTGAGCGCAGCTGATACTCCGGTCCGGGTTTTTACTGTGTAGTGGTTACAGGCTCTGTGCACGGCAGGGAATCCGGCGCTGGTTTTGTGCTCACAGTCTGTGAGGTCTGAGTGGGGCGTGGACAGCACCTGCTATATAAACCATCCTCTCAGGCTAGGCAAATGCTGCTGAATCTTTGTTTGTTAGTCAGTTCTAGAGAGTTAGCTAGTACTGTGTGACTTTGTATTTACTTGTTGCTTACTGCGAATAGGCCTTGGGATTCGGTACTTCATTCTGCCAATCCGGACCTAGCAGTAAGACTGGAGTCAGTTGTTTAACCTGCTGGGGTTCTTTTGCTATTCTGTGAACCCAGCAGGTTTGCGGCTGTACTCTAAGACCTGCTTGCTTAATCCTCCCTCACTGTGCAGGGCGTCCAGGTGTCAATTTAGTGGCAGTAAGCTGAACCTGTGCCCTGCAAGTGGGGGTTAGGATTGTGGATACTCTCCTTGTGTCTATATTTCTATCTCTGACCAAGGAGTTTATTCCCACACCCGTTGGTAACCCTTTGGGGTTTTTCCTGTTGCTCTTAGCAACATCATTTTGGGTGCTCCACATGTTAAATCACTACATCTCACTTCATTGTCCGCTCTATTTCATCTGAGCATTCCTGACACTAGGGAGACACCCAATTCCTGAGCCTTTGGGCTTCCCCATTCATTTTGTGTTTATTAGTTATTCCATCACCTCCTGTGTATGTTGTGTTATACTGTCTGTGAGTTCGTTTTGCCTCGCATCCCTCTCTGTTCATACACCGGTATACTCCTGTTAGCACTGGTGTGCGTAACAATAACCTGGTCATCGGCCAATGCATTCAAGTTTAAACGCCCCCTAAAAAAACGATGCCTGCGCAGCCTCCGCGGCACCTGTACAACCTGCTGACCATGTTCAGTTTCCTGGCCCTGGTTTATTGTAGCCTCATGGAGCAGTCTCAGGTATCCCCCAGCAAACAAGAAATCAGTACTACACACGGCAGCAGCCATTTCAGAGTGATAGATTAGAAAAATGTGCTTGGGTCCCTTTTAAAGGTCAAAAAATTCAGGTGTGATTAATGTAGTATTGGAAACACATGTAAACACACTTCTCAAAAGCAGGTCTATATTTTTTCCGCTTTTTTTTACGAATTGCTTTTTTTCACGGCCGCAAATGCATTTTCACGGTAGAGATTTCAAATACGAATGCATAGTAAATGACCGAGTTCTATACCTAAACAGCCGCGTTTGACCGATGGTGTATTCATTCGTATTTTAAAAACACAGCCGTAAAAAAAATACGAATGCCCTCATCACTGCCGAGATTTGAGTTTAGTAAATTCCCGAGATGACACTTTGAAGAAAAAACACCAAATCGGTCAAAATCGGGAGCTTAGTAAATATACCCCACTGTCTTTGCCACAATAATCTCCCAGACATTGGACTTGGCATTTCAATGAGTCCTTGCTGCAGGACGCTTACTGTAAGGTTGAAATTGACACTGCCCTTACTGATTACCTTGCCCACAATGATTCTCCTGATAACTCTAAGCAAATACTTTCAGAAGCACACAAATGTGTACACTGTGGCAAACTTATCCAACTGGGCTCTTGTATTAAAAAACAAAAGCAGCACAAATATTAATCCTGTTGCAGTTGATAAAACTCCTTGTAACTTCCCAGAAGTCCTTCCTGTCCAGAGATGTGAATGTCAAATTGTCAGAGGCACATGCAGGTCTTAACAAATTGCTTTCTGATGGTATTAAACTGTTGGTAAGGAAGAATAAAAAATTATTTTACCAGTTGGACAATAAACCAGGTAGGTTGCTAGCTTGAGCACTTTGTACCCAGCTTGCAGCTTCATTTATACAATCTGTCAAAGACAATACAGGCATGGCTCACTCACAGACACCTAAGATTTCCTCCTGTTTTAAACACTGCTATTCTACAAGTATAACTTGACTTAACTAATTCTTCGGCCAAATCAGACTACCACTCTTCTTCCCACTAAATTATGAATTATCTTTCCACTATGACTTTTTCCACTCTTTCCTCCTCCAACAAGGATTCTCTGGAACTCCCCTTTACCCTACAAGAAGTATAAATGGCCATCATCTCATCCCATTCAGGCAAGAGCCCTGGTCCCGATCGTTTCACTATATATTACTATGAAAACTTTAAGTACAGGCTTGCTCCTATGCTTCTCCAAGCTTTTATTTCTATCTCCAACGATACACAGTTCTCTCATCAATCGTTTGAAGCCCACATCTCTGTCATCCCTAAGCAGGGTAAGGACCCCTCCGTGTGTTCGAGATTCAGACCAATTTCTCTCCTTGTCAAAGTTAAATTGTATGCTAAGTTGATGGCAAACAGACTTAACACACTGTTTCTGCAATTAATCCACAGGGACCAATTTGTTTTTATTCAAGGTCAAGAGGCTAGGGATAATAAAACCAAAGTCCTTAACCTGATCCATTTAGCCTACCTCAGCCAGGCTCCCAATGTTGTCCTGTCAACTGATGCTGAAAAAGCATTGGATAGGATTAGTTGGATCTTTAAGAGATCTGTTCTCGAACACATTGGATTAGGACCTCTTGCCTTGCACAGGATTCTAGCACTCTACACCTCCTCCTCGACTAGAGTCTGAGTTAATAGTGGTCTGTTGGACCCATTTCTTATTAGAAATTATACCCATCAGGGCTGTTATTGTCTCCACTGATATTTGTTCTTTGCATAGAAGTTTTAGCAAGAGCTTTTAGAGTGAAAGATAGTCCCATGGCTTCCCATCTTTGTTAAAATGTATCCTGCTCACTCAACAATCTCACCCATGCTTTCTTCCAGGAAGGGTCCATTTCCTCCATATTATGGGCCAACCTACAATTATCTGGCATTCACGTTGGAGATGTAGAACATAAACTGGCCTTGTTTGCTGATGTCTTACCAGCTACTATTTCCCACACTGTCACTTCCCTCACACATTTAATGCTGGAATTTGAGAAATTAAAAAAACTGTCCAACTTTAAAATACATTTCTTGAAGTCTAGCGCCCTTAACATTTCTTGCTCCCCTTCTGCTGTAATGGGTCTCTAATGTGCCTTCCGCTTCATCCTGCCATCCGACCAACATAACATATCTTGGGGTTAAGCTAACAAGGAACCTATCTCAGCTCTTCCACCCAAGTTTTGCCCTGAGCCTCTCTTCTATATGCACCAATTATAACAATTGCCACTTGAAACAGCTTTCCTGGTTATGTAGAATTAATGTGGTCAAACTCAACACGCTCACCAAATTGCTTTATGTTCTCCAGGCCTTACCGATTCAAGTCCTTGAGTCTTGGTTTTGCTCACTCCACCTCTTGATTCAACAGTTTGTCTGGTTACCAGAAGACCTAGAATTAGACATGATGTCTTGTCACGATCCAAACAGATGGGTGGTCTTCAACTCCTAGACATCAAAATATACAATCATGACATTCTCCTTAACAAGGTTCTTGAATAAATGACATATAGAGAAATAAAGCAGGGGTTCGCTCTGGAAGGCTTTTGAATGCAGCAACATCCAGCGATAGTCCCAACTTGTGCCTTGTCTTGAGAGCAGTGATGTGTGGTGGGGTGAGGCAGTTGAGGCAGAGCCTGACCTGTCGTACTAACGTGTAAACCAGAGGTTTGACTATATAAAGTATATGAAAAATACTATATTTGAAGTATCTTCTTTGTATTATTCTAATCATTTTTATAGTCAAAGCTCTGGAATAAAAAGTCTATGACAGGTCAGGCGGCAGTGCCTCACCGGCCTATCTTTTCCACACATCTATGATCAAAACACACCAAATTTCAAGCAGTATATACTGCTGCACCTTTGTATAATGCCCACGTGAACCCTTTGACTCATAGATCGTGTGTAGACCTGGCTCTAGTACTAGCCAGTGCCTCCTGAGCCATTTACCTCACCGCATGTTCCTGCTTGAGAGAAAAATTTAGGTTTATCTCTATCTAAAACAGATTGGAAAAACATTTTCCTTAACGCTCACTCTAGCTCAATTTGCGTGTCAGTGAAGGAGACACAATATAAGATCTTAATGTTCTGGTACAGGTCATCATCTTTACTTCATACTATGTTTTCATCCATTCCTAGACCATGTCGGTGATACTCTACAGCCTTAGACTACTTACTCCATATCTGGTGGGATTGCCCCATCTATCTAACTTCTGGACAGATATCATTGCAATATTCCAACAATTAATGAATTCAACAGTAGCCACAGGCCCTGCCTTTTGGCTACTAGGCTATTCCATGTTACTGGTGACCATATATAAAAAGTCCTTACTTTGCCACCTTAGCAATGCTGCATGCTCGGTCATTCCACACACAGAGATTGGTTCTCAAAGCCTGACTATTTTATGTCTGTGGAAGACACTTTGTTATCATCTGTAGATTAACTGTGTGACTTCGTTAGCACATGGTTACCCTGGTTAGAATACAACTCCTCTGATGCTTATACAACTTCAATGTCTGTGATTTTATCCTCTAATTAATTTATTTAGACCTTTTCCCTACTTTACTGGGATGGTTCCCTTTGTCCTTTCCTTCCTTTCTCTACACTTTTCCCTACTTTAATTTCCTGTTGCTTTCTCTCTTATTGGTTTTCTCTGAACCTCGTTCTCATAAATATAACTATTTGGTAATTAATCGGTGAAGTGGAGCGGAGCTTGAACAGTCCTGGAGCCTGCACTCCCACTCTCCCTCTCTCCTAAGCAGAGGCTCAGTGCAGAAATGAATGCACCGAGCGGAGCTGCCAACAGTCTGTACAGCTGTGTAGGAAACTCCTATACCCAGTGCTAGAAGTGGCGGTATACCATACCTCTGTATACCATTCCATTCGAGCACTTATTTGAATCACAGTCTGGGATGAAAGTTATCAAAGGATGACTGTTTCTAAGGATGTCGTCTGTGACTTATCTTGGACAATTTTATGATCAATATGCTAAAGACTATGAAGTAACTTAAAAATCTCATTGTGGTCTTGCCTACAGGTAATGAATGTGGAACCACTCTTACTAGCAAGCTGTATTGCATCTGCTGATTATCACAAATGAATACCATGATTGCATAGATGTATGTAATGAATGTGAATCTACACTTACCAGCAAGCTGTATTGCATCTGCTGATGATCACAAATGAATACCATGATTGCATAGCTGTAGGTAATGAATGTTGAACTACACTTACCAGCAATCTGTATTGCATCTGCTGATTATCACAAATGAATACCATGATTGCATAGCTGTAGGTAATTAATGTGGAACTACACTTACCAGCAAGCTGTATTGCATCTGCTGATTATCACAAATGAATACCATTATTGCATAGCTGTAGGTAATGAATAGTTGATTTATTGTTATAGGCAGATTTAAGCTGGTTTAATTGTAAGTTATTTGGGAAGCTGTGATGGTATCATCCCCATGCACCATTTGTTTGTGTTTATTGCTTTAAATGGGTGATGGACTAGGGGTGGGTCCAATCAATCAATGTGCTTACAAACACATGTTTTTTGGTCTTGATATTAATGTGTAGTCTCGCTGAATCAGTCTGGAATGAAAGTGATCAAAGGATGAATGTTTCTAAGGATGTCATCTGTGACTTATCCTGGACTTAAACTGGATGAAAACTGAAATTAAACAACAAACAAATGCAAGAAAAACCTTCAAAAGCCAACAATTCTTGGACAGCATCTCAACTGCAAATGCATGTTCATTTCTAATATTCTCCAATCCTCACTGACTCTGGAAACTATACAATCACTTTCTGCAAAAAACATGTGTAATGCAATTTTTACTTGGACCCTGCAAATACATGGAAAACAAATTTTGCACTGAGAAGCATAGTTAATGAAGGAACACCGACTTGCTGTTTGCAAACACTGTGTAATTTTCCATCTTACATCAGCAAAACATTTGCATTACTGTTATCCTGTAAACATTAACCACATTTTAAATACTTGCAAATCATCTTTATTTCTGCAATTCCACTGCTCTCTCATTCAGCCACCACTCCTCCTCCTAGTCTCATTTTACTACCACTATTTACCTTATCCACACTATGGCCAGGCTGGCAACATCCCCCATTAATCCTTGTCTTCCTAATCCTTTATTCTGTCCCCTGGTACCACCTCTATCCATCTCTCCTAGTCTCCTACATCTCATCCTCTCTCCTCCCCTCTGCCTCCCTTTCCCTCCTCTTCTGTTTCCCCATTGCAATGTACGTCTTCCCCTTCACAGGCTCTCTACCCCACTAGTCAACCCTGCTTTTTCCCTCCTCTGCCTGTCACCTCACTTCTCCTCCACCACTATCATACTGCACTCCCTCCATGCCTCACTCCTGCAGTCTACCTCCCTAGCAAAGGACCCAGCACCATCATTACACCCTCTATAGCCCTTCCTTCCAAATGAATCTTACCTCAGCATTACAGCAATTCTAATAATCTCATTCACATTTCTCCCACTAACTCCTACCCCCTATCCTGTGCCCTCTGGAATGCCAGATCTGTTTGCAACAAACTGGCCCCCACTCATGACCTTTTCATTTCTAACTCCTTGCATCTCCTAGCCCTTACTGAAACCTGGATTACCCCCTCTGACACTACTTCTCCTGCTGCTCTCTCTGCTGGGGCCACACATTCTCACACACACCCCAACCCGGGGGTCACCATGGTGGTTGTGTTGGGGTCCTTTTACCCTCTAGCTACACATACTAACTTATACCTCCAGAACCATCCCTTACATTTTCTACATTTGAGGTCCATGCGATATGCCTCTACCAACCTACTAATCTTCGAGTTGCTGTCATTTACCGTCCCCCTGGCATTTCCTCCAAATTCCTCAACAACTTTGCTTCCTTGCTACTTCCTCTCTGTTATCCTAGGTGATTTCAACATCCCTATCGATAACCCCACAAAATCACCTGCCTCTAAACTCCTTAACCTTGCCTCTTCACTTGGTCTCTCCCAGTGGACCTCCTCACCTTCCCATGTGAACGGGAGTTCACTGAATCTGGTTTTCACTCACTGTTGCGATATTTCTGATTTCTCCAACTCCCCTTTTCCCCTCTCTGACCACCACCTGCTCTCTTTCAACTTATCTATCTCTGCTTCCCCATCTCTCCCTCCTAAGGCTACCATCACTAAGCGTAACATTGAGGCTATTGACACCTCATCCCTACCTTCCCTGTTTGACTCACTTCTCTCTCCTATTCTCTCTCTCTCTCTCTCTCTCTCTCTCTCTCTCATGCCCTGAACAAGCCATATCCCTATACAATGCAGCTCTTCCTTTTGTTCTTAACTCTGTCGCTCCACCTACCACTATTCACCCTCGCATATCAACAGCTCAACCCTGGCACAACAAATGCACCAGATATCTTCAAAAATGCTCACATACTGCCGAGCGACAGTGGAGGAAATCACGCTCTAAGGCAGACTTCCTCCATTTCAAATTTATGCTCTCATCATTCAGTGCAGCCCTTTCCCTTGCTAAACAATCATACTTCAAAATTCTCATCTCTACCCAGTCTTTCAACCCCCAGCGCCTCTTTGCCACTGCCTACTCTCTCCTCTGGCCACCACCACCTCCTCTCCCATCCTCATTGTCTGCTCTTGACTTTGACACTTATTTTACATCCAAGATTGACTCCAAACATCAGGACATCACATCCCACCAGACCAGAAACCAGCCACCACCCTCCCTTGCCACCTGTCCCCTTCCCTCTCACCAATTCTGACATCTTTCCTCCATGTATCTGGTGAAGAAGTCATGGCCCCCATCTGTTCCTTCCACTATCACCTCCCCACTTGACTCTATCCACTCCTACCTCCTCCACTATCTCTCTCCTTCTGCCTGTTCCCATCTTGCCCACCTACCCAATCTCTCCCTCTCATCAGGCACTGTCCTCTCTGCCTTCAAGCATGCTCTTGTCTCCCCTAGTCTTAAAAACCTACCCTTGATCCAAACACCCTTTCAAACTATCGACCCATCTTTCACCTTTCTTTTGCCTCCAAACTCCTTGAGCGTATTATCTGTAACCACCTCACTGCCTTTCTTTCCTCCCACTCAATGCTTGACCCATTCCAGTCTGGTTTCCATTCTCTCAACTCCACTGACATTGCCCTCACAAAAGTCTGCAATGACCTCCATGCAGCCAAATCTAAGGGCCACTACTCTCTGCTTATTCTTCTTGACCTCTCTGTTGCTTTTGACATTGTGGATCACCTTCTCCTTCTGCAAATCCTTCACTCTCTTGGTCTGCATGATACTGCCCTCTCCTGGCTGTCCTCCTATCTCTCTGATCGTTCCTTCTCTGTCTCCTCTCATGACGCTACCTCTCCCCCCCCCACACTTTCACTAACTGTTGGTGTCCCCCAAGGCTCTGTTCTTGGTTTTCTCCTTTTCTCTCTCTATACGTCCTCTTTAGGTGAACTCATTAGTTCTTTTAACTTCCATTATCACCTCTATGCTGATGACACTGAAATCTACCTTTCTTCCCCTGATCTCTCCCCAGCTCTCCTCACTCATACCATATCTCTTCCTGGATGGCCAGCGCTTTCTTAAACTCAACATGTCCAAGGCTGAGTTGATCATCTTCCCACCCTCCTGCTCAACCTCACCTCCCACAATCTCATTATCCATTGATGGCACGACTATTTCCTCTAGCCCCCAAGTATGCTGCCTTGGTGTAATACTTGACTCCTCCCTCTCCTTCAAACCACACATTCAGCACCTCTCACAACCTGTCATTTTCATCTCAAAAATATTTCCAGGTTCAGACCCTTTCGTACCCAGGGTGCCACCAAGACCATTATCCACTCACTGATCATTTTTAGACTGGATTACTGTAATCTCCTTCTAACTGGCCACCCTGACAATTACCTCTCTCCACTCCAATCTATCCTCAATGCTGCAGCCCGGCTCATCTTCCTCACCAAACGCACTATGTCCACCTCCCCTCTCCTACAAGCCCATCACTGGCTTCCCTTCCCTTTCAGAATCCAATTCAACTTCTCACACTCACTTACAAAGCACTGGCCCACTCCTCTCCCATTTACATCTCTGACCTTATCTCCCTATACTCTCCCACCCGTCCTCTTTGCTCTGCTAATGCACGCCGACTCTCCTGTCCTCTGATTACTTCCTCTCATTCCCATCGCCAAGATTTTTCACGTGCTGCTCCCTTACTCTGGAATTCTCTACCTCTCCCCATCAGACTCACCACCTCTCTGCAGAACTTCAAATGAGCTCTTAAGACCCACTTCTTCACCAAACTCAGCCAAATCTCATCCTAACCCTCTGTCCCATGCTCGGTCTACCCCATCTATGTCACCCCTGTCTGTCTGCCCCTCCCCTTTAGAATGTGAGCTCTCACGAGTAGGGCCCTCTTCCCTCATGTGCTTATCCTTTTCTGACTTTACTAATCCTCAACTGCCCAAATCCTGCAGTTCTCGGCCACTTTGGTACTTATCTCAGTGTCGTTTACTGGTGTAGTTATGTTAAGTTACCCTGTACTTGTTCTATATTGTCTTCAACTGTAAGTCACTGTTTTCCTGTTTTGATTATGTGCGTATGTACTCTGTAATTGGGCGCTGCGGAACCCTTGTGGCGCCATATAAATAAAGGATAATAATAAAATATAATAACATTAAAGCCAAAGTTTGGGCTTGGTTGAACCTAATCCTTCCCAAAAACTCTGAATATTCTATTGAATTCCAAACTATTGGTCATTAATTAAAAGTATCCATATAAACTAGGCAAATGATATTAAAAAAACGTTTAGTTATAGCCTTATACATTGTTCCACAGTATAATGAGCATATTACTTTTGCTACAGTAAGTGTAATTTTATTGTTGCCAACTCTACTGATTTCCATGGGATCATATTAGGCTTATCTGTATCAAGCCAGCTCAAAATGTTTAAGGCAAATATGAGATAAGAAATAACTACTAACTTGCCAACTTTAATATTTATTATTTAATTATTGTGTAATCATTTGATTAAATGTAGTCTAATAACAACAAAGTTTCATAGCAGACTCTAAAAAGATACACTAAACATAATCCAGCAAATAATTTAGTGTATGACCTGTATGCTATTGCTAGAAGGTCATAAAAATGAATACTTAATATCACAGCTGTTACCAGTGTACCCCTTTGTTGTAGGGGGTGCAGCTACTTTGGGTCCTGCAGCTGTGGAGAGCCATAGCAGCTGTAGACTCTTTTCTATGGTGGGTCCATCTTTGAACAAAGGGCCTGATTGAGATCAGTACATAAACCCGATGGTTTACTCATTAATTTGATGTTAGGTGGTCTGCGCAGGACCCTGAATCCGGCAGTTAAATATTACTCCCTTGTGTGCAGGGATAAAATAATATGTGTCAATCCACGCATGAAAAAATGACAAACGATACTTTTATTTGATGACAAGTTGGTAGCTCTATGTTGTCGCATGGTGGCTCATTGCTGGTTGGTGACACTTGGCACAGGGGATGACAGGCATGTGTAATGCTTAAAGTACAGAGAAAGGCTGATGTGGTGTTCCAGTGGAATACAGGGGTGCCGACAGTTCTGCTGGGCCCTGCTACAAGGAGGGCCAATGGAGTAGCCAATGGAGAAGACATGGCCAGACCCCCTCCTTTAAAAAAATAAAAATAATGTGCTCTGTGTAGCTGCAAAGTGGATGTGCGTGACACACAAGGTGGGCGCCAGTGTCCAGGACAGCGGGGTGCGGATGTGATTGTTAATCTACACAGGAAGAGAGAGGACAGGCAGCTGCTACAGCAGCCTCTCTCCCCAGCTCAGCATACAGCACTGAGCAGCATGTCCTGGGCTGGGGAGAGAGGCTGCTGCAGCGGCAGTCAGTTCTGTCTCTCCCTGTCCAGATCTCTGGAACGGGGAAGGGGGATGGGGGCAGCGGTACCTGGTCCCCATCCAACAGGACCTGGCCCATGTAAATTGGCACCACTGATGACATAATAAGCACAGTTAGTGGTGGCATTATGATGCAGCACTGTTAATGTTAGCATAATGTGTTGGCACCTTACTTGTGGTTGCATACTGAGGACACTCATAGTGGTGACATACAGTAATGTGGAGGCCCTGTGAGTAGTGACATAATGAAGACTTCAAGTTGAGGCATAATGTGGAGTACACTGTGAGCAGTGACTAACCTTCTATTGTTATTGCTACTGATCACTAGTGCACTACACACAATGGCCTTCATCCTTCACTCAATGTCATGAACACTCTCTTCTTTTTGTGCTCCATCTCTAGTTTCTCCAAGTCTTCTTATTCTCTGACCACAACCTCCTTTCCCTTAACCCATCTTACTTCAAACCTCCCTCCCTGAACCATCCTATATAATAAAAGGCTAACGCTGCTCCTCAGCTCCTTTGGGGGTAATTTAATTGTTTTTCATGCCGGCGGCTACGAGGTAGCTTCCCAACAGAGCAATTCAAGTGTTGCTCCATTTGGGCGCGCACAGCTGCCGTCGCAGGCATTACTGTTATGTTGTTCCATCATTTCGACGGGCTGGCAAATAGTTGTTTAATAACCGCAGTTTCACTTCTGCCCTACACAAAGCAGTTCCAGTCACCATATAGTCTCTGCTGGTCAAAATACCAAAACAGACCTGTTATCTGCAAAAGTTCTCATGCATTGCTGAACTCCACTAGAAATTATATTACTCCAACAGTAACATAACATCACTGCCCACTGGACAGCTAAATATTTTCACTTCTCTAATATCCACCAGGTCTCCAAACTCCCAAAACGTATGAACCACCATCACCTCACTTATCTGCTTATGAGTATCACCTCCCCTTTCTCCCTACCTCCCAATCCATGACTTTCTTCTTCTACACTTCTACAGCCCTCTCTCTCTCTCTCTCTCTCTCTCTCTCTCTCTCTCTCTCACTCCCTTCTTGTCTCTCTACAACCAGGCTCTTTTTCACAACGTTTCATTGAAACAACCCTCACAGAGTGATCGACAATCTACTAACAGCAAAGTCTAAGATCAGAACTCATCAACAATAGTAATAATAGAAAGCACTTTATCGTAACCTGAGGATGTATTATTATATACTGTACTTCAGACAAATACATGGAAATAGACAAAGCTGCTATAAAATAGATTGTAAATAATACCTTTTATGAACATACACTCAGTGGTCACTAATAAGGTATATATTTCTCGTACTGTGTAGGGTATCCTCTCCCCCAGAGCAGCCTGAATTCTTTGTGGTTTGGGTTTGATAAAGCTAAATATTTATCTTACATAAAACCCTTTAAGAGGTCTAAGAACAATGTACGCTATTAACGTATGGAATACCGTAAGGGTACGCACGTTGCGTAACAATCGCTTAGCCGTAGTCGAGACGCTCAAGCGTCACGTTCGCTCACGGCCAAGAGATCACAGGCAGGCACGCTATTGGCTGCCGACTAACGTAATGATTCGCTATAGCGTAGCGGACGCTCGGGACCACGAGGAGATCACCAGCGGCGCAGACGCTCACAATGTTAAATCTTTATAACTATACCATTAAACAGTGTATTATGCAGTAAACCCTGGTGTAGTGATAAGATGAGAATGCAACACTGTGTAAGCGGGTTTACACTAAAGCTGTTTGAGCGATAGAGACGCTCCTATTACCCACTGAGATATAATGAACACACAATACCGGTCTAAGGGTCTAACGCCTTTTAAGGAAATGAATGAACGTTCAAAAGAATAATACAATACAAGTCATACACTACCAATATAACATAGACTACCTAACCAGATAACTACACATAAAATACAATATCAGTACAATAACTATATAAGAGAAACGAGAGAGAAAGAGAAGAGAGAGAGAGAGAGATATGGCTCACAATAACAAGAAAGACAATATGATTGCGGAGAAAACTTACGCACAAAGGGGAACGATCGCATGCGCCTCTGGATATCCAGCTCCCGATTATCAGCAATGAGAACCGTTGAAGAGTGAGAGCTGGATATGATCGGCTTGTCTATTTATGCCCCACACACAATGCAATTCAATGGTCCCTACAATCTCATTGTTCATTGGACACAGGAATTCGTCTTCGCATTATAACAAAAGGTCATAGGTTGATTCATACAGGTGGGCTGTGACTATTTCCAACTGCTCAGGTGGGTGGGAAACTAGGTTTCCCGCCGCATGGATAAGTAAGTGCAAATAATAGTAAAAGTACATAAACTTCTTATGTCCATAACTATTCGCACGAGCGATTAATCTGCTCCAAACCAACACCGGAATATTGCTAATTAAATACTCTTCCGATGGATACTAAACACTACTGTATGACCCATGTCTGACCCTTCGTATCAAACAAAGAGGGATCTCTCTGTCTATGAACATGCTACCTTAACTAAACTTTCAGATTCTATCAAAGGGACCATAATCTACAAAATACATTATATGGTTAAAATATGTTACGAACGAGTCGCCCGCCAGACGCACATAAACTTTACCGTAAATGCGCACACTGTGCGCCCGCGGGTGCACGCAACAGCGAGTATGCGCACGCACGGCAGGGCTCATGAACGTGCAACAGGCACTCGCATGAGGTGCAAATATGGCAGTGTGTAGCGTGATATTTTTCTGACTTTGACAGTCCACCCTTTGGCAGTCAACAATAACTGCCACTTCCTAAAACATTTCAAAAAGAGAAAAATATATGTCAAGTGTAAATACATTTCTATGATTGGGTAGGGGAGGAGAGGAGAAGGTAGGAAAAGGGTATGACCTAGTGAGATAGCAGAAGCATGTGTGTATGAATCCATGTTTGGGGGGTCATGTATCATCGTGCCGTACGTGTTTTAAATCAAGCTTCGAGGTATTGCGAAGTATACATTCGAATTCCTTCTTATCCCGTGGTACGGGTCTGTGGATGGGCTGTCAAACTTTACCGAGCTCTCTTCGGCTTTTGGTTGCAACAAAATGGGGGAGCACATTTTAGTTGATGATACATGAATGGGGGAATATGTGAATGCTGATATCTGTGTCGGTATTCCCTATCGCCTATGTGTGTGCTTTACCTGAAGGTTATAGAGATGAAGATAAGACACAATTATGGTAAATGCAGTGGTATTCTATGTCAGGTTAATGAACATTTGTCGGTTGAAGTCTTGTCTGGTATCTGTTGAATGCAGTCTTCTTTGGGCTTTTGCCAAAAGGTGTGGGCAAAAAGCTTTGTCAATGTCCATAGACTTACAAAAGTGTTGGGCTAGCGTAATTTTAAAATTTCTAGGGAAACTGGGGGTCTATGGCATAGTTCATCAAATATCTGTGTATAAGGTTGTCAAAACTTCTTCTTTAATCCATCAGTTGTCTGTATACAGGGTCATCAAATTCCTCGTCAAAGGTGGGTCTTTTTACCTTGGAAAAAACGGAAAAACAGGTGAAAGAAACAGACCGTATAATCGCATTTTCCTCACATCATTGTTTCTACAGTTGGGTCATAAATCAAATCCATTGGAATTACAATTTCCTCACTCCTTAGACTCATTACCCTGGTGCTACGTTTGCACTTCATTAAAGCCTGACCGCATCTAAATATCAAGCCAATCGTTATGACAACACCTAAGATACATAGGAGAAACTTCCCTACATCCATTATGACTCCTTGAGCCCATTCTCCTAAACCAGAGAACCAATTTCGCGGGTTCAACCATGACACCCAACCAGTCAGCTCATTACCCACAGCAGCAAGGGTGAGATTGTGTCTCCTGCGAAATTCCCACTTTAATTGGAGAATATCGTCCATCTTTTGGTCTATGACCTCGACCGGATCCTCGGTACTATTTGTTATATATGTGCAGCATTTCACGCCGTACTGCGTTGCCAGTGTGACACAATATCCACCTGTCACTGCCGTGAGATAATTGAGAACCATTCTATGCTGAACCAGTTCTGTTTTATAAGCTTGAAGCTCTCTTCCAGTATACCTAAAAGTGTCATCATACATTTCTGTGATATTGTCTAACAAATTTGCGAGCGCAGATATGTATTTATAATTCAACACTCCTCTGGCGGTGCGAGTGATGTCTAACGCAAGTAGGACCTGAATCCCGGTGGATTCATGGATCATGTCAGAGGCCGGATGCTCTGTTCTTTCTATCAGGTGCCGTTTAACTACGTGCTCGTAATGAGTATGAGTATAAGGAGCTTGGGCACCACGGTGTATATCTTTCATTTTGGCATGTGATACAGTCATTACTTCAGGCAGTACTTTTCCAATATAACACAATCCTTCAGAGTTTGGGGCAAGCCACTTATACGCCTTCCTCCCGCATATGAAATATGCATCATCGGGGAGAACATATGGGACGGAGTAGGACTTAATCATATTACACATCTTCCATGTGAAATCTCCTAACCCTAATTCTCCCATCTGTCTGGTACACGTATCAGTTTGTACGATATGTGCACAGTATCCTGGTGATACCTCTCCAACTCTCGTAATCCTACTTCCTAGGGTATACCTATATCGGAAAGATTTTTCTCTACTGGCTATGTGGCGTATAAGCTCTGTATCTGTCGGCATTCTATCTGCTCTATATGAAAAGGTCATGGTTTGGTTACTCCATGACACTTCCCAATTTCCCGGCTTTCGGGGATTGGAAATGTTAAAACATATTAGGGATCTATCCACATGATATTGGTGGAGCTTCAAACTAGGAGGACTGGAGATATTAAACCTCCTGTCCACCGGTCTCCCACCCTTTAGCTCAAGTACCTCCCCTACCGTTAAAGGAAATGGTACTAGTCCTGATTTGCTATGACCTTGAGGTACTTGAGAGCATACCCAACAATCTGTTTGATTTAACACACTACCCACTAAGGAGTGATAGTCACTCAAGGGGTGCCGGTCCATGTGGATATTAAAACTGGATTGGCATTTCTTGATGCACCCATCCTCAACTACATTGTCACAGAGTCTACAGATACAGTTTTCTTCAGCTAACAATCCTTCACAATTCCTTCTATTGTCAATGCTATCGGATCGTTTTCTGATACTCGCCTTTACTTGTTGGTTAAGTTGTTCTTGGAAAACTACGCCTCCATCTTTGTCATCAGAACCCATTCCAGAACCTTTCTCGACCTCCATGGTACTCTCGCCGGAACAGACTGCTCTGGTCAACATCATGGTCAACAGGAAAATCCGGATCACAGTCTCTTGGGGCAAGTCCATCTTATAGGAGGAAACGAAGAAGAATGAGAAGGGGGAAAAAATAATTTGAGGGAGAGGGGATGGGAAGTGGAGAAAAACAATAAAAGGGAACAGGGAATCGACAACTGCTTTTGATCTTGTGATTTTCAATGCTCCGGTGCCGCCTCAGTCCTCCTGGAACAGACACTCCAGTGATACAACTTCCTCTACCGTCTGTTCCTTATCACGGGACCTCTCTGGATCAGCAACCTTCTTACAATGGGACGAATGAACCCAAGTCTCTCTCTCAGCAACCTTCAATGCTGTAGTGCTAGTCAATAAGACTTGGTATGGTCCTTCCCATCTGTCAATAAGGCAACCTGAGCGTAGAAAATTCCGTATCATTACATAATCCCCAGGTTCAATGTCATGACAATTACTATCTGGTAAATCAGGAATCACCAACTTCAAATTATCATTTTGATTCCTTAGCTGTTTACTCATGTTAATCAGGTACTTTACAGTCACTTCATTGTTACACTTCAAATCATCCTGAGGGTTAATCATAACATGCGGTTGTCGACCAAACAAGATTTCAAAGGGAGACAGATTAAGAGGGGACCTGGGAGTGGTTCTGATGCTGTACAGTACTATGGGTAAAGCTTCTGGCCATGTCAATCCTGTTTCTGCCATAACTTTGCTCAGTTTATTTTTAATAGTGCTGTTTACTTTTTCCACCTTCGCACTCGCCTGTGGACGGTATGGAGTGTGCAGCTTGCTATCAATTCCCATCAACTTACACATTCCTTGAAAGACATCACCTGTAAAATGGGTACCCCTATCACTTTCGATAATTCTAGGGATACCATATCTACATACAAATTCCTGCACAATTTTCTTAGCAGTGAACATAGCGGTATTTGTGGCCGCAGGAAATGCTTCGACCCAATTTGAGAATACATCTATACAAACAAGTACATATTTCAAATTTCGACAAGGGGGTAATTGAATAAAGTCAATCTGTATTACCTGAAAAGGGCGCCTGTAGGTGGGATATGCGATGGTTCTGTTGGTATTGCCTTTCCGATATTCTTTCTCAAGCAGGTAAGGCATGACATTGCTCTCTTACCTGCATGAGATGAAAATCCTGGGGCGCACCAATATGCTCTTACCAACTTACACATTCCCTCCTTGCCCAGATGAGTCAGCCCGTGTGCTGCCTCAGCTAAACATGGAAGATATGCTCTGGGGGCCACTGGTTTACCCTGTCCATCTGTCCAGAGTCCTGAGGACTCCTGGCCATATCCCTTTGCCTTCCAGACTGCCTTTTCCTGTGTGGAACACAAATTTTGCATCTCACACAACTTCTGTGTGTTGATGGTATTGAATACCATCAGTTCTGTGGTGTCTGTCTGTCTGGGGGTACCAGCTGCTAACTTAGCAGCTTCGTCTGCTCGGCTGTTACCAAGTGATACTGGGTCCTGGCTATATGTGTGTGCTTTACACTTGATAACAGCCACTCTGTCGGGTTCCTGTATCGCTGTTAGAAGCCTTTTTATGTGAGCTGCATGCGCTACCGGTGTACCAGCTGCCGTCATGAAATTTCTGAGGCGCCATAGGACTCCGAAATCATGGACTACCCCGAATGCGTATCTAGAGTCGGTGTAGATATTGGCTGATTTGCCCTTAGCCAATTCACATGCTCTGGTTAGGGCGACCAGTTCAGCAACCTGGGCTGAGTGAGGTGGGCCTAGCGGTTCTGCTTCTATGGTGCCTTGGTCATCTACGACTGCGTATCCAGTACACAAGTCTCCCGAGTCCGACTGTCTGTGACAACTACCATCCGTGTAGAAGGTAAGATCAACATCTTCCAGTGGGTTGTCACTGATGTCAGGCCTTGCGGTAAAATTTTGGGTCAACTATTCCATACAATCATGTGTGTCCTCCTTTGTATTAAATTCTCCTTCCCCACCACTCTCATCCTCCACCCTTTGTGCCTGTCCAGGCACACCTGGGAGATATGTTGCAGGATTTAATGCACTGCATCTCCTTATGGTGATGTTTACGGGGGCCATTAGTGCCAATTCCCATCTTGTAAACCGCGCTGATGAGACGTGTCTGGTTTGGGCAGAATTTAGCAAGGCTGACACTGCATGTGGTGTATGAATTGTGAGGTTGTGACCTAGCACTACATCTTCGCTTTTCGTTACTAGCAATGCTATCGCAGCAACGCTTCGCAAGCATGTGGGGAGGGATCGCGCTACCGTATCTAGCTGAGCGCTGTAGTATGCTACCGGCCTGCTGGCATCACCGTGCTTTTGGGTTAGGACGCCTGCTGCGCAACCAGCACTTTCTGTTCCGTACAGCTCAAAGGGTTTCCCATAGTCTGGCATACCTAATGCTGGTGCCTGCGTTAGCCACTGTTTAAGTCTCTCAAATGCCATCTCGGACTCGTCTGTGTGCGAAATCCGATCAGGCTTGTTTGAGGAAACCATCTCCTGCAAAGGTAATGCTAGAATGGAAAATCCTGGGATCCAGTTACGGCAATACCCACACATTCCTAAAAACGTTCTGATCTGTTGCTGGGTTTGTGGCAGAGTCATGTCTCTAATTGCTTGAATTCTATCAGCGGTCAGGTGTATCAGTCCTTGTGTTAGACAGTGTCCCAAATATTTTACTTTAGTTTGGCATAATTGCAACTTGTCTTTGGAAACCTTGTGTCCTGTGTCTGAAAGATGAAACAGGAGCTGTTTCGTATCCTTCAGGGATGCTTCCAATGAATCTGAACACAGTAGTAAATCATCCACGTACTGTATCAATACTGATCCACTCTCTGGTTGGAAAGACTGTAAACAATCATGCAAAGCCTGGGAAAATATATTTGGACTGTCTATGAAACCTTGTGGTAATCGAGTCCATGTGTATTGGACTCCTCTGTATGTATATGCAAACAAATATTGGCTGTCGGGGTGCAGAGGTACCGAAAAGAAAGCGGAGCAGAGGTCAATAACAGTGAAAAATTTCGCAGTGGGAGGGATTTGCATAAGGATGACAGCTGGATTTGGCACTACGGGGAACTGACTCTCAACTATTTTGTTAATCCCCCTTAGATCCAGCACTAGCCTGTAACCCCTCCCCCCACTCTTTTTAACAGGGAAGATGGGACTATTGGCTGTGCTGGATGTTCTTACCAGAATGCCCTGTTGTAGCAAGCGCTCTATTACTGGGTATACTCCTAACTCCACCTCTGGCTTCAGAGGGTATTGTGGGATTTTTGGAGCTATCCTACCATCTTTTACTTGCACAACTACTGGAGCTACGTTTGCCATCAATCCAGTGTCTTGTCCGTCTTTAGTCCACAGTGACTCTGGTATCTGGGATGTCATTTCTTCTACTTGGGATGGAGTCCTATTTGTCATAATGGTATGTGACATTAATTTTGATGGGGAGTCTAACATGTCTCGCACTTCCTGAGCGTGATTCTCAGGTATGTCCAAGAATACACCTTCAGGAGTACAATAAATGACGCACCCCATTTTACACAATAAGTCTCTTCCCAGGAGATTTGTCGGTGCCGATGCAGCCAGCAAAAAGGAATGCTTGGTATGTAAAGGCCCTATTGTAATCTCGGCTGGTTTGCTAACAGGGTAATGCTGGACTACTCCCGTTACTCTCATGGCTGGAATTGTCTTACCAGTGGTTCTCATGCCCACTGTCGAATTTATCACTGATTTGGCCGCCGACGTATCTACAAGAAAGTTTAATGATTTACCAGCTACATTAATTGCAATTTCGGGTTCACTTCCAAGACTTGCAATCAATTTTACTGGCTGCAGATTACAGGTATGGCCACACCCCTATTGGGTATGGTGACCTCCCTGAATCCCGCTGGCAGCAACTACTTGTGAAGGGGTTAAATGGGAACTACCAGAGGCTTGCCAGTCCCTGTTCGGGGGGTATCTTTTTGTTTCCCCTGCATGTGGCTCATAACTCCGTTTCTGCGGACCCTGCTCCCAATGTCGTGTGTCGTGTCGTTGTCTAGGGTGTTGATAAGACTTTTGTATGTTTCTCGATTTACAGTCTCGTGCAAAGTGTCCCTCTCTATGACAGAAATAACAGGTTACCACATTTGACTTACCCACAGGGTTTGGTGATCTATACAAAGGCTGCCTTGTGGTCAGGGCCTGTATACTTACGGCCATTAACTTATCACCTTGTAATTCCCTGTGTCTGGTGATATTCCGATCGTGATCCACAGCTGCCTCTCTCAAAGTAGCCACCGACAGACCTCGCCAACATGGTTGCGTGGTCTGTACCCTTGTCTTTAATGCCTCTTTTAAACCATCCATTAGTACAGATACTGCTACTTCTCGATGGTTTATGTTTGTTTTAATGTCCTCTATGCCTGTGTATTTTGCCATATCTAGTAATGCCCTGTGAAAATATTCTGCAGCAGTTTCTGACTCTTTTTGTTTAATGGAGAAAATCTTGTTCCATTTAACTACAGCTGGAAAATACTCCTTTAACTGTAAACTTATCCTTTTTACATTGTCTTTGTTGTACACATCTGTAAGAGGTACATCCTGATCCAATCCACAGTCAGCTAAAAATTGAGCCGAGTCGACATTGGAGGGTAAACAAGCCCTCAGCAATACCTGCCAGTCTTTGTTATTGGGCTCTAAAGTGTTCCCTAGGTCTCTGATGTATTTCTGGCTAGCAACTAAGTCTTTCCTATGGTCAGGGAATTCAGACACTATGGTTCTTAATTCCATTCGGGAAAATGGGCTGTACATGGCAATGTTCCTAACAGGAGTGACTCCTGACGTGTCAGTTTTCCCATTTGGCACTGCTATTACCCTAACAGGATTTAGTATAGCAACATCATTCTGTGTAGATTCTACAGCCTGTGGTGAAATGGTTTCAGCATAGTGTATGGTGCCGTACTTACCCGTAGATACGACCTCACCTGTCCCTCCGCTAGGGGGCTTTGTTACTAATCTTACGGGTTGGGCCGTGCCTACTGTTGTTTCTGATATGGTGGCTGCTAAAGAGAGCGCCGATATTGTTGCCGATTCGTCCTCTTGATCACACTCCTGGGGAAAGTTCAAAACAGGGTACAACTTGCACGGGTTAATACTTGCATTGGTTAACTTATTAACATTTACACAGTTGCTAAGTGTTTGTTTGTTACACCCTAATGCGTCATTCTCCGCAACCAATTTCTCTCCTGATATGTATGGTGGCGGCGGGGCCGTGGCTATCAGTTTCTTGATAGGATTAGATCCCGCCGCCTGAGCCAATCCTCTCTGTATTTCACCCTCCTATTGCCATAACTGCAAATAATCATAATGTTTGATTCGTCTCTTTGTTGATTTAATGAGACATATCCTCCTCCTTAGATTTTGTAACACTTCTGGGCTAAAGCTGCCTACTCTTGGGAACTTCTCCCCGTCATGTACCGTCATTCTCTCCCATTCATCACATAAAACCTCTGTGTGTGAACCGTATTTTTCACACATTACGTACCTTGCAGACCCGATTGGTCGGTTTACTGAATCAACCCGAACCGAGGTTGATCGCCCCCTACCTGAACAATTAGCCCCCATACCTGTAGGTGTTGCTTTCACCACCTCTGACCTTCAATCAGGGTCTTCAGCGAACCCTTACAAAAAACAAAATGTTCAAGATAGGCTGACGGTGGCGGTTTACCGAGTACCCCACTCACTCGCCCACGCCGACCAATACGACCTACACACTGCCCTAGTGCTGGCGTACTCGACCCAGGGCCCCTATGAACCTTTGTTTACTGGAACATGTGAGTGTGATCCGCAGAGCATTAACCCTTTCCAGTAACTGTTGGTTGTTGGATAATTCCTGAGTGACCAGCGAACTTCCCTTTAGAAAATAAAAAATTACACAAATCACGTCAGAATGTACAAATAGCTTTTATGACCCGTTTCGTACACAAATGGTACTGGGTCAAATTACTAACTAATGCACACAATTACGTGCGGTACAATCGTTCAGCACATAAGCAACTAATCTTATGTGCGGAGCGACCAGTGGAATCGAAAATTGCGGCTGCGAATTCCTTCAGCATGAGCTTTATTGGCCTATATGGGTTCTGCACCAACTCCCTGGGTTGTGCTCTTTTCTCTATTTATAGCGGACTTCCTTGTCTGCTGTACTTGGACCTCCTGGTCTGTTCTGGACCTCCTGGTCTGTGCTACAGTATGACCTCCTGGTCTGCTATACTCTAATGCTCAGATTTTTATGTTTAACAGGGGATGCCTCCCTTGCCACCATGCACGTCACTTACATGTATGTACCCTGCGAGAACTCGACTTCTTGTGGTTCAACCTCAAAAAATTGTATAAACTTATATATGCAAACACTCACTCACCACATGTACACTTTTGTTTCTATTTCTATTTCTGCGCAGAAATTTTCTTTCCTTTAGACCAGATGTGTTGTAAATTTGGAGAAGGATCTGTTAGTCTAGATTTTGGACACTAAAATAGATTTGCGCTATTTATCGCGTTGCCACCTTTTCGCCTGTTACAATAACACTAGCGTGTGATTTGAGTTACGTGGGCGTACCCGGACGCTCCGTTGCGTAATATACGCTGCGTGCGTCGGCCTTTGAGTTGCGTACGCGAGTCTCACCCTTTGTTAGAGACACGTGTACACAAAGCAAATATCCACCGTAACACAATTTTACACGTTTATCAATGTAGATGATCCTCGATCATCTACCGATCACCACACCAATCTCTCCTTGTATCTTTAGGTAGAGCTGCGTGCGTGCTTTGCAATTTATCCCTTTGTATTACTTTTACACTTTAACTATAAAATAGCGACAAATTTCTCTTAGCACGTTTATCAATTATGAAATGGCAAACAGGAGAGTGATATGAAAATACACAAATGAAAAGAAATGCAGATATATGCGTGCGTGCGTACGCAAGACAGAAATAAACAGTTTTAAAAGACACTAGCGTTTTGTTCTTACCTCCTGTTCCGGATTCCTTCAGCACCCTTTACTAAGCGAAGCAGACGCTTATCCAGACAGCACTACGAGGAATATGATCTCCCGCCCTTTGCTGATGGATAATGTCTGCTGAAATTACCTAGTGCAGATATGTGAAGGACGGACGAGCCCCCAATTGATAAAGCTAAATATTTATCTTACATAAAACCCTTTAAGAGGTCTAAGAACAATGTACGCTATTAACGTATGGAATACCGTAAGGGTACGCACGTTGCGTAACAATCGCTTAGCCGTAGTCGAGACGCTCAAGCGTCACGTTCGCTCACGGCCAAGAGATCACAGGCAGGCACGCTATTGGCTGCCGACTAACGTAATGATTCGCTATAGCGTAGCGGACGCTCGGGACCACGAGGAGATCACCAGCGGCGCAGACGCTCACAATGTTAAATCTTTATAACTATACCATAAAACAGTGTATTATGCAGTAAACCCTGGTGTAGTGATAAGATGAGAATGCAACACTGTGTAAGCGGGTTTACACTAAAGCTGTTTGAGCGATAGAGACGCTCCTATTACCCACTGAGATATAATGAACACACAATACCGGTCTAAGGGTCTAACGCCTTTTAAGGAAATGAATGAACGTTCAAAAGAATAATACAATACAAGTCATACACTACCAATATAACATAGACTACCTAACCAGATAACTACACATAAAATACAATATCAGTACAATAATTATATAAGAGAAACGAGAGAGAAAGAGAAGAGAGAGAGAGAGATATGGCTCAGAATAACAAGAAAAGACAATATGATTGCGGAGAAAACTTACACACAAAGGGGAACGATCGCATGCGCCTCTGGATATCCAGCTCCCGATTATCAGCAATGAGAACCGTTGAAGAGTGAGAGCTGGATATGATCGGCTTGTCTATTTATGCCCCACACACAATGCAATTCAATGGTCCCTACAATCTCATTGTTCATTGGACACAGGAATTCGTCTTCGCATTATAACAAAAGGTCATAGGTTGATTCATACAGGTGGGCTGTGACTATTTCCAACTGCTCAGGTGGGTGGGAAACTAGGTTTCCCGCCGCATGGATAAGTAAGTGCAAATAATAGTAAAAGTACATAAACTTCTTATGTCCATAACTATTCGCACGAGCGATTAATCTGCTCCAAACCAACACCGGAATATTGCTAATTAAATACTCTTCCGATGGATACTAAACACTACTGTATGACCCATGTCTGACCCTTCGTATCAAACAAAGAGGGATCTCTCTGTCTATGAACATGCTACCTTAACTAAACTTTCAGATTCTATCAAAGGGACCATAATCTACAAAATACATTATATGGTTAAAATATGTTACGAACGAGTCGCCCGCCAGACGCACATAAACTTTACCGTAAATGCGCACACTGTGCGCCCGCGGGTGCACGCAACAGCGAGTATGCGCACGCACGGCAGGGCTCATGAACGTGCAACAGGCACTCGCATGAGGTGCAAATATGGCAGTGTGTAGCGTGATATTTTTCTGACTTTGACAGGTTCATCAAGGTTCTGGTAACTTTCTTTAGAGTCTTGTTCCTGTTAATATATTGCCTCATGCAGCTGCCTGAAACTAGAGATGCTGAGCATGTTACATGTCGTCATTATGATCATCGACAAAACATAATGAACCCGCAAACAGTTGCTTGTTATATTTCTGTACAATGTGGTGAGGGCAATTTGAGTACTAGCTAGTATATCTGTATCCAGGGGTGTCAGAACGTTTTTTGGTTGGCGGGGGGGGGGGCAGATGAAATCTCAGTTTGGCGCCTCTAACTTCTGACCACCTTAGAAAGGTCACTTTACCTGTACGGAACTCTACGAAGTAGCTGGGAGTGAGTGGCTCCTTGTACACATTATGCCAGGTAGAGCCGCTTATACACATTACCCCTGGTAAAGCCCATTATACACATTATGCCAGGTAACCCCTTATACACATTAGGCCAGGTAGAGCTCATTATACACATTATGTCAGGTAACCCCTTATACACATTATGCCAGGTAAAGCCTATTATACCAGGTAACCCCTTATACATATTACGCCAGGTAGAGCCCATTATACACATTATGCCTGGTCGAACCACTTATGCACATTACGCCAGGTAGAGCCCATTATACACATTACCCCAGGTAGATCTCATTATACACATGCCAGGTAGAGCCCCTTGCACACATTTTGCCTGGCAGAGCCACTTAGGCCCAGATTTGTCAAGCCTTAGAGAGTGATGAATTGCACGGTGATAATGTAACAACCAATCAGCACCTGTCAATTTTCAAACACAGCCTGTAAGATGAAAGTTAGGAGCTGGTTGGTTGGCACTTTATCACCATACTATTTATAACTCTCCAAGGTTTGATAAATCTGGGCCCTAGTCCGGATGAGAACTCTGCAGGCTCAGTAAGTGAAGGCTCATTCAGAAACAATGAGAATTTACAGCCCTCGAAGCTAGTTCTGCAAGGGGTCATAAAGTGCAGGTCTTTGTGTTCTCCGGCACTAAGCAAATACACAATAAACAGGTTCAAAAGCCAAGTGTTATGTTTACTAACAGCGGGATGAGTGAGTCTGCTACCTGCCCCTCCCTTTCTGTCACCTGTCCCTCTGTCACTGTCACCTGCCACCTCCTTCACTTCCTACCTGCTGCTGCTGCACTTGGGAGAGATTACTTTGTAGACATATTGGGAGCTTACCCAGGAGGGGCAGGAGGTGGGACCGCAGCTCTGTGCATGGGGTCCTTAGTCTGGTAGAGCGCCTCCTCCTCCTCTGCTCCTTTCCCCTAACCCTTTCCTCCGGGCAAACAGCTATACTGCTGCTTACCTCTGTTTTCACCGGTGGAAGTACGTCCCTGCAGAGTGCAGACACTGCAGGAGATGAGGTGGGGGCGGAGCACACGGGGCAGGCGCAGGCTGCTTCAGCACTGCCCAGAGCCGGCCCTAACCAATTTAATGCCCTAGGCAAGATTTTGTCTGGTGACCCCTAGAACATGGAAAGGGGGGTAACATACACACATATGCCTTTGAGGGGCATGGGGACATACACTCTGGGCCTGGGAGGGGGATGGTGACATACACGGAGTAGCTTGGAGGGGATATGGTGACATACACACTGGCGTTGGGGCATGGTGACATACACACTGGGGTGGGGGCATGGTGACATGGTAAAGCATGGTGGCACACATACTGGGACCTGGGGCATGGTAAAGCATGGTGGCACACATACTGGGACCTGGGAGGATATGGCGACATATACATAGGGGCTTAGAGGGATATGCTGGCACACATACTGGTGTCTGGGAGGGCATGGTGACACACATACTGGGGGGTGGGTGAGGGAAATGGTGACACACATAGTGGGGCCAGGTGAGGGACATGGGAGCACACATCCTGGGGGCTAGGTGAGGGACATTGTGACACACATACTGGGGGGTTGGTGAGGGATATGGGGACACACATACTGGAGGGCCGGGTGAGGGACATGGGGACACACATCCTGGGGGGCCGGATGAGGGATATGGGGACACGCATCCTGGGGGCCGGGTGATGGACATGGGGACACACATCCTGGGCTGGTTGAGGGACATGGGGACACACATCCTGGGGGCCGGATGAGGGATATGGGGACACACATCCTGGGGGCCGGGTGATGGACATGGGGACACACATCCTGGGGGGCCGGGTGAGGGACATGGGGACACACATCCTGGGGGGCCGGGTGAGGAATATGGGGACACACATACTGGGGGCCGGGTGAGGGATATGGGGACACACATAGTGGGGACGGGTGAGGGATATGGGGACACACATCCTGGGCTGGTTGAGGGAGATCGGGACACACATCCTGGGGGCCGGATGAGGGATATGGGGACACACATAGTGGGGCCGGGTGAGGGACATGGGGATACACATCCTGGGGGCTGGGTGAGGGAAATGGTGACACACATAGTGGGGCCAGGTGAGGGACATGGGAGCACACATCCTGAGGGCTAGGTGAGGGACATTGTGACACACATACTGGGGGGTTGGTAAGGGATATGGGGACACACATACTGGAGGGCCGGGTGAGGGACATGGGGACACACATCCTGGGGGGCCGGATGAGGGATATGGGGACACGCATCCTGGGGGCCGGGTGATGGACATGGGGACACACATCCTGGGCTGGTTGAGGGACATGGGGACACACATCCTGGCGGCCGGATGAGGGATATGGGGACACACATCCTGGGGGGCCGGGTGAGGAATATGGGGACACACATACTGGGGGCCGGGTGAGGGATATGGGGACACACATAGTGGGGATGGGTGAGGGATATGGGGACACACATCCTGGGCTGGTTGAGGGAGATCGGGACACACATCCTGGGGGCCGGATGAGGGATATGGGGACACACATAGTGGGGCCGGGTGAGGGACATGGGGACACACATCCTGGGGGGCCGGGTGAGGGACATGGGGACACACATCCTGAGGGGCCGGGTGAGGGATATGGGGACACAAATACTGGGGGCCGGGTGAGGGATATGGGGACACACATAGTGGGGCTGGGTGAGTGATATGGGGACACACATACTGGGGGCCGGGTGAGGGACATGGGGACACACATACTGGTGGCCGGGTGAGGGATAAGGGGGGACACATCCTGGGGGCCGGTTGAGGTACATGGGGACACACATCCTGGGGGACGGGTGAGGGATATGGGGACACACATAGTGGGGCTGGGTGAGGGACATGGGGACACTCATCCTGGGGGCCGGGTGAGGGATATGGGGACACACATAGTGGGGCCGGGTGAGGGACATGGGGACACACATCCTGGGGGGCCGGGTGAGGGACATGGGGACACACATAGTGGGGACGGGTGAGGGACATGGGGACACACATCCTGGGGGCTGGGTGAGGGAAATGGTGACACACATAGTGGGGCCAGGTGAGGGACATGGGAGCACACATCCTGAGGGCTAGGTGAGGGACATTGTGACACACATACTGGGGGGTTGGTGAGGGATATGGGGACACACATACTGGAGGGCCGGGTGAGGGACATGGGGACACACATCCTGGGGGGCCGGATGAGGGATATGGGGACACGCATCCTGGGGGCAGGGTGATGGACATGGGGACACACATCCTGGGCTGGTTGAGGGACATGGGGACACACATCCTGGGGGGCCGGATGAGGGATATGGGGACACGCATCCTGGGGGCCGGGTGATGGACATGGGGACACACATCCTGGGGGGCCGGGTGAGGGACATGGGGACACACATCCTGGGGGCCGGGTGAGGAATATGGGGACACACATACTGGGGGCCGGGTGAGGGATATGGGGACACACATAGTGGGGACGGGTGAGGGATATGGGGACACACATCCTGGGCTGGTTGAGGGAGATCGGGACACACATCCTGGGGGCCGGATGAGGGATATGGGGACACACATAGTGGGGCCAGGTGAGGGACATGGGGACACACATCCTGGGGGGCCGGGTGAGGGACATGGGGACACACATCCTGAGGGGCCGGGTGAGGGATATGGGGACACAAATACTAGGGGCCGGGTGAGGGATATGGGGACACACATAGTTGGGCTGGGTGAGGGATATGGGGACACACATACTGGGGGCCGGGTGAGGGACATGGGGACACACATACTGGTGGCCGGGTGAGGGATATGGGGGGACACATCCTGGGGGCCGGTTGAGGTACATGGGGACACCCATCCTGGGGGACGGGTGAGGGATATGGGGACACACATAGTGGGGCTGGGTGAGGGACATGGGGACACTCATCATGGGGGCCGGGTGAGGGATATGGGGACACACATAGTGGGGCCGGGTGAGGGACATGGGGACACACATCCTGCGGGGCCGGGTGAGGGACATGGGGACACACATAGTGGGGACGGGTGAGGGACATGGGGACACACATCCTGGGGGCTGGGTGAGGGAAATGGTGACACACATAGTGGGGCCAGGTGAGGGACATGGGAGCACACATCCTGAGGGCTAGGTGAGGGACATTGTGACACACATACTGGGGGGTTGGTGAGGGATATGGGGACACACATACTGGAGGGCCGGGTGAGGGACATGGGGACACACATCCTGGGGGGCCGGATGAGGGATATGGGGACACGCATCCTGGGGGCCGGGTGATGGACATGGGGACACACATCCTGGGCTGGTTGAGGGACATGGGGACACACATCCTGGGGGCCGGATGAGGGATATGGGGACACGCATCCTGGGGGCCTGGTGATGGACATGGGGACACACATCCTGGGGGGCCGGGTGAGGGACATGGGGACACACATCCTGGGGGGCCGGGTGAGGAATATGGGGACACACATCCTGGGGGCCGGGTGAGGGATATGGGGACACACATAGTGGGGACGGGTGAGGGATATGGGGACACACATCCTGGGCTGGTTGAGGGAGATCGGGACACACATCCTGGGGGCCGGATGAGGGATATGGGGACACACATAGTGGGGCCGGGTGAGGGACATGGGGACACACATCCTGGGGGGCTGGGTGAGGGACATGGGGACACACATCCTGAGGGGCCGGGTGAGGGATATGGGGACACAAATACTGGGGGCCGGGTGAGGGATATGGGGACACACATAGTGGGGCTGGGTGAGGGATATGGGGACACACATAGTGGGGGCCGGGTGAGGGACATGGGGACACACATACTGGTGGCCGGGTGAGGGATATGGGGGGACACATCCTGGGGGCCGGTTGAGGTACATAGGGACACACATCCTGGGGGACGGGTGAGGGATATGGGGACACACATAGTGGGGCTGGGTGAGGGACATGGGGACACTCATCCTGGCGGCCAGGTGAGGGATATGGGGACACACATAGTGGGGCCGGGTGAGGGACATGGGGACACACATCCTGGGGGGCCGGGTGAGGGACATGGGGACACACATAGTGGGGACGGGTGAGGGACATGGGGACACACATTCTGGGGGCTGGGTGAGGGAAATGGTGACACATATAGTGGGGCCAGGTGAGGGACATGGGAGCACACATCCTGAGGGCTAGGTGAGGGACATTGTGACACACATACTGGGGGGTTGGTGAGCGATATGGGGACACACATACTGGAGGGCCGGGTGAGGGACATGGGGACACACATAGTGGGGACGGGTGAGGGACATGGGGACACACATCCTGGGGGCTGGGTGAGGGATATGGGGACACACATAGTGGGGCTGGGTGAGGAACATGGGGACACACATCCTCGGGGGCCGGGTGAGGGACATTGGGACACTCATCCTGGGCCGGGTGAGGGACATGGGGACACACATCCTGGGGGGCCAGGTGAGGGACATGGGGACACACATCCTGGGGGCCGGGTAAGGGATATGGGGACACACATAGTGGGGTCGGGTGAGGTATATGGGGACACACATACTGGGGCAGGGTGAGGGATAAGCGGCTAGCGAGCGAACAACTCGGAATGAGGGCCCATAGTAGAAGCAGTAACACTACACAGCGGCTCCTCTGCAGCTGGTGGCGGCGGCGGTGATTTACACAGGCAGGGGATGGATGGCGCCTCTCTCATGTTTGGGGGGAGCGAGCTGCCCCCTTACACCCCCCCCCCCCATTCTGACGCCCCTGTCTGTATCACAGAAATAAAGTATCTACAAGGGATTTAGAAAATAGAATAGATTATAACAGGATGTAAAATTAATGAATAAATGAATTATATTTCATGACTTGCTGATTTGTGTAAAGCAGGGAAATGACTGTTTGTAAGGATCAAGAAAAGAAAGTATGTGTAAAAGTTTTTATTTCAGCCAATTTAGGTGGAACAGACCAGATTTTAGGGGCCTGTCTGTCCCACCATCCTAATGTTCGGTATGCTGGAAGGTTTGCCCAGGGCCGTAACTAGGTGTGTGCTAATGGTGCCTTGCCCACAGCGCAAATGCACTGTGGGCGCACCATCTGGCAGCAAAACCAGCACGGCCGCTGTATGTCACTCAACTCCCGCTGTCCGCCGCCTGTCACTTTAGCAATGTCTGTGGCGTGCGCTCAGCTCCTCAGCTGCTGCGCGCACCCACACACTAAACCAGGCAGAGGGAGGGAGTTTGGGAAGGAGGCAGAGGGAGGGAGTTTGGAGGGCAGTGCCGTAATTACCATTGGTGCAGGGGATGCGGCAGAGAAGCCGGTGGGGCCCCGCCGCTCCCCGCCACCCGGCAGACCACTGCACTGCATCTGATTACTTTTTTTTTGTTGTATTCCGCCGCAGCCGGCCGCCGCCCCCCCACCCCTCCCCTCCCGCAGATGACCCGCACTTCCGGCCGTGCATAAACAGCCGCAGCGGTAGCCTAGCAAGCTGCTTCTCTCCATTTACTCACGGAGGGGGAGCTCTCTTCCTATCTGCCGGTAGCCGCGTGTTTCCTGCCCAGCTACGGTGCTGCTTCTAACTGCTGAACTCCGGTGCAGTGAGGGGGAGGGGGTGTATGAGTTGTGCAGTGATGTGGACATGGGGGGGGGTGTATGAGATGTGCAGTGACTGGTCATGGGGGGGTGTATGAGTTGTGCAGTGACTGTGGGCATGGGGGGGTGTATGAGATGTGCAGTGACTGGGCATGGGGGGTGTATGAGATGTGCAGTGACTGTGGGCATGGGGGGGGTGTATGAGATGTGCAGTGACTGGGCATGGGGGGTGTATGAGTTATGCAGTGACTGGGCATGGGGGGGTGTATGAGTTATGCAGTGACTGGGCATGGGGGGGGGTGTATGAGATGTGCAGTGACTGGGCATGGGGGGGGGGGTGAGTTGTGCAGTGACTATGGGCATGGGGGGGTGTATGAGATGTGCAGTGACTGGGCATGGGGGGTGTATGAGTAGTGCAGTGACTGTGGGCATGGGGGGGTTTATGAGTTGTGCAGTGACTGTGTGCATGGGGGGGTGTATGAGTTGTGCAGTGACTGTGGGCATGGGAGTAATTGGTGATGGCGCCGCTTCAGCAGTCCCTCTCCTTCCACATAGGCTGGCCACCGCTCCTGTGAATGCTGGGATGCGCTTCCCTCATCCCAGCATTCACAGCAGCGGCCAGCCAATGCAGAAGGAGAGGGACAGCTGCAGGAGTGCCTCCGGCACTTACAGTGCGCTGCTGCAGCTCCAGAGTCCCCCTCCCTCCTCTTCCTTCTCCCCTGCCCCGGCTCTGCCAGCACCGAGGAGCCTGACTGCCTGAGCCAGCGGAGAGATGGTAAGTATCATCTATTCTGTCTGTCTGTCTACCTAATGTGTAAAAAGGGGACGCTGTCTGCCGTAATGTGTAAAAAGGGGACGCTGTCTGCCGTAATGTGTAAAAAGGGGGATTGTCTCCCGTAAGGTGTAAAAAGGGGACGCTGTCTGCCATAATGTGTAAATAGGGGACGCTGTCTGCCATAATGTGTAAATAGGGGACGCTGTCTGCCGTAATGTGTAAAAAGGGGGACACTGTCTGCCGTAATGTGTAAAAAGGGGACGCTGTCTGCCGTAATGTGTAAAAAGGGGGACACTGTCTGCCGTAATGTGTAAAAAGGGGACGCTGTCTGCCGTAATGTGTAAAAAGGGGGATTGTCTCCCGTAAGGTGTAAAAAGGGGACGCTGTCTGCCGTAATGTGTAATAAAGGGACGCTGTCTGCCGTAATGTGTAAAAAGGGGACGCTGTCTGCCGTAATGTGTAAAAAGGGGACGCTGTCTGCCGTAATGTGTAAAAAGTGGACTCTGTCTGCCGTAATGTGTAAAAGGGGCTCTACCTGGTGCAGTGGCGCTACTGTGAGGCGTAATTTGAATAATGGTGACTACTATAATATGTAATATGAATTTTGTATTATTTTGTGGCCACACCCCTTCCCCATGTAGTCATGCCCCTATATATTTTTGTGCGCGCCGTAGGCGCGCACTGCCCCTATTTCACATGGGGGGGCGCCGATGCCCTATCTTGCACACAGCGCTAAAATGTCTAGTTACGGCACTGGTAACTGTTGCTCTGTGGGTTGTTGTGACAACGAGTTGCCCCATTGTGGAGCCCAGGGCAAGAATTACCTTCACCTTTGCCTTACACCACCCGCACGCACGCGCACACACACACACAACCAGTCTAGTAGTCTCCCACATGCTTGCTGTCCTATGGCATGTCCCCATAACCTCAAACAGACACTGTTCCACAGCCTAACATGCACACACTGCACCCCGTAGACACACACACACACTGCCCCATAGCCTCACACACACACACACACACACACACACACACACACACACACACACACACACACACTACCCCATTGCCCACACACACACTGCCTCTACAGTCTGCCCCCATAGCCACACACACTGCCTCCATAGCCTGCCCCCAAAGCCACAGCACACATCGGGGAGATGGACTTAGCCCTGAAAAGCAATACATTTCACGGTGATAAAGTACCAGCCAACCAGCTCCTAACTGTCATTTCTCTGATGTCCTAAGTGGATGCTGGGGACTCCTTCAGGACCATGGGGAATAGCGGCTCCGCAGGAGACAGGGCACAAAAGTAAAAGCTTTAGGATCAGGTGGTGTGCACTGGCTCCTCCCCCTATGACCCTCCTCCAAGCCCCAGTTAGATTTTTGTGCCCGGCCGAGAAGGGTGCAATCTAGGTGGCTCTCCTAAAGAGCTGCTTAGAGTAAAAGTTTTGTTAGGTTTTTTTTTTTTTTTTTCAGTGAGTCCTGCTGGCAACAGGCTCACTGCATCGAGGGACTTAGGGGAGAGAAGTGAACTCACCTGCGTGCAGGATGGATTGGCTTCTTAGGCTACTGGACACCATTAGCTCCAGAGGGAGTCGGAACACAGGTCTCACCCTGGGGTTCGTCCCGGAGCCGCGCCGCCGACCCCCTTGCAGATGCCGAAAAGTGAAGAGGTCCGGAAACCGGCGGCAGAAGACTTTTCAGTCTTCATAAGGTAGCGCACAGCACTGCAGCTGTGCGCCATTGTTGTCAGCACACTTCATAGCAGCGGTCACTGAGGGTGCAGGGCGCTGGGGGGGGCGCCCTGGGCAGCAATGATAGTACCTTATTCTGGCTAAAAATACATCACATATAGCCCCTGGGGGCTATATGGATGTATTTAACCCCTGCCAGGTCTCAGAAAAACGGGAGAAGAAGCCCGCCGAAAAGGGGCGGGGCCTATTCTCCTCAGCACACAGCGCCATTTTCCCTCACAGAAATGCTGGTGGGAAGGCTCCCAGGCTCTCCCCTGCACTGCACTACAGAAACAGGGTTAAAACAGAGAGGGGGGGCACTTATTTGGCGATATGACTATATATATTAAAATGCTATAAGGGAAAAACACTTATATAAAGGTTGTCCCTGTATAATTATAGCGTTTTTGGTGTGTGCTGGCAAACTCTCCCTCTGTCTCCCCAAAGGGCTAGTGGGGTCCTGTCCTCTATCAGAGCATTCCCTGTGTGTGTGCTGTGTGTCGGTACGTGTGTGTCGACATGTATGAGGACGATGTTGGTGAGGAGGCGGAGCAATTGCCTGTAATGGTGATGTCACTCTCTAGGGAGTCGACACCGGAATGGATGGCTTATTTAAGAATTACGTGATAATGTCAACACGCTGCAAGGTCGGTTGACGACATGAGACGGCCGGCAAACCAATTAGTACCTGTCCAGGCGTCTCAAACACCGTCAGGGGCGTTAAAACGTCCTTTTACCTCAGTCGGTCGACACAGACACAGACACGGACACTGACTCCAGTGTCGACGGTGAAGAAACAAACGTATTTTCCTTTAGGGCCACACGTTACTTGTTAAGGGCAATGAAGGAGATGTTACATATTTCTGATACTACAAGTACCACAAAAAAGGGTATTATGTGGAGTGTAAAAAAACTACATGTGGTTTTTCCTGAATCAGATAAATTAAATGAAGTGTGTGATGATACGTGGGTTTCCCCCGATAGAAAATTATTGGCGGTATACCCTTTCCCGCCAGAAGTTATGGCGCGTTGGGAAACACCCCTTAGGGTGGATAAGGCGCTCACACGCTTATCAAAACAAGTGGCGTTACCGTCTCCAGATACGGCCGCCCTCAAGGAGCCAACTGATAGGAGGCCGGAAAATATCCTAAAAAGTATATACACACATACTGGTGTTATACTGCGACCAGCGATCGCCTCAGCCTGGATGGGCAGCGCTGGGGTGGCTTGGTCGGATTCCCTGACTGGAAATATTGATACCCTTGACAGGGACAGTATTTTATTGACTATAGAGCATTTAAAGGATGCATTTCTATATATGCGAGATGCACAGAGGGATATTTGCACTCTGGCATCAAGAGTAAGTGCGATGTCCATATCTGCCAGAAGATGTTTATGGACACGACAGTGGTCAGGTGATGCAGATTCCAAACGGCACATGGAAGTATTGCCGTATAAAGGGGAGGAGTTATTTGGGGTCGGTCCATCGGACCTGGTGGCCACGGCAACAGCTGGAAAATCCACCTTTTTTACCCCAAGTCACATCTCAGCAGAAAAAGACATCGTCTTTTCAGCCTCAGTCCTTTCGTCCCCATAAGGGCAGGCGGGCAAAAGGCCAGTCATATCTGCCCAGGGATAGAGGTAAGGGAAGAAGACTGCAGCAGGCAGCCCATTCCCAGGAACAGAAGCCTTCCACCGCTTCTGCCAAGTCCTCAGCATGACGCTGGGGCCGTACAAACAGGTGCGGTGGGGGATCGTCTCAAGAGTTTCAGCACGCAGTGGGCTCACTCGCAAGTGGACCCCTGGATCCTACAAGTAGTATCCCAGGGGTACAGATTGGAAATTCGAGACGTCTCCCCCTCGCAGGTTCCTGAAGTTTGCTTTACCAACGTCTCCCTCCGACAGGGAGGCAGTATTGGAAACAATTCACAAGCTGTATTCCCAGCAGGTGATAATCAAAGTACCCCTCCTACAACAAGGAAAGGGGTATTATTCCACACTATATTGTGGTACTGAAGCCAGACGGCTCGGTGAGACCTATTCTAAATCTGAAATATTTGAACACTTACATACAAAGGTTCAAATCAAGATGGAGTCACTCAGAGCAGTGATAGCGAACCAGGAAGAAGGGGACTATATGGTGTCCCTGGACATCAAGGATGCTTACCTCCATGTCCCAATTTGCCCTTCTCACCAAGGGTACCTCAGGTTCGTGGTACAAAACTGTCACTATCAGTTTCAGACGCTGCCGTTTGGATTGTCCACGGCACCCCGGGTCTTTACCAAGGTAATGGCCGAAATGATGATTCTTCTTCAAAGAAAAGGCGTCTTAATTATCCCTTACTTGGACGAGATCCTGATAAGGGCAAGGTCCAGAGAACAGTTGGAGGTCGGAGTAGCACTATCTCAAGTAGTTCTACGACAGCACGGGTGGATTCTAAATATTCCAAAATCGCAGCTGTCGCCGACGACACGTCTGCTGTTCCTAGGGATGATTCTGGACACAGTCCAGAATAAGGTGTTTCTCCCGGAGGAGAAAAGCCAGGGAGTTATCCGAGCTAGTCAGGAACCTCCTAAAACCAGGAAAAGTGTCAGTGCATCATTGCACAAGGGTCCTGGGAAAAATGGTGGCTTCTTACGAAGCGATTCCATTCGGCAGATTTCACGCAAGAACTTTTCAGTGGGATCTGCTGGAAATAACCCTGTCTCCAAGGACAAGGGTGTCTCTTCTGTGGTGGCTGCAGAGTGCTCATCTACTAAAGGGCCACAGATTCGGCATTCAGGACTGGGTCCTGGTGACCACGGATGCCAGCCTGAAAGGCTGGGGAGCAGTCACACAAGGAAAAAATTTCCAGGGAGTGTGATCAAGTCTGGAGACTTCTCTCCACATAAATATACTGGAGCTAAGAGCAATTTACAATGCTCTAAGCTTAGCAAGATCTCTGCTTCAAGGTCAGCCGGTATTGATCCAGTGGGACAACATCACGGCAGTCGCCCACGTAAACAGACAGGGCGGCACAAGAAGCAGGAGGACAATGGCAGAAACTGCAAGGATTCTTCGCTGGGCGGAAAATCATGTGATAGCACTGTCAGCAGTGTTCATTCCGGGAGTGGACAACTGGGAAGCAGACTTCCTCAGCACGACCTCCACCCGGGAGAGTGGGGACTTCATCGGGAAGTCTTCCACATGATTGTGAACCGTTGGGAAAGACCAAAGGTGGACATGATGGCGTCCCGCCTGAACAAAAAACTGGACAGGTATTGCGCCAGGTCAAGAGACCCTCAGGCAATAGCTGTGGACGTTCTGGTAACACCGTGGGTGTACCAGTCGGTGTATGTGTTCCCTCCTCTGCTTCTCATACCTAAGGTACTGAGAATTATAAGACGTAGAGGAGTAAGAACTATACTCGTGGCTCCGGATTGGCCAAGAAGGACTTGGTACCCGGAACTTCAAGAGATGCTCACAGAGGACTCATGGCCTCTGCCGCTAAGAAGGGACTTGCTTCAGCAAGTACCATGTCTGTTCCAAGACTTACCGCGGCTGCGTTTGACGGCATGGCGGTTGAACGCCGGATCCTAAGGGAAAAAGGCATTCCGGAAGAGGTCATTCCTACCCTGGTCAAAGCCAGGAAGGAGGTGACCGCACAACATTATCACCACATGTGGCGAAAATATGTTGCGTGGTGTGAGGCCAGGAAGGCCCCACGAAGAAATTTCAACTCGGTCGATTCCTGCATTTCCTGCAAACAGGAGTGTCTATGGGCCTCAAATTGGGGTCCATTAAGGTTCAAATTTCGGCCCTGTCGATTTTCTTCCAGAAAGAATTGGCTTCAGTTCCTGAAGTCCAGAAGTTTGTCAAGGGAGTACTGCATATACAACCCCCTTTTGTGCCTCCAGTGGCACTGTGGGATCTCAACGTAGTTCTGGGATTCCTCAAATCACATTGGTTTAAACCCCTCAAATCTGTGGATTTGAAATATCTCACATGGAAAGTGACCATGATGTTGGCCCTGGCCTCGGCCAGGCGAGTGTCAAAATTGGCGGCTTTGTCTCACAAAAGCCCATATCTGATTGTCCATTCGGACAGGGCAGAGCTGCGGACTCGTCCCCAGTTTCTCCCTAAGGTGGTGTCAGTGTTTCACCTGAACCAGCTTATTGTGGTACCTGCGGCTACTAGGGACTTGGAGGACTCCAAGTTGCTAGATGTTGTCAGGGCCCTGAAAATATAGGTTTCCAGGACGGCTGGAGTCAGGAAAACTGACTTGCTGTTATCCTGTATGCACCCTACAAACTGGGTGCTCTTGCTTCTAAGCAGACGATTGCTAGTTGGATGTGTAGTACAATTCAGCTTGCACATTCTGTGGCAGGCCTGCCACAGCCAAAATATGTAAATGCCCATTCCACAAGGAAGGTGGGCTCATCTTGGGCGGCTGCCCGAGGGGTCTCGGCTTTACAACATTGCCGAGCTGCTACTTGGTCAGGGGCACACCCTGGCTGAGGAGGACCTGGAGTTCTCTCACTCGGTGCTGCAGAGTCATCCGCACTCTCCCGCCCGTTTGGGAGCTTTGGTATAATCCCCATGGTCCTGACGGAGTCCCCAGCATCCACTTAGGACGTCAGAGAAAATAAGAATTTACTTACCGATAATTCTATTTCTCGTAGTCCGTAGTGGATGCTGGGCGCCCATCCCAAGTGCGGATTGTCTGCAATACTTGTACATAGTTATTGTTACAAAAATCGGGTTATTATTGTTGTGAGCCATCTTTTCAGAGGCTCCGCTGTTATCATGCTGTTAACTGGGTTCAGATCACAGGTTGTACAGTGTGATTGGTGTGGCTGGTATGAGTCTTACCCGGGATTCAAAATCCTTCCTTATTGTGTACGCTCGTCCGGGCACAGTATCCTAACTGAGGCTTGGAGGAGGGTCATAGGGGGAGGAGCCAGTGCACACCACCTGATCCTAAAGCTTTTACTTTTGTGCCCTGTCTCCTGCGGAGCCGCTATTCCCCATGGTCCTGACGGAGTCCCCAGCATCCACTACGGACTACGAGAAATAGAATTATCGGTAAGTAAATTCTTATTTTTTTAAACCCAGAACGTAACATGGCAGTTAGGAGCTGATTAGCCGGTGCTTTATCACCGTGAAATGAATCACTTTTCAAGGCTTAGTACATCTCCCCCATTATGAATATGGAGGAGGAGGCGGGTCATGCTGGTAGTTGCAGAGAGGATACAGTGCCTTAGCTAGGCCAGACAGAGCAAAGGTCCAGTTAGGGGTGCAGGGCTGCACCCTTCAAGGCTATGCTGCTCAGGCGACGGCCCAGTCAGCCCATTCCTTGAACCGTCACTGGTAGTTTATCCCAATTAGAGCAGTCTAACAGTTGGAAGGCATGATATTAATAGCATTGCAGATTATTATTATTCTTTTATTTATTAAGTGCTTAAATATAGTACAACACTGTACATCGAGGAGATCATAATTTAATAAAAGAAATTGTGGGCCTTATTCAGAGATGTACATAACCCCGATGGTGTACATACATCTGTGATTGTGGGGCAGCTGCGCACCCGTTCTGACCTGAGGCTTACTCAGATTTCCAATGTTAACGCAAATGATCCAATGCTGCATCTCTGGACACAGCAGCAGATCAAACAAACGTCCAGGAGGCATCTATTTATTTAAGACACCTCCTGCTGCTTTGCATATTTTTGTTCAGCAGCTGCATCCAAACACGAGCTGCTTCCATCTCTGAATCAGGGACTATGGGCCTAATTCTGAATTGATCGCAGCAGCAAATTTGTTAGCAGTTGGGCAAAACCATGTACACTGCAGGGGGGACAGATATAACATGAGCAGAGAGAGTTAGAGTTGGGTGGGGTGTATTCAAACTGAAATCTAAATTGCAGTGTAAACATAAAGCAGCCAGTATTTACCCTGCACAGAAACAAAATAACCCACCCAAATCTAACTCTCTCTGCAAATGTTATATCTGGCCCCCCTGCAGTGCACATGGTTTTGGCCAATTGCTAACAAACTTGCTGCTGCGATCAACTCAGAATTACCCCCCATGTCAATAACTGATAGTAAAGGTGGCTTGCAGCTTACTATTGGTTCCATTAGACTGTTTGCATACCGTCCGCAAAAAGGGGCATTACATACTAAACAAAAACTGTGACGGAAGCCACCACACAAATGTCTTCTTAGCAAATACATCTATTGCCTCAGATGTGTTGGATATGAAATACCGCTAGTCAGGATGCCAGCAGTCATATGAGCGACTGCGGCATCCTGACAGTGAGGATCCCAACACCAGACAAGTATTTTACCCCTCTCCTGCCCCCTACCCTAAACGTAACCCTTGGGCGGTGTCGGCGAGGGCTAATCAGTGGGGGGTGGCTGCAAGAAGTAACGCTCAGGGAGTGGCAGCTAAGGCTTACCCCCCCCAGTGCCTAAACCCAGTGCCTAAACCTAACCCTGCCCTAGTGCCTAACCTAACCCTCCCCCCCCCAACCCTAAGTCTGCTACTCATCTTCGGCATTCCGGCAGTCGGTGTTCCGGTGTCAGTCACATGACCGCCGGCATCCAGTGTGTCGGGATGCCGAACGCATCCCCCTCAGATATATCTGAAGAACAACCTAAGGATTTAAACAGCTAGAACAGCCAAGCTACTGAGTCATTCTTTTTTTTCTTTTTTTTTTTTAAAGGTTTTATTGGGCGATTTACAGCAATACACAAAATCGGTATGTTTCACAGGAACAGAAACAAAAGATTATAGTATATGAATATATACAACAAAGAAACATTACAGCAATCAAATGAGTAAATCTATTTTTGTTTTTTAAGCAAGGTGACAGAAGTAGGGTGAGAGAAAAGAGAGAGTCCCCTAGACCAATGGTGTGGCCAACCAGCCCATGGGAATGGGAGAGCAGGAAAAAAGATACAGAAAGAAAAAGGAACAAGAGTGCGGGCAGAAAGGGGAACAAAAAGAAGAGAAGGAGGGGTCCAAGTGGTGGGACCCGGGCAGCCGATACAAAAAGGAGGGTACATAACTTAATTAGCTACAGAATGGGGAGGGGGCATTTTGAGAGGCGAGCCAGGGTGTCCATACTTTATCGAATGCCCTGGCAGATTGCCTAATGAGACTGGTCATATATTCCATCTTATAGACATAACAAATGTAGGCGATGACGGATTGCAAAGATGGTGGGGATGGCAGCCTCCAGGCCTTTGCAATCTGGCATGTCGTAGCAGTAGCTACATGACATAATAGCTTGTTCTGGTGTTTAGTTAAAGTCGGGAGCTCTGAAGGTAATAAGAAGTATTTAGGATCCAGGGGGATTGGAATAGTGAATAAAAGCGAGAGAAGTTGAACAACGTCCTTCCATAAAGGTATTAATTTCAAGCAAGTCCACCAAATATGCATGTACGTCCCCTCAGCAGCACAACCCCTCCAGCAACGGTCTGTAACATCAGGGTACATCGCCTTTAGGCGAGAGGGTACATAATACCAACGGTACAACAGTTTATACACATTTTCCTTTATCCTTACACAGATAGAGCTGGAGTTCGCATTACTCCATATTTCTCCCCATTCCTCCTCATCTAGAGTTGCACCTAGGTCTCTCTCCCAGGCCAATTCTCTGTGATCCTTGGGAGGGGCAGAGCCTTGCAATAGCAGAGCATAGAGGTCAGAAATAAGACCTTTCGTAGGAGAGCGTCTCATACATATATTTTCAAGAGTGGTGAGAGGCCTAGAAGAGAGAGTAGTATGAACCCCGGAGTGAAAGTGCCTGAGTTGGAGGTATCGGAAGAATTCACTATGAGGGAGAGTGTATTGTGTCTGAATCTGAGTAAACAAAGGAAAATATGAACTAGAGGTGATATCATTGAGAAAATGTACGCTCCCCCGTTTCCAGAGTGAGAAAGCAGATCTAACCATTCCCGGAGGAAAGGCAGGGTTATGGAACAGCGGTATGAGGGGGGATGGATTAGGGGCCAGCTGATGTTTTCTCACTACAAGGTCCCAAGTATACAAAGAGCGTGCCACCACAGGGTGAGATGAGGTGGCACGAGGGCGGACGCATCCCGGAAGCCAAAAGAGGGAAGAAAGCGTAGAGTCCCAACTCACCGGCTTCGATAGTTATCCAAACCCTGTCCGTCCCCGAGCCACACCACTGAACACAGGTAGCCATCTGAGCTGCATAGTAATAATACTTAAAATTGGGTATGCCTAAACCTCCACACCAGGAAGGTCATTGTAACAATGAGAATTTAATTCTGGGGTGTTTATTGGCCCAAACGAAATGGGAGGTTTGATGCTGTAGGAATTTAAACACGTAGGGGGGAATATAGATCGGGAGCGTTTGGAAAAGATATAAAATCCTAGGGAGAACGTTCATCTTTACGGAGTTGGCACGTCCGATCCATGAAATGAAATAAGAAGACCAAGTTTGAAGATCTGAGCGAATTTGGTCCAAAAGTCGTGGAAAATTCGCTTGAAAGAGTTGATGGTGTCTGTGGGTTAAGTAAATACCTAGATATTTGAGTTTTCGGTTATGCCAGGAGAATGGGAATGTCGATTCAAGTTGTGTCCTAGACGCAAGGGTAATGTAAAAATCGAGTACTTCTGTCTTAGTAGTATTGATCTTATAACCTGAGTATTGCGAGTAAAGGTCTATCTCAGATAGGAGAGGAGGAAGTGATGATGCTGGGTTAGTAAGAGAAATTAATACATCATCAGCGTAAAGTGCAATTTTGTGTTCTGTGTGGCCAATTTGAATTCCTTTAATATTCGGGTAGAGACGAACCCTAGCCGCTAAAGGTTCCATAACGAGGGCAAAAATCAAGGGGGCGAGAGTGGACATCCTTGCCTGGTACCATTAGATATCTCAAAACTTGGGGAGGTGATCCCATTGACCGAGACCCGCGTCGAGGGGTTGCGATATAAAGCAGAGACACCTTCATAAAACTTACTGGAAAAGCCCATGCGATGGAGAACAGGGAAGGCGAAAGGCCACGAAATGCGATCAAACGCCTTCTCCGCATCCAAGGCTAATAACAGGGAAGGGGATTTTCGCTAATGGATAGAGTGGATAACATCAATGGCCCTCCTGGTGTTATCAGAGGCCTGTCGGCCAGGGATAAATCCAACCTGATCGGGATGTACCAGTTCAGTAAGGAGGGGGGCCAGTCTCAGCCAAAATTTTTGCATAAATTTTCAAATCGACATTTAGCAATGAGATAGGCCTATAATTGCCGCACTGGGTGGGGTCTCTGTCAGGTTTAGGGATCACCACAATATCGGCTTGGGTAGTTGCTGGAGCAAAGGATGCGCCCCCTAAGATCTGGTTAAAGAGGACAGTAAGGTGAGGGGCTAATATTTTAGCAAAGTGTTTATAATATTGCGCCGTGAAACCGTCAGGGCCGGGAGCAGCGGAGGACCGCATGGATTTCACGGCTGTTAACGTCTCCTCTACTGAGATATCCTGATTCAGAGTGTCTAATTGAGCTGTGGAAATGTTTGGCAGTGGGGTCGAGGACAGGTAGGAATGTAACTTCTCTGGATCGAGGGAGGGTGGAGTGCACCGAAGTCGTCAAGTTATAAAGAGAGCTATAATAGTCCCTAAACTCTTCGACCATATGTTTAGGGTCATAAGTAAAATCATTCAAAGTTCGGGAATACAGTTTGTCAATTGCGCTATTTGCTTGTTTACGTCGCAATTTGTTCGCCAGTAGGGAATCTAATTTGTCCGCTTTGTCATAAAATTTCTGATTTAACTTTCAAAGAATGAGGGCCGCACGACGAGACAAAAGCGCATTCAGTTGGCCTTGTAAATTAGTCATTTGCGTAAGTAAAGCAGGGAAGGGAGTTAGCTTATGCTGGGTGGCCAAGGAAGCTATTTGAGATTCTAATAAGTGTATCTCCTGTGTTGCTTTTTTGCGAAGCGAGGAGGTCCGTGCCATAAGAAGACCCCTCAAGGTGGCCTTATGAGCCTCCCAAATTATACCAGAAGAGACATCAGGTGTGTTATTCTCCGTAAAATATTGTTCTATCGCCAGTTGTATTTCTGCGGAAACTGACGGGTTAAGCAACAGGGACTCGTCAAATCGCCATTTGCGAGCAGCGTGTGCAGAATGATATAGATCGATAAGAACATAGACACCGGAATGGTCAGTCCAAGTGAAGGGGGTTATTCCTGCGTCAGCGATTCTAGAAGCAATGGAGGACGAGATGTGTAACATATCAATCCGGGAGTAGTGTTGATGTGGGGCTGAGTAGTGAGTATAATCTCTGGCAACAGAGTGACAGAGATGCCACGAGTCCCGTAGATCATGAAATTTAAGGGAGGCTGCAAGCGTGCGTGAAGCTCTAGAGGCTAGGGGGGGACCAGTCCTATCTAATAGGGGGTCAAGAATAGTGTTAAAATCCCTGCCCAATACAATGTGACCCTGTGCAACCCTGCCAATGTGACGAAAGAGGGAGTGAAAAAATTGGGGTTGATCCTGGTTAGGAGCATAGACAGAGATAAGTGTTAAGACTTCAGAGTGGAGGGTACCAATAACCATCAAATACCGACCATCTGAATCTGCCATAGTTTTGGTATGTACAAATGGAATATGGCGATTAATTAAGATTGCAACCCCACGTTTTTTACAATCCGCTGAAGCAAAAATTGCCTACCACGGAGTTGGGTGTGGGAGCCCGTAAGGTGAGTTTCTTGGAGAAAAACTACATCCGCTTTCTCACGTCTACAAGCACCCAGGAGCACCGTCCGTTTTTTGGGGGAGTTGAGGCCGTTTACATTAACGGATAATATCTTTAGGGGCATGGTGGCCTAAGGAGCAGTATCTCATTTAAAATCATGAAAAAGGGGATGCAAAAACAGAGGCCCTCCAGGGCCAAACTGGCCATAAAAAAAGAAGAGCAAGTGAAAGGGCTACCCGGAACCCACCCCAGGGACCAAGAGAGTAGAGAGAATGGGGGGGGAAAGAAGGCCACAGAAGGAAAGCAGAGAAAAGCAAGAAGAGAGGAGAAAAAGCCCACTCGGGCAGAAACCCTGTAGAAATGGGGCCCATATCAGGACCGCCAAACAAAGGAAAAACATAATCAATAAAGTAATCAAAGAAGGGAGCATGGGGGTAGTGGTACGAATCAACATATCAGGCTGTGCGGCCTGACCGAGAACAAATTGGACGAAACCAGAGATGTATACAACATGGAAATAGAACCTGTGTCAAGAAAGAAGGGAAGGGGGAGGGAGGGGGGAAATGGGGGGGGGGGCAGGAAGGAGGGTGATGGGAGGGGGACATCAAAAGGGAATAACGTAATAACATATGGTCCATATATCAGAACAAGGAGCGTAGGACCAAACTGCTAAACAACATTGTGTAACAAAGGACATATAGGCACAGTGTATAATGACATATGTAACAGGTGGAGCCTCTGAAGAACTATCATACAGAGTACCTGAGTTAAACCAAGGGGGTCCACGGAACTGGGACCGAATCAACCAACTCCGCGGAGGTCCCCTAGTAGTAAAAAAAAAAAAAAAAAAAAACACAAACAAAAAAACAAAACACACTATTGTCAAGGTATATAGAACATTATGCACAAAATATCAAATCAACCTCTAGGAAAGAATGAAGGAGGTCTGGAGAGCAAAGGATGGTCAGTCCAGTCCAGGTGGGATCTCGAGCAAACAAATGCAAAGGCACAGTGAAATCAAAAGAAGGAAGGAGGGCGGGAGATCAGAGGGGGGCATCATCACCATCCCTATGGCGAGAGACACTCGACCAGTCCGGCTGTGGCGGGCGGGATCGTTGAGGTTTTGGCGAAGCAGCTGGGTCGACAGAAGAGGACGTAGATTCCGGGAGAAGTTCAAGCTTGTGAAGCAATTCTTGCCCTTGTGCCAGGGTCTTAATAGCGTAGTTGATGCCATTAAAAGTAAGCTGCAACTGTAAGGGGAATCCCCAGCGGTACCGGATTTGGTGTAGGCCTAGAAGCCTAGTAATCGGTTGAAGGTCCCGCCGTTTCTGAATGGTCCAGGGCGCCAAGTCCTGGTAAATTTGCAATTGCATACCCTGGAAGGTTATGTCGGAGGAATCCCGGACAGAAGCAATTATTTTTCCTTCGAGCGGAAATAATGGAGACGGGCTATAATGTCCCGAGGAGGTTATGATGTGGAAGGTTTGGCCCGCAAGGCTCTATGCGCTCTGTCAAAAAGGCAGTCTTCATCAGATAAGTCCGAGGCCAAGTGCTGGAAAAGATCTTTCAAGAAGGAGGGCAACGTAGTCTAGACGCAGTTGTGAGCGACATAAATCATCGGTCTTCGTCTCCAAAGTATCTGTACGGTGTCCAAGCGAGGCAATCTCCCTTTTGAATTCCGAAACAGCATTGGACAATTCCTGTTTGAAGGCTGTTTGCACGCCCTCTAGGAGGCCGGACATTACTGCCTGTATCTGAGGGTCAATACCTAATTCTGAAGAACGTGGGGATGAAGGAGACTCCGGGGAGTGCGCCAAGTTCTGGGAACCCTTAGCCTTGCTGCCGAAGAAATTTGTGGGAGCCTGAGGGGCCTTTTTGTTCCTTTGTGACATAATGAGGGCCGGTAGGGGAGAGGTCTACCTTTTCCAGTAAAGTTGCAATAAAGAGGAGAGGGAGTGGCGAGGTAGGGAGAGGTAATTGACACAGGTGAGTTATGAGGCGGTCAGGCCGTCCATGATATATTATTCATCCAGAGACCATTGCGCCCACAAGGAGCACCGGGACCAGGCTGAGTAGGTAGCTATAACGAAGAGAGTATACCGCAGCAGTGGGTAACAGTGACCACTGGAGGGGGCACTGAATCAAAAATAAACAAGCAGAATCCACGCAGGGAAGGTTAATCACAGATCACTGTAGCAAAATAATTATATAACTATTATGCCTCTTGGCAGAGGACTGGCATCCCTTCACGGTTTTCCTGCAGATGAAAGCCCAATAACCCACAGATGATGGGGAATCGCTTGCTAACGGCAGGCAGTGGGTGTGCAGGAGAAAGGATGGGTTCTCACAGACAGTGGTGCGCTTTATTCAGACCCTGGGACCTCCAGGCCACCCTCTGCCAGGCCAATCAGACAACACTGTGTGGAGTGTGGACACTGTTATATTATCTCTGTGCCCAGCAAGTGTGGGCACTATTGTATTATCCCCGTCTCCAGTGAGCAGTGATCCAGGCTGGGCAGCTCCGGGTGGGGAGAAAGAGCCAACCCGCATGTCTGTGCAGGCAGGCAGTGAGACCCGTCTCCCAGCGCCGCCTCGTACCTTGACGCTGCGCGCGTATCAGCGGTGTCCGCTCCGGCCGATGTAGGGGCTCAGTGACCGGCCGCCGGAGGATCGTGAGGCTGGTATCCCCCGCAGCTGGCCTCCGATGTACGGCCCCTGATGATTCCTGCCCCCAGGTGGGTGTTGAGCAGGTCTGTGGGTCTCCGCGCCAGCCACGGATCTTCAGCGGGCACAGAAAGCAACTGGAGGCCGCGGTCTCCGTCCGGAGGTTAGGCCGCAACCTGCAGGGACACGGGTAGCGTTTCCCCCGGCTCTGCGGACCCCCCCCGACACCAAATTTAGCACTTGAGGGGGCCCAGGGGGCAGGTGGAGGCTCAAATCCACCCCCTGGAATCCTCTAAAAGCAGGCTTTTTAGTGACTTTGCCCGGGGCTCTCTCAGGCTGCTACCTGTCCAGTCAGCCGTTAAGCCACACACCCCTACTGAGTCATTCTTAAGGGCCGTACTGAAGCAGAGATTTCCCAATAGATGTGTGCTGAGCGGTCTAGCACAGACCGCTCAGCACACGTCTTCCCCCCCCCACTCAGCACAGCGCTATGTGCTAAGCGAGGGGGGGGACACACGGGGGCCACTCATTTCACCCAGCGGTGAAATGAGCGACCTGCTAGATTGTGCCTGCATGCAGGCCAATCTAGCACTGGCGATAGCGAAGTGCCTGTCGCCGGCACCCCTACACACGGAGCGATGTTTAGCTCATTTCTAAGCAATCTAGTCAGATTGCTTAGAAATTAGCTGAACATCGCTCTGTGGCCCTCATTCCGAGTTGATCGGTCGCAAGGCGAATTTAGCAGAGTTACACACGCTAAGCCGCCGCCTACTGGGAGTGAATCTTAGCTTCTTAAAATTGCGACCGATGTATTCGCAATATTGCGATTACTAACTACTTAGCAGTTTCTGAGTAGCTCCAGACTTACTCTGCCTGTGCGATCAGTTCAGTGCTTGTCGTTCCTGGTTGACGTCACAAACACACCCAGCGTTCGGCCAGGCACTCCCACCGTTTCCCCGGCCACTCCTGCGTTTTTTCCGGAAACGGTAGCGTTTTCAGCCACACGCCCCTGAAACGCCGTGTTTCCGCCCAGTAACACCCATTTCCTGTCAATCACATTACGATCGCCGGAGCGAAGAAAAAGCCGTGAGTAAAATTACTTTCTTCATAGTAAAGTTACTTGGCGCAGTCGCAGTGCGAACATTGCGCATGCGTACTAAGCGGATTTTCACTGCGATGCGATGAAAAATACCGAGCGAACAACTCGGAATGAGGGCCTGTGTGTACTCCCCTTTATAGTGCTCTAAAGATAGCTCTTATCATTTTTAAAATAGCACCTAGTTTCAGTAGTTCTGTCTGGAAAGGCAAGTTGGTAGATGAGTCAGTGCTGAAAGTACTGAAATGAAAGTTAAGAACTGTAAAATAATCTAATGTCTTTTGCTGCTGCAGGTACATTCAGTAATTTGCCAGCCTTTCCTGTCTGACTCTGAGTTGGTTCAAGGGGCTCTCCTGACTCACGTGACCTTGTGCACTGCTGCCCCTTTGTAGATTCACAAGTGCTTTATTCTTCAAATTTTCAAATACACTATAATTTAAATGGACTTGCTGTGAGTCAGAGAGGTGAAGCAGTGGGAGTGCTGAGGGAGGTCAAGTAAATAGTGTACAGCACATGGTACAACGGCTAGAATGTCAACAGCATGTATGGAATTACAAAGCTAAATACTGTGAACACCACACCCATCTGTTTAACACATACACTACATGCACAGTTTCATGGTCTGTATGCAGTAACATCCCAAACCAGCTACTTGTAGTTTCATTAGGTCATCATATAGCTTCATATTGCTGCATGCTTCTGCTGTGGCCTCTTTCTGCCTCTGCTTTCTCTCGCTGACAGACACTGCTGGACCTAGGGGGTTATTCAGTCATGGACTCAGATCTTGATTCCACAGCAAGATCTGCGTCCATCTACTCACCTGCTGGGGGCCACCCAGCACAGGGCAAGGCCACCCAGCATGTGTGTGGTGCTTTTTTATAGCTTTTATTTATGTTTTTTCTTCAGCTTTTAAAACTGTACCAAAAAGTAGGTGTTTTGATGTGAGAGGTGGACGTTGACTATGAAGGTGCGTGAGGGCCGACTGACACGCTACAGTGGAGTAGCTCACCATCAAAATGAACCTGCACCAACCTACCAGCACCTTATTGAGTCACTCCCAGCCCGTCTAGCTGCTGTCCATGCTGCACACGGCGGTTACTCTAGCTGTTATCTGGTGATCATAATAATGTGACTCGACCATGTATATTTTTATATATACTCACTATGTTTTTATTCTTATATAAGATTTAGGTGGAGATGTACAGTACCCAAGCCTTGAAGAGTGATAAAGTAACAGCCAATCAATGTCGTACTGCCATGTTACAGGGGGTGTAGTATGGTATGCCTGCGGCCGGGCTCCCGGCGACCAGCATACCGGCGCCGGGAGCCCGACCGCTGGCGAGCGCAAAGGAGCCTCTTGCGGGCACGGTGGCGTGCTACACGCGCCACGCTATTTATTCTCCCTCCAGGGGGGGTCGTGGACCCCCACGAGGGAGAATAGCTGTCGGTATGCCGGGTGTCGGGATTCCGGCGCCGGTATACTGTGCGCCGGGATCCCGACATTCGGCATACTGAAGACCACCCGTTACAGGCTGTGTTTGAAAATTGACAGGATTGGCTGGTACTTTATCTCTCTCCACTTTATCATTTTCCAAGGCATAGTACATCTGACCCTACGTCTGATAAACTCATTTGCTCATTAGCAGACTTAGGGGTCCATTTGCTAAACCTTGTTTGGAGATAAAACAGATGGAGATAAAGTACCAGGCAATCAGCTCCTAACTGCCGTGTCGCAGGGTGTGCTTGAAAAATGACAGGAGCTGATTGGTTGGTGGTTTATCTCTCTCCACTTTATCTCCATCTAATGCTTAGTAAATAGACCCCTTAGGGTCTAATTCAGACCTGAACACTCCTTTGCAAAAGAGATAGCTGCCGCCCATAGAGAGTGAAAACCCGCCCCGTGTAAGTGTGAGAATGCATGCGTACACCGTGCAAAAACCTTGCCAGACAGCGGACATGTGAACATCCGTTTACAACTCTCACCATCTAATGACTTTTCCATTCTGTGCAGTCTGTGTATAGCCCAGAACTTACTCCTACAGTGTGATACAAACAGGCTGAGCGGGGCCAGTGCTGACGTCACATACCCTCCCAGAATACGCTTGGGAATGCCTGCTTTTTTCCTGACACTCCCAGAGAAGGGGCAGTTACCACCGACGAACGTCCGCTTCCTGTCACTCACCTTGCGTACGCCTAGCAATCTAAATTTTCACACCATTCTGTCGCTGTTTGGGCTTGCACATGCGCATTGTGGTACATACGCAGTATTTTGATAATCGCACACTGTGCGATTTTGCACAACGGCGATCAGGTCTGAATTAGGCCCTTAATCCCATGAAAGAAAAAAAACATAGTGATTGTGAGTATAAAATAAGTTTCATGCAGAGTAATATCATGTTTTTAGAGTCAGTGTAGGTACTGGTCACAAAGGGGAGACCTCGACGTGGTTAGTCAGCTGTACAAGATATTGCAATAATTTGGAACTAAGATTCCCTAGAATGCCGTTTGGAGTGTAATTGGTGAGTGCTGGGTATGCATGATTTTTTTTAATTAACTTTATACAGTATAATATAATATATATATATTTCTGATGTTATAGTAGTTACCAAGTATATAATTCTGAGTGATTTTGAGTAGGACTTGCAGAATAATGGGATCCCTTGACGAGGGCTGCAAGCTTAAATGTATTGATCCCCATTGTTTATTATGATGAGTAATTTTATTATGGTAAGTGCTAAGAACTGTGTTTTTTATTTAAGCCATGTAGTTATATAACATTTTGCACCCCAACCCTAGGAGTGGTGAGTGCAGTGGTTTAATGTCTTTTTATTTATTTTTATGAATTCATTTTTTTTTCCATTAATCTTTTTGTGATCACATCTTCTCATGCACTCTTGAGTAAGCTCATTTAATATAACCTGTGTCAGCTGTTTTCTTAGTAGTTTTGCGGCAGTTATGCCTGGTGACTGTCTCACATTTTAAAAGCCAAAAGTCAGTTTGCAAGTGGGCTTTAAACCAGGTAGCATATCTTAAGTTTACTTCTGATGCGATAGCAGTTACCAGGTTTATAATTCTGAGCGATAGAGTAGGACTTGCAGAAAATGAAGTCTCTTGATGAGGGATGCAAGCTTAAATGTATTGATCACTATAACTAAAACCCCACTGTTTATATTTGTTATGGTGAGTGCTGGCTAATGAGTGCTCCATGTCTCACAGCCAATCCTGAGCATTCTAAGAGTAGACGCCCTTTGCTTCCCATACTTTTGAGTGCCCATGACCCATGTTCCAGCACTTCTGCAGTGTGATGTACGATGCAGGGGGTCAGAGCTTTGCAGTGAAAATAAGAATCCATGGCTCAGATGCAGGGAATGGCTGTTGGGGGCCTGGAGGATGGCAGCCAGCTGTGCTGCCCACAGGAGGTGGCTCTTAGGAATCTGACACTGCATGGATTGTTATGCTTAAGATGTGATTTTATCCCAGCTCCATTGGGACAGAAATACTAATCCTAAACACACAGTACATCATACTTGCCTACCCTCCCGGAATGGCCAGGAGGCTCCAGAAAATCAGGTGGCCCTCCTGGCAGGGAATGACGCAACGGAAGGGGGTGGTAGGACAAAGGGGAGCTGAGGGGTAAGAGGTGAGGAACATATGAAGTTGGAGGTGAGAAGGGCACTGGGATGGCCTCAGAGGAGCGGCCAGACCACAGTAACTAGCCACACACTGCAGAGGTTGGAGTTGAGTGCTGGGGGGAGTAGGGCTTCGGAGGCAGGGGGAGAAGGGCTGTGGGGAGGGAGGAGTTGGAGCAGCTGAGAAGGGTATTATCTCCATCCTGACACTGTCTGTATTAACTGTAGATGGCAGCCGCACTGCGCCCCACAGCCCAGTACCTTGACTGGCGTCTTCCAAATATTTTTTGGAGGGGGGGCAAGCCGACCCCTTGCACTCCCGTTCCAGTGCCTATGAGTAATCCATATTCAAACTTTTTAAATACTTAGTGATAAATGTAAGTATAATGTACAAATATAATGTACTTTATATGTACTGGGATTCAGTTGTGGTTGCACAGCACTCCCAGGTCTAGCTTTGTTTCAGAACAAGTATCCATATGTGATTAAAATATGTTCTTTTTCAGGTACCAAAACCTCTTGCAGAAGATGCTGTCTGCTGTATACTCATAGGGGCAATGAAAAATTGTTTGTTATTCCCAGAAGATAGTTTTGTGGAATCAACATTTTTAAAAATGCAGTTCTAATCCTGAAAATGATAAATGACTCTACAAATGAACGTTCAGCAAAGCTTTTGGCTTAAAATATATTGGTTCTCTAAGCAAGGATTAGAATTAATTTGAAGAAACAAATAAGTTTTGTGTGTGTGTGTGTGTGTGTGTGTGTGTGTGTGTGTGTGTATATATATATATATATATATATATACACATCCAAACATAGCACGGCACTCGCAGGGACTCGTCTCCAACGGGTGTTTTATTTAAAGGTGTGTAACTCATGTGTATGTATACACATACACGTACCTCCCAACTGTCCCGACTACAGCAGGACAGTTCCGCTAACTGGACACTGTCCCACGGGCGGGGGGCAGATTGGAAGAGCTGGGCATGCTCTCAAAATGATGGAAAAGGGGGTCACAGCACTAGTCCATGCCAGTGCCGGATTAAGGGGGGGGTCCAGGGGGTAAATACCCCCGGGCCCCGCAATCTCAGGGGCCCCCCAGCCATACCTGCAGTACAGGGTCGTTTCTACTTCTCTCCACGCTTCACAGACAGCGGCAGTAGACTCCCAGCAGCAGCAGCGGAAGCTGCTGGTAGAGCTGCTGCTGACTACGGAGCATGGAGAAAAGTTGAATCGTCCCAATGCCTGCCCTGTGTCTGTACCTGCGGCGGGACGCGGCGCGGCACTGCATGTTCCCCTGCTACTCCTGTAGCGCTGGCAACTACTACTAGCAGACGCCAACGCCGTTCATCTTACTTTGGGGCTGCTGCTGCGCCGAGGAGGAGCGGAAGAAGGCGGGAAGCTGCCTGACTTTGGGTGCACAGCACTTCAATAAATCAGCCAGCAGAGGTGGGTGCTCGTTAATAGAAGGTGGAAGTGAGTTAAGTAAATGAAATATATACAAGGTGGAGATCATTAAATATGTAAGGGGTGGAGGATCATATATAAGGGATGGGGGGATTATCAAATATATTATATAGGGTGGATGTGTTGAGTTGCTGGGAGGGGAAAAGAAACATCTCTCCTCTCTCTCTCTCTAGATATATGTATATAGAGAGAGATGTCTCTTTCCCCTTTCCCAGCAATTCATCACATCCACCCTATATAATATATTTGATATAATAAACCAGCTCCATGTATTTGGCACACCACAAATGGTGACAGGTTTACTTGCTGTGGTGTCCTCCTAGGGTTGGTAGACCAAATAGATGCATAGAGATGACAGGCGGCACTCTGCAGCCTTTTCAACAGTTTAAAAAAAGTCCTTTATTCCTACATTTCGGGCTTGCGTCCGCAGTCAGGCACAATATGATGCCTGACAATGGGCGCAAGCCCAGCACTTTTCTAAACTATTAACAAGACTGTAGAGTGCCATCTGTCATCTCTATGCATACAGTCTATCTATCTATCTATCTATCTATCTATCTATCTATCTATCTATCTATCTATCATCTATCTATCTATCTATCTATCTATCTATATCTATAATGCAAATGGGGAGGAGGCACAGTGGGCACAGCCAAGGGTGCGGTGCTGACATAAGGGAGAGGCCCCCCTGTCTTAAGTACCCTGGGCCCCCCAGAGACTTAATCCGGCTCTGGTCCATGCCCCTCCACCAGAGGCCATGTCCACTCTTTCCGAGGCCACCCCCCTTTTCTGCCACAGTTGCGCTTTCAGCGCGGCAAGTCCCGCTTAAACTGGATGAAAAGTTGGGAGGTATGTATATATAAGAGGGGTGATTGATAAGTACCCGTGTTAGGCAAGAAAAAAAAAATTATTGGGAAAATTTAGATTTATTTTTCAACATAGTCCCCTTTTAGCTCAATACACTTGGCCCAATGATATTCCAACTTTTTCAAGCCCTCCAAAAAATAAGATTTGTCGATCTCTGGGAAATAGGCTTCAGTTTCGGCAATGATCTCCTCATTCGATTCAAATCTCTTTCAGCTGAACCATTTTTTCATGTTTGGAAACAGGAAGAAGTCGCAGGGGGCCAAATCTGAAGAATGCGGTGGATACGGCAGCAGTTCGTAGCCTAATTCCACCAATTTGGCTGTGGCGACATGGGATGAGTGTGCCGCTGCATTGTTGTAGTGGAACAGCACTTTTTTCTTGGCCATTTCCTCTTCAAGGCGTCATCGAATCTGCCCAATAATTGAGCATAATACTGCCATGTGATCGTTCTTCCCTTTTCCAAATAGTTGATGAAGATTATGCCTTTTGAATCCCAAAAAACGGTGGCCATGACCTTTCTAGCCAATGGAACTGTCTTCGCCTTCTTTGGTGCACGTTCGCCAGGTGAAGTCCACTGTTTTGACTATTCCTTCATTTCTGGCATGTAGTGATGGATCCATGTTTCATCAACAGTGACGAAATTGCGTAGAAACTCCTTTGGATTGCGCTTAAACAGGTCCAAATACTGCTTCGAAGTGGTCATTCGATTCCGGTTGTTGTCCACAGTGAGCAAACGCGGCAACCCTCTTGCCGATAGCTTTGTCATGCGCATATGTTCATGTAGGATATTCTGCACACATTCAAATGAGATGCCTATGATCTCAACAATCTCTCTGATCTTCACTCGCCGGGCTGCCAATACAATATCATGGATTTTGTTGACCATTTCATCCATAGTCACCTCAATTGGGCGACCTGGATACTTTTCATTGAGGACGGATGTACAACCACGCTTGAATTCATTGAACCAATATTTAATGGTTGTAATCAAAGGTGAAAGGTTCCCATAAAGAGCTTCCAACCTTTCTTTGATTTCCTCACACATCTTCCCATCCAAAAACAAGAATCAGATCACCGATTGGTACTGCACTTTCTCCATAGTTAGAAAAAACTCAAACTTGCTCACTTCATCAGCTACCAAAACAAAAGTACACAATGAATTTATCTGAAATTCTGACAGTCATTGTTTGATAGATGACACTAAATGATAATATATACAGGTTTGACGTCCGTGGCGCCATCTGTCTTCAAACACGGGTACTTATCAATCACCCCTTGTATATGCGGCTGTTACGCACACCAGTGCTAACAGGAGTATACCGGTGTATGAACAGAGAGGGATGCGGGGCAAAACGAACTCACAGACAGTATAACACAACATACACAGGAGGTGATGGAATAACTAATAAACACAAAATGAACGGGGAAGCCCAAAGGCTCAGGAATTGGGTGTCTCCCTAGTGTCAGGAATGCTCAGATGGAATAGAGCGGACAATGAAGCGAGATGTAGTGATTTAACATGTGGAGCACCCAAAATGATGTTGCTAAGAGCAACAGGAAAAACCCCAAAGGGTTACCAACGGGTGTGGGAATAAACTCCTTGGTCAGAGATAGAAATATAGACACAAGGAGAGTATCCACAATCCTAACCCCCACTTGCAGGGCACAGGTTTAGCTTACTGCCACTAAACTGACACCTGGACGCCCTGCACAGTGAGGGAGGATTAAGCAAGCAGGTCTGAGAGTACAGCCGCAAACCTGCTGGGTTCACAGAATAGCAAAAGAACCCCAGCAGGTTAAACAACTGACTCCAGTCTTACTGCTAGGTCCGGATTGGCAGAATGAAGTACCGAATCCAAAGGCCTATTCGCAGTAAGCAACAAGTAAATACAAAGTCACACAGTACTAGCTAACTCTCTGGAACTGACTAACAAACAAAGATTCAGCAGCATTTGCCTAGCCTGAGAGGATGGTTTATATAGCAGGTGCTGTCCACGCCCCACTCAGACCTCACAGATTGTGAGCACAAAACCAGCGCCGGATTCCCTGCCGTGCACAGAGCCTGTAACCACTACACAGTAAAAACCCGGACCGGAGTATCAGCTGCGCTCAGGTTACTTCGCAAACACTTGCCTCCCGGTTGCCATGGCGACGTGGCAGTACAGAACAGGAGATCCTAACAGTACCCCCCCTCTGACGAGGGGTCAAAGAACCCCTACCACCGGGTTTATCGGGGAACTGCGAGAAGAAAGAGCGTATCAGTCTGGGGGCATGAAGATCACAACTGCGCACCCACGACCGCTCCTCCGGGCCATACCCCTTCCAGTGCACCAAAAATGACAGCCGACCCCGAACCATCTTGGAGTCAAGAACCCTTTCAACTAGAGATGAGCGCCGGAAATTTTTTCGGGTTTTGTGTTTTGGTTTTGGGTTCGGTTCCGCGGCCGTGTTTTGGGTTCGACCGCGTTTTGGCAAAACCTCACCGAATTTTTTTTGTCGGATTCGGGTGTGTTTTGGATTCGGGTGTTTTTTTCAAAAAACACTAAAAAACAGCTTAAATCATAGAATCTGGGGGTCATTTTGATCCCAAGGTATTATTAACCTCAAAAACCATAATTTACACTCATTTTCAGTCTATTCTGAATACCTCACACCTCACAATATTATTTTTAGTCCTAAAATTTGCACCTAGATCGCTGGATGACTAAGCTAAGCGACCCTAGTGGCCGACACAAACACCGGGCCCATCTAGGAGTGTCACTGCAGTGTCACGCAGGATGTCCCTTCCAAAAAACCCTCCCCAAACAGCACATGACGCAAAGAAAAAAAGAGGCGCAATGAGGTAGCTGTGTGAGTAAGATAAGCGACCCTAGTGGCCGACACAAACACCGGGCCCATCTAGGAGTGTCACTGCAGTGTCACGCAGGATGTCCCTTCCAAAAAACCCTCCCCAAACAGCACATGACGCAAAGAAAAAAAGAGGCGCAATGAGGTAGCTGTGTGAGTAAGATAAGCGACCCTAGTGGCCGACACAAACACCGGGCCCATCTAGGAGTGTCACTGCAGTGTCACGCAGGATGTCCCTTCCAAAAAACCCTCCCCAAACAGCACATGACGCAAAGAAAAAAAGAGGCGCAATGAGGTAGCTGTGTGAGTAAGATAAGCGACCCTAGTGGCCGACACAAACACCGGGCCCATCTAGGAGTGGCACTGCAGTGTCACGCAGGATGTCCCTTCCAAAAAACCCTCCCCAAACAGCACATGACGCAAAGAAAAAAAGAGGCGCAATGAGGTAGCTGTGTGAGTAAGATAAGCGACCCTAGTGGCCGACACAAACACCGGGCCCATCTAGGAGTGTCACTGCAGTGTCACGCAGGATGTCCCTTCCAAAAAACCCTCCCCAAACAGCACATGACGCAAAGAAAAAAAGAGGCGCAATGAGGTAGCTGTGTGAGTAAGATAAGCGACCCTAGTGGCCGACACAAACACCGGGCCCATCTAGGAGTGGCACTGCAGTGTCACGCAGGATGTCCCTTCCAAAAAACCCTCCCCAAACAGCACATGACGCAAAGAAAAAAAGAGGCGCAATGAGGTAGCTGTGTGAGTAAGATAAGCGACCCTAGTGGCCGACACAAACTCCGGGCCCATCTAGGAGTGGCACTGCAGTGTCACGCAGGATGTCCCTTCCAAAAAACCCTCCCCAAACAGCACATGACGCAAAGAAAAAAAGAGGCGCAATGAGGTAGCTGTGTGAGTAAGATAAGCGACCCTAGTGGCCGACACAAACACCGGGCCCATCTAGGAGTGGCACTGCAGTGTCACGCAGGATGTCCCTTCCAAAAAACCCTCCCCAAACAGCACATGACGCAAAGAAAAAAAGAGGCGCAATGAGGTAGCTGTGTGAGTAAGATAAGCGACCCTAGTGGCCGACACAAACACCGGGCCCATCTAGGAGTGGCACTGCAGTGTCACGCAGGATGTCCCTTCCAAAAAACCCTCCCCAAACAGCACATGACGCAAAGAAAAAAAGAGGCGCAATGAGGTAGCTGTGTGAGTAAGATAAGCGACCCTAGTGGCCGACACAAACACCGGGCCCATTTAGGAGTGTCACTGCAGTGTCACGCAGGATGTCCCTTCCAAAAAACCCTCCCCAAACAGCACATGACGCAAAGAAAAAAAGAGGCGCAATGAGGTAGCTGTGTGAGTAAGATAAGCGACCCTAGTGGCCGACACAAACACCGGGCCCATCTAGGAGTGGCACTGCAGTGTCACGCAGGATGTCCCTTCCAAAAAACCCTCCCCAAACAGCACATGACGCAAAGAAAAAAAGAGGCGCAATGAGGTAGCTGTGTGAGTAAGATAAGCGACCCTAGTGGCCGACACAAACACCGGGCCCATCTAGGAGTGGCACTGCAGTGTCACGCAGGATGTCCCTTCCAAAAAACCCTCCCCAAACAGCACATGACGCAAAGAAAAATTAAAGAAAAAAGAGGTGCAAGATGGAATTGTCCTTGGGCCCTCCCACCCACCCTTATGTTGTATAAACAGGACATGCACACTTTAACCAACCCATCATTTCAGTGACAGGGTCTGCCACACGACTGTGACTGAAATGACGGGTTGGTTTGGACCCCCACCAAAAAATAAGCAATTAATCTCTCCTTGCACAAACTGGCTCTACAGAGGCAAGATGTCCACCTCATCATCATCCTCCGATATATCACCGTGTACATCCCCCTCCTCACAGATTATCAATTCGTCCCCACTGGAATCCACCATCTCAGCTCCCTGTGTACTTTGTGGAGGCAATTGCTGCTGGTCAATGTCTCCACGGAGGAATTGATTATAATTCATTTTAATGAACATCATCTTCTCCACATTTTCTGGATGTAACCTCGTACGCCGATTGCTGACAAGGTGAGCGGCGGCACTAAACACTCTTTCGGAGTACACACTTGTGGGAGGGCAACTTAGGTAGAATAAAGCCAGTTTGTGCAAGGGCCTCCAAATTGCCTCTTTTTCCTGCCAGTATAAGTACGGACTGTGTGACGTGCCTACTTGGATGCGGTCACTCATATAATCCTCCACCATTCTTTCAATGGTGAGAGAATCATATGCAGTGACAGTAGACGACATGTCCGTAATCGTTGTCAGGTCCTTCAGTCCGGACCAGATGTCAGCATCAGCAGTCGCTCCAGACTGCCCTGCATCACCGCCAGCGGGTGGGCTCGGAATTCTGAGCCTTTTCCTCGCACCCCCAGTTGCGGGAGAATGTGAAGGAGGAGATGTTGACAGGTCGCGATCCGCTTGACTTGACAATTTTCTCACCAGCAGGTCTTTCAACCCCAGCAGACTTGTGTCTGCCGGAAAGAGAGATCCAAGGTAGGCTTTAAATCTAGGATCGAGCACGGTGGCCAAAATGTAGTGCTCTGATTTCAACAGATTGACCTCCCGTGAATCCTTGTTAAGCGAATTAAGGGCTCCATCCACAAGTCCCACATTCCTAGCGGAATCGCTCCGTGTTAGCTCCTCCTTCAATGTCTCCAGCTTCTTCTGCAAAAGCCTGATGAGGGGAATGACCTGACTCAGGCTGGCAGTGTCTGAACTGACTTCACGTGTGGCAAGTTCAAAGGGCATCAGAACCTTGCACAACGTTGAAATCATTCTCCACTGCGCTTGAGACAGGTGCATTCCACCTCCTATATCGTGCTCAATTGTATAGGCTTGAATGGCCTTTTGCTGCTCCTCCAACCTCTGAAGCATATAGAGGGTTGAATTCCACCTCGTTACCACTTCTTGCTTCAGATGATGGCAGGGCAGGTTCAGTAGTTTTTGGTGGTGCTCCAGTCTTCTGTACGTGGTGCCTGTACGCCGAAAGTGTCCCGCAATTCTTCTGGCCACCGACAGCATCTCTTGCACGCCACTGTCGTTTTATAAAAAATTCTGCACCACCAAATTCAAGGTATGTGCAAAACATGGGACGTGCTGGAATTTGCCCATATTTAATGCACACACAATATTGCTGGCGTTGTCCGATGCCACAAATCCACAGGAGAGTCCAATTGGGGTAAGCCATTCCGCGATGATCTTCCTCAGTTGCCGTAAGAGGTTTTCAGCTGTGTGCGTATTCTGGAAAGCGGTGATACAAAGCGTAGCCTGCCTAGGAAAGAGTTGGCGTTTGCGAGATGCTGCTACTGGTGCCGCCGCTGCTGTTCTTGCGGCGGGAGTCCATACATCTACCCAGTGGGCTGTCACAGTCATATAGTCCTGACCCTGCCCTACTCCACTTGTCCACATGTCCGTGGTTAAGTGGACATTGGGTACAACTGCATTTCTTAGGACACTGGTGAGTCTTTTTCTGACGTCCGTGTACATTCTCGGTATCGCCTGCCTAGAGAAGTGGAACCTAGATGGTATTTGGTAACGGGGGCACACTGCCTCAATAAATTGTCTAGTTCCCTGTGAACTAACGGCGGATACCGGACGCACGTCTAACACCAACATAGTTGTCAAGGCCTCAGTTATCCGCTTTGCAGCAGGATGACTGCTGTGATATTTCATCTTCCTCGCAAAGGACTGTTGGACAGTCAATTGCTTACTGGAAGTAGTACAAGTGGGCTTACGACTTCCCCTCTGGGATGACCATCGACTCCCAGCAGCAACAACAGCAGCGCCAGCAGCAGTAGGCGTTACACGCAAGGATGCATCGGAGGAATCCCAGGCAGGAGAGGACTCGTCAGAATTGCCAGTGACATGGCCTGCAGGACTATTGGCATTCCTGGGGAAGGAGGAAATTGACACTGAGGGAGTTGGTGGGGTGGTTTGCGTGAGCTTGGTTACAAGAGGAAGGGATTTACTGGTCAGTGGACTGCTTCCGCTGTCGCCCAAAGTTTTTGAACTTGTCACTGACTTATTATGAATGCGCTGCAGGTGACGTATAAGGGAGGATGTTCCGAGGTGGTTAACGTCCTTACCCCTACTTATTACAGCTTGACAAAGGCAACACACGGCTTGACACCTGTTGTCCGCTTTTCTGTTGAAATACCTCCACACTGAAGAGCTGATTTTTTTGGTATTTTCACCAGGCATGTCAACGGCCATATTCCTCCCACGGACAACAGGTGTCTCCCCGGGTGCCTGACTTAAACAAACCACCTCACCATCAGAATCCTCCTGGTCAATTTCCTCCCCAGCGCCAGCAACACCCATATCCTCCTCATCCTGGTGTACTTCAACACTGACATCTTCAATCTGACTATCAGGAACTGGACTGCGGGTGCTCCTTCCAGCACTTGCAGGGGGCGTGCAAATGGTGGAAGGCGCATGCTCTTCACGTCCAGTGTTGGGAAGGTCAGGCATCGCAACCGACACAATTGGACTCTCCTTGTGGATTTGGGATTTCGAAGAACGCACAGTTCTTTGCGGTGCTTTTGCCAGCTTGAGTCTTTTCAGTTTTCTAGCGAGAGGCTGAGTGCTTCCATCCTCATGTGAAGCTGAACCACTAGCCATGAACATAGGCCAGGGCCTCAGCCGTTCCTTGCCACTCCATGTGGTAAATGGCATATTGGCAAGTTTACGCTTCTCCTCCGACAATTTTATTTTAGGTTTTGGAGTCCTTTTTTTACTGATATTTGGTGTTTTGGATTTGACATGCTCTGTACTATGACATTGGGCATCGGCCTTGGCAGACGACGTTGCTGGCATTTCATCGTCTCGGCCATGACTAGTGGCAGCAGCTTCAGCACGAGGTGGAAGTGGATCTTGATCTTTCCCTAATTTTGGAACCTCAACATTTTTGTTCTCCATATTTTAATAGGCACAACTAAAAGGCACCTCAGGTAAACAATGGAGATGGATGGATACTAGTATACTTATGGATGGACTGCCGAGTGCCGACACAGAGGTAGCTACAGCCGTGGACTAACGTACTGTGTCTGCTGCTAATATAGACTGGATGATTGATAATGAGATGAAATCAATATATATATGTATGTATATATAATATCACTAGTACTGCAGCCGGACAGGTAGATAATATATTTATTAGGTAATGATGACTGATGACGGACCTGCTGGACACTGTCAGCTCAGCAGCACCGCAGACTGCTACAGTAAGCTACTATACTATAGTAGTATGTACAAAGAAGAAAGAAAAAAAAAACCACGGGTAGGTGGTATACAATTATGGATGGACTGCCGAGTGCCGACACAGAGGTAGCTACAGCCGTGGACTAACGTACTGTGTCTGCTGCTAATATAGACTGGATGATTGATAATGAGATGAAATCAATATATATATGTATGTACAATATTTGCTGGCGTATAAGACTACTTTTTTGCCCTGAAAAACATGCCTCCAAGTGGGGGGGTCGTCTTATACGCCGGGTGCACTTCAGTTGGGATAGACATAGCTGCCATAGTGGCCTTCCGATACTCGCCCGGTGCCCATAGTAGCCTCCCGATGCCCGCCCGCCTCATTCTACTCACCATCCAGTATCGCGCGATATCCAGTGCGGCCGCGGCGGGTCACTAGTGCCAATTACAGGGAGATGCAGGGACTGGCCGGAGGCGCTGCAGTCGCGTTGTGGCCGTACAATGGTGACAATGACAGGTACTGTAATGGCACTAATACTAATACTAATGGCACTCATGTGAAACCGGTAACACTAAATGCACACAGGGGTATACTTTTATACATTTTACAACTTTCTCCTCGCCCCCTCCCCCCTTCTTATGCATACCTTGATAAATACTCCCTATCCAATCTCTTATCAGGTCATAATATACAGTATGTCACAAATCTGATGTTCTTTTACGTTTTATTTGGTGTGTGGAAGGGGGTAGTCTTATACGGCGAGTATATAACAAACTCTATATTTTGAGTGGAAATGTTGGGGGTCGTCTTATACGCCCAGTCGTCTTATACGCCAGCAAATACGGTATATATAATATCACTAGTACTGCAGCCGGACAGGTAGATAATATATTTATTAGGTAATGATGACTGATGACGGACCTGCTGGACACTGTCAGCTCAGCAGCACCGCAGACTGCTACAGTAAGCTACTATACTCTATAGTAGTATGTACAAAGAAGAAAGAAAAAAAAAAAACCACGGGTAGGTGGTATACAATTATGGATGGACTGCCGAGTGCCGACACAGAGGTAGCTACAGCCGTGGACTAACGTACTGTGTCTGCTGCTAATATAGACTGGATGATTGATAATGAGATGAAATCAATATATATATGTATGTATATATAATATCACTAGTACTGCAGCCGGACAGGTAGATAATATATTTATTAGGTAATGATGACTGATGACGGACCTGCTGGACACTGTCAGCTCAGCAGCACCGCAGACTGCTACAGTAAGCTACTATACTATAGTAGTATGTACAAAGAAGAAAGAAAAAAAAAACCACGGGTAGGTGGTATACAATTATGGATGGACTGCTGAGTGCCGACACAGAGGTAGCTACAGCCGTGGACTAACGTACTGTGTCTGCTGCTAATATAGACTGGATGATTGATAATGAGATGAAATCAATATATATATGTATGTATATATAATATCACTAGTACTGCAGCCGGACAGGTAGATAATATATTTATTAGGTAATGATGACTGATGACGGACCTGCTGGACACTGTCAGCTCAGCAGCACCGCAGACTGCTACAGTAAGCTACTATACTCTATAGTAGTATGTACAAAGAAGAAAGAAAAAAAAAAAACCACGGGTAGGTGGTATACAATTAAGGATGGACTGCCGAGTGCCGACACAGAGGTAGCTACAGCCGTGGACTAACGTACTGTGTCTGCTGCTAATATAGAGTCTAGACTGGATGATAAATTATTGATAATGAGATGAAATCAATATAATATCACTAGTACTGCAGCCGGACAGGTACTATATATATTTATTATGTAATGACTGATGACGGACCTGCTGGACACTGTCAGGTCAGCACAGCACCGCAGACTGCTACAGTAAGCTACTATAGTAGTATGTATAAAGAAGAATGAAAAAAAAAAAACCACGGGTAGGTGGTATACAATATTATATATATATATATATTATATACAATTATATATATATATATATATATATATATATTAAACTGGTGGTGATTGATTATTAAACTGGTGGTCACTTCAGGACAGGTCACGTTGCAACTTGCAACTAGTACTCCGAGGCCTAAGCAGACAATCACAAAATATATTATTATACTGGTGGTCAGTGTGGTCACAACAATGGCAGTGTGGCACTGACTCTGGCAGCAAAAGTGTGCACTGTATGTTATATGTACTCCTGAGTCCTGCTCTCAGACTCTAACTGCTCCCCACTGTCAGTGTCTCCCCCACAAGTCAGATAATACACTTACAGTCACACTATCTAATCTATAAATATCACTTCAGCAAGTAGTATAGTAGTATACAGTAGTACTCCTCCTAATAATGCTCCCCGAAAATACTGTGTCTCTCTCTTCTCTAAACGGAGAGGACGCCAGCCACGTCCTCTCCCTATGACTCTCAATGCACGTGTGAAAATGGCGGCGACGCGCGGCTCCTTATATAGAATCCGAGTCTCGCGATAGAATCCGAGCCTCGCGAGAATCCGACAGCGTGATGATGACGTTCGGGCGCGCTCGGGTTAGCCGAGCAAGGCGGGAAGATCCGAGCCTGCTCGGACCCGTGTAAAAAACCTGAAGTTCGGGCGGGTTCAGATTCAGAGGAACCGAACCCGCTCATCTCTACTTTCAACCACAAACTCCCTCTGACCCCGTATCAGAAGAGGAGAAGGTCTTCCACTGGAAGAAGGATTACTAACCGCCAGTTTTAAAAGGGAACAATGAAATGTTTTATTGATACCCAATGAACGGGGCAGATCTAACTGAAATGCCACCGGATTGATAACCCTGGTGATCTTATAAGGGCCGATGAACCGGGGGCCTAACTTATGAGATGGCTGTCTCAACTTTAAATTCTTGGTGGACAACCAGACGAAGTCTCCTAATTTAAAGCTGCAGGGTCTTCTCCGCTTATCAAAAACCCTTTTGGTCACTAATGACACAGACACAAGGGCTTTCTTAACTTTCCTCCAAATACCCCTAAGGGCCGAAACCACAGAGGAACCACCAGGCGTGGAATCCAGGGGGTCAAAAGAATTGGCCTTAGGATGATGCCCATACACACAAAGTAAGGGAGAGATCCCTGTAGCAGAATGAGCCGCGTTGTTATAGGCAAACTCCGCCATGGACAGATGAGCAACCCAGTCAGTATGACACTTGGAGACATAACACCTGAGGAACTGCTCCAAGGACTGGTTCACCCTCTCCGTCTGCCCATTAGACTGTGGATGGTAGCCTGACGACAAGCTCACAGAAATCTGGAGATCAGAACAAAATGCCCTCCAGAATATGGCCACAAACTGGGATCCACGGTCAGAGACCACATCAAGTGGCAACCCGTGGAGGCGCACAACATGCAGCATAAATAACTCAGACAGGCGTCTGGCCGATGGCAACCCAACCAGTGGAACGAAATGCGCCATCTTCGAAAACCTGTCAACGACAACCCAAATGGCTGTCATCCCCGAGGATTTGGGCAAGTCCACCACAAAATCCATGGAAATGTGGGTCCATGGCTTAGATGGAATAGAGAGTGGATGTAATGGGCCGACAGGAACCCCTCTAGGAGTTTTATTTCGGGCACAAACGTCACATGCCCGAATCCACTGTTCCACATCCTTAGCCACCGAGGGCCACCACACCGCCCTAGACAGCAACTCCCGAGTTCTGGCAATACCCGGATGCCCTGCCGACCTCTTGGCATGGAATTCCAGGAACACTCGCTGTCTTAGAGGCACAAACAAGAGACCTACCGGAAGGTCTGGAGGAGCCTGCTCCTGTGCTCTAAGGACTAATGACAAGAGGTCCTGGGTAATGCCCACTTTAATACATGATGGGGACACAATGGGCAATGGCTCCTCGGTGGTCTCTTGGACTGGAGCAAAACTCAGCGAGAGCGCATCAGCCTTGATGTTTTTTGACCCAGGGCGATATGTTATCAAAAAATTAAAGCGAGCAAAAAACAAAGCCCATCGTGCTTGCCTGGCATTGAGCCACTTCGCTGACTCTAAATATGCCAGATTCTTATGGTCGGTGAGAATTGAGACCACAAACTTAGCCCCCTCAAGCCAGTGTCTCCACTCCCCGAGTGCATCCTTTATAGCCAACAATTCCCGGTTACCCACATCATAATTCATCTCGGCAGACGAAAATTTACGGGAAAAGTAAGCACAGGGATGAAGGCGATTATCAGACACCCCCATCTGAGAGAGCACTGCCCCAATACCTATCTCAGAGGCATCCACTTCTACCACAAAAGGACGCTATGGATCTGGGTGTCGCAGCACCTTGGCCGAGACAAATGCCCTTTTGAGACGGGCAAAGGCCGCTTTGGCCTCACAAGACCAGTGAGCAACATCCGCCCCTTTCTTAGTGAGTGCCACCAAGGGGGCCACTATAGACGAAAATCCAGCGATGAACCGTCTATAAAAATTTGCAAAGCCCAGAAAACGCTGAAGCGCCTTCAAACTAGTGGGCTGCACCCAATCCAGGACTGCCTGTACCTTAGAACCCTCCATTTGGAAACCTTCTGAGGAGATAATATACCCTAGAAATGCGATTTGCTGGACTTCAAATTCGCACTTCTCCAGCTTCGCCCCAAGCTGGTGGTCTCTGAGTTTCTGGAGGACTAAGCGTACATGCTTCCGATGTTCCTCCAGGGAATGGGAGAAGATTAGGATGTCATCTAGATAAACAACTAAAAATCTATCCAAATATTCCCTGAGCACATCGTTCATGAATTCCTGGAAGACTGCCGGGGCATTAGAGAGCCCAAAAGGCATCACCAAATATTCATAATGCCCTGAGTGGGTATTAAAGGCAGTCTTCCATTCATCCCCCTCTCTTATTCGGATTAGATTGTAAGCACCGCGTAGGTCAATCTTAGAAAAAATGGTGGCAGTACGAAGCTGGTCAAACAAAACCGAAATGAGAGGCAGTGGGTACGAGATTTTAATCGTGATACGGTTCAATTCCCTGAAGTCGATGCAGGGTCGCAACGAACCGTCCTTTTTACCCACGAAGAAGAACCCCGACCCAACTGGGGACTGTGAGGGTCTGATAAATCCCTTAGCCAAGTTCTCCTGAATGTACTCTGCCATAGCCTGAGTCTCAGGACGTGACAGGGAGTACAACCTGCTCTTGGGAAGCTTAGCATCCGGCAACAAATCAATGGCACAGTCATAGGGGCGATGGGGAGGTAGTACCTCCGTAACTTTTTTGGAGAACACATCCGCAAAATCTGCATAACATCCTGGCAATCCTGGCAAACTTAGCTGCGAGAGCCTGACTGAGGCTCAAGCAACTCCTGAAACAATCACTACCCCAACTAAGAATCTCCCCAGAGACCCAGTTAAATTGAGGGTTATGGGCCCTTAACCAGGGTAACCCCAAAACCAATGGGGCAAAAGAACAGACAGTCACATAGAAAGACAATTTTTCAGAGTGTGTGGCTCCAATAAACAAAGGAATTTGGCTGGTGCAGGAGGTAATTTTACCCTGGGACAATGGTTCCCCGTTTAACCCACAGATCTCAATCTCTGAAGAAAAAACAATGAACTGCTTATACAGCGCCTCAGAAACAGGTGACTGGTAATTAAATTAAATTCCCCTGATAGATGCGCGGCTGAAAACACTAAGTGGGTGTTTGAACAACAAAGATAAAGACAAAAAAATCAGCAGCGCAAAATATCAGGGAAAAAGCAATGAGAAGATAAGAGAGCCGATGTATAATAGAGTGGATTTATTAACCATAAAAATTAGCTAGATTAAAACAATACAACAATGTGAATAATTTTAAAATCTATTAAAGAAGCACACCTCAACTCAGTGTATCCAATTCAAATAGACACCAGCTGTGTCAGTTATCTGAATAAAAAGTCCAGCTGGTAATTAAAGCAACATGTGATGGTAGCCGCAATGCCAGAAACACAGTGAATAATTAGATGGATAAATGTCTCATATCATCAAAATTATGGGTTAACCCGATGTTGGATGCAGATCAAGTACCTCTCCTCATGTGGGCTGGTCCAAAGCCGAGCGTCCTCGGCGAAGTGTCCTGCAATGCCCACTATGCGAATGCCGCAAGGGAGAGGAAGCCGAAAGGTCACTGTGAAGTGAGAGCCGTATGATGATGTGGACGGCTAGCAGAAAGCCGTATGTTGGTATAGACGGCTGACGAAAGAGACCAAGGCCGCGGCTGTTCTGTGATCTCAATAGATGGTATAGAGCGGCTGGCGAGGAAAACGGTCCCACAGTTGCTTACAGTGTCGGATACCTGAAGAGGTGTGCTAGAGGAGGCGTGGCCTAACGCGTTTCATCACGTGACCCGTGACTTTATCAAAGGAGTATACCAGCCTCTGTCCAGATCCATATTTAAAGCAAAATGGCTAATCATACACAGGTGTAGACATTCATTGAATTACTCTTAATTAGATACATCGGCTCACATAAAAAATAAAAAGCAGATACAAATGTCAAACAAGGGCTCAAAGTATGTTCATGTTAATGGACATCTCATTAAATTGTCGAGTCAGGACCTGCACCTGATCGACCACCTGTTGCAAAGTATTTTGAGGGGTATGCTCCATATTCCCACAAAATTTCAACAGGAGTAGGGCTGCTGAATATGTTACGCACACCAGTGCTAACAGGAGTATACCGGTGTATGAACAGAGAGGGATGCGGGGCAAAACGAACTCACAGACAGTATAACACAACATACACAGGAGGTGATGGAATAACTAATAAACACAAAATGAACGGGGAAGCCCAAAGGCTCAGGAATTGGGTGTCTCCCTAGTGTCAGGAATGCTCAGATGGAATAGAGCGGACAATGAAGCGAGATGTAGTGATTTAACATGTGGAGCACCCAAAATGATGTTGCTAAGAGCAACAGGAAAAACCCCAAAGGGTTACCAACGGGTGTGGGAATAAACTCCTTGGTCAGAGATAGAAATATAGACACAAGGAGAGTATCCACAATCCTAACCCCCACTTGCAGGGCACAGGTTCAGCTTACTGCCACTAAACTGACACCTGGACGCCCTGCACAGTGAGGGAGGATTAAGCAAGCAGGTCTGAGAGTACAGCCGCAAACCTGCTGGGTTCACAGTATAGCAAAAGAACCCCAGCAGGTTAAACAACTGACTCCAGTCTAACTGCTAGGTCCGGATTGGCAGAATGAAGTACCGAATCCCAAGGCCTATTCGCACAGGGCCGTCTTTTCGTATGGGCTCAATGGGCTCTTGCCCAATGGCCCCAGGAGTATAAGGGCCCTAGGCTGATAGCTGAGGGTCCCCTCTTTCCAGGGGTACCAGATTTTTGAAAATCGGCCCCGGGGAACCGGAGATATCCGACTTCAAAGCAGCGGCCCCCATCCGAACCTGTTAATTGTTCTTCCAAGCCAGATTTCTCAGGTTCTGTCTGACTTTTAGTTTTTCTCAGCGTGTGCTCCAAATGCTGTGACACTCCCCTTTTGGTGGACACTGGCATCTTGTCTCTACTATGCCCAGAACCAGAGAAATCAGCCTTCCAGCATCTGATCCCTGCTCCAACTCCACAAGCCTGGTATGCAGTTTTATATTTTTGTTGGTGGATTGCTCTGGTTCCTGAACTCTGATCCCCAAGTCCCCAGTACCTCCTGACAGGTGGGATTCTCTAGTTTGTTTTATCCCATTAAAGCTAAGAAATTTATGTCCAGGAACTGGAGATATATGCAGTAAAGCAAGCTGCCCTCCCACCAGAAAATTATGAATATTAAGCCCATTCCACTATCCACCCCTCCCCTGCGTATTAAACATCCCCTACCACCCTGAAAGTCATGTACCGGGGCCCTTTCATTCAGCCCAATGTCCCCTTCTACAGTTTAGTGCTTTCCCTCCAGCCCCATCTCCAACCATCTGTGCAGTAAAGGAATAATTAGCAGAGATTATTTCTCCAGTTCCTACATGCTGAGCGGAAGATAGAACCGCCCTACCCCCCGTGGAACATTAAAGCTGCCGCTGACAGCACCCCCCACCCCTGCTGCTGGAAGATGGGTAGGGGCCCCAGTGCATTGCTGTGCCCAGGGACCTACACTGCTGTTAAGACGGCTCTGTATTCGCAGTAAGCAACAAGTAAATACAAAGTCACACAGTACTAGCTAACTCTCTGGAACTGACTAACAAACAAAGATTCAGCAGCATTTGCCTAGCCTGAGAGGATGGTTTATATAGCAGGTGCTGTCCACGCCCCACTCAGACCTCACAGACTGTGAGCACAAAACCAGCGCCGGATTCCCTGCTGTGCACAGAGCCTGTAACCACTACACAGTAAAAACCCGGACCGGAGTATCAGCTGCGCTCAGGTTACTTCGCAAACACTTGCCTCCCGGTTGCCATGGCGACGTGGCAGTACAGAACAGGAGATCCTAACAGCGGCCTGCATCGTAGTTTGCCGGTGGAGGTCCTAAGGACCTTATTCAGAGCCAGGGCCGGCTCCAGGCATGTTCGAATAGAGCGGCCGCGCGGGGCGTCACCCTTAATGGGCGCCGCTCGCTGGCGCCGCCATATTCGAACCTGGAGCCGACCCTGTGCAGCATTACCCGGCCTTAAACTCTTGTGTGCCAGTGCGCGCTGTGCGGCGCCGGTGTCTGACGTCAGACGCCGGCACCATGCAGTGCGCATAGCGCACACAACAGCTTTGGTGTCCGCCCGCCCGTGCCCTCAGATAGCAGCACTCCTCCCCCTCCCAGCGCCACAGGTATTGTGGGGGGGCATTTATGGATGGCACTGTGAGGGGTCATATCTGCACTGTGGGGGCATGGTACTGTGGGGTCATATCTGCACTGTGGGGGCATTTTTGTATCTGGCACTGTGGGGGCATATCTGCACTGTGGGGGCATTTATCTGGCACTGGGGGGCATTTATTTATCTGGCACTGTGGGGGCATTTATGTATCTGGAACGGGGGCATTTATGTATCTGGCACTGTGGGGGCATTTATGTATCTGGCACTGTGGGGGCATTTATGTATCTGGCACTGTGGGGGCATTTATGTATGTGGCACTTTGGGGGCATATCTGGCACTGTGGGGGCATTTATGTATCTGGCACTGTGGGGGCATTTATGTATCTGGCACTGTGGGGGCATTTATTTATCTGGCACTGTGGGGGCATTTATTTATCTAGCACTGTGGGGGCATTTATGTATCTGGCACTGTAGGGGCATTTATGTATCTGGAACTGTGGGGACATATCTGGCACTGTGTGGCCATTTATGTATCTGGCACTGCTGGGGGGCATGTCATGTGTAGCTGGCACGGCTGGGGAGCATATCATGTAGTGTTCCCGCTAGGCGTCTGTGGCTAGGCAATGTGTCTCAGTGCTCTACTTGGCGCAATGTGTCTCAGTGCTCTACCTGGCGCAATGTGTCTCAGTGCTCTACCTGGCGCAATATGTCTCAGTGCTCTGCCTGGCGCAAAGTGTCTAACATGCTCTGCCTGGCGCAAAGTGTCTAACATGCTCTGCCTGGCGCAAAGTGTCTATCGTGCTCTGCCTGGCGCAAAGTGTATAGGAGGTTCTACCTGGTGCAATGTGTATTAGCTGCACTACTGTGTGGTATAATGCGAATTGCCACTATTATGTGGCCACGCACCTTCCCCACGAAGCAACGCCCCTAAATTATTGCTGCGCGCCGAAGGCGCGCACTGTCCATGCTTTAGCGTGTAGGTGGATGAGCACCAAGCATTACAGTATGTACATAATTTTGCCCTCCTAACTTAAAAATGTGCCCTCCCTGTGATCAGCACCCTGCCCTAAAAAGTGAACACTATCATGTGTAGCTGGTACTGCTGGGGGGCATATTGTGTGTAGCTTACACTGCTGGGGGGCATGTCATGTGTAGCTGGCACGGCTGCGGGGCATGTCATGTGTAGCTGGCACTACTGGGGGGCATATCATGTCTATCTGGCACTGCACACTATGTGTGTCTGGCACTATACTGGAGACATGTGTATCTGACACTATACTGGAGACATTGTGTGTAAGGAACACTACTGTGGCTGTTATGTGTAAGGCTGCTAATTGTGTGCGTAGAGGGGGTGTGAAAATATATTTATTTATAGTCTAATAATATGAAGTTATGAGACCACGCCCACTTTTCCAGAGGCCACACCCACTTTTCCTGGAGGGGTTGGGGGGGGGGGGGGGCGCTTTTACGTGTTCTCGCTCAGGGTACGAGTAGGCCTGGAGCCGGCCCTGTTCAGAGCAGATCGTTGCATATGCCAGATCTGTGTTCATCTCCTCATTGCTGGGGCCGCCCAGCACAAGGCAAGGCTGCTTAGCATGTGTGGGGCTGCCTCTCGATGCATCCGCAATTAGATTGAAGATGCATCAGAACTAAGGTTGACCCCTTGCAGTGCAGCCTGGCTTGACATGAAGTGGCAATGACATGATAGGGGCGGGGGACACCAATATTGTGCCTAGTGCCGGTCTGACCTGTAAATCCACCCTGTTAGTGACCCAATGCCATATGAAGCCAAGCATGCCAGTACCATCACTGGACCTATCAACTATCACTGGACTTTTCACAAGGGATTGGACTGTACTTAAAGGACACCGTAACTCTGGTGTGGACACTGCAATTTGAGCACCCTTTGCTTATGGGACGTTATTTCCTCCAGCAGTGCCAGTTCATCAACAAACCTCTCATGGGACTGAGCTGTCAGTCCTATCAAGTGCCAGTGTTCTTGTGCTAAGTGTCACAGGTCATGAATAATTAAAGGAACAGGCAGAACTTTATGATCATCCATGGTGACTATCAGCATTATTGTGCTTTTACATACCTCCCAACATGACCCTCTCCAGGAGGGACAGAATGCTCTACTCTTGGACTTCCTTTTTTATTTATAGTTGCCCTCACCTGTGTTAAACAGGTTAATGGATAAGAAAGGTGTTTCAGCACAGGTGATGGCAATCATAAATTAAGAGGGAAGTCCAAGAGCAGAGCATTCTGTCCCTCCTGGAGAGGGTCTTGTTGGGAGGTATGCTTTTATAATTCTTGTATTTTAAACATTTTAGAATAAAGTGTTTCATTATTGACAATTCATCTGTTTTTTAACTTAGCGCTGCCTTTTCTTCTGTTTGTTAGTACCATTACAATGCCTCCTTTATGTTCTACAGATGATGTGCTATATAATCATGAGCTATTTCAAGCCTTCTCCATATGTTTTCTTCTTTCCCATCATTCTGATACAGGTTGATCTTAGTTTCATCTGTTCAAATAATGCAGTTCCAGAACTGGGCTGGCTTTTTTAGATTTTTATTTTTTATTTTGGCAAAGTTTAATTTGGCTTTTTTATTCTTGAGGCTTTTAAATGGTGTGAGCCTTGTGGTGAACCAACATTGATGATTGTCATTGATGATCCCTACATCTCTGAATTAAGCCACAAACATCCTCAGCTGTGTAGACAATGAATGTGATTTCTCATTGACATCCTGCAAACTACAACTCCTAATCTGAATTAAAACTAATGTATAACTTAGCAGCGTATATTTTTTTTTATGCAAATTGTGTTTTATTAACAGAGAAAGAACAATATACAGCTCAAAGGTATAGCATGCAACACAGGAATTGTTGTAACAGGAGCTATCAGATCAATCGTAGACTAAAAATACAACAACAAAAAAACGAAATCATGGTATGTTATCTTTAGTCCACTTAATTTAAGACATTAATCTGCATTGTCTTCAAATATTAATAACAAGAAAAATAGGACGTAGAAGAAACAGAAAGAAGAAACAAAGAGAAGGAAAGAAAAAAGAGAGAGAAGTAAGAACTGCCATCACCATCACAACCCTAAGATGCCGTAGGGGGAGAGAGTAGCAAATAAGTCTTGTATTCCGGCGTTCCCTTAAATTCCAGCCAATCAGACCAGATAGCTGCAAATCGAGATGTAGACCGCTCGGATGAAGACGTCAGGTCTTCCATTGCCATATAGTAATCGATCGATTCTTTGAAACCATTTGGCAATAGGAGGTTGTACCTGAGATCTCCAGAAGCACGGAATGGTAGCCCTAGCAGTATTCATTAAATGTCGCAATAGAGAGTTTTTAAACTGAGATATGACTAGTGATAGAACCTGTTGCCAGAAGGAAGCCAATCCCGGACACCGCCACCAAATGTGGTAAGTAGTGCAACGAGACCGGTCACACCTCCAGCAGAGCTCCGAAACACTCGGAAACATTTGGTGAACCCGATCTGGGCATCTATACCATCTCGAGACCACTTTATACTGTGTCTCCAGTACTTGGAGTGAAGGTGAACTAGCAAATGTATATTGAAAAATGCGAGACCATTGATCAGTGGTCAACTCCTTACCCAACTCCTCATGCCAAGCCGTAACAAACGCCATAGGTCGAGTGGGAGTGCTCGCGAGACATTGTCTGTACAATAAAGATATCAGGTGTCGTGGCAAGTTCTCGGAGAGACACCATGATTCAAAAATCGTTGGGTTCTATCCCACCGAGCAAGTCGGTATTGCAGTGACATAATGCCGAATTTGTAGGTAAGCCCAAAAAGAGTTAGGGGGTAGACCGAAAGATCGTTGCAAGTCTGCAAAGGGATAGAATCCAGCCGAACCAATCAGGTGACTCAGGCGAGATATGCCGACTTCAGCCCACACTGATGAGGGAGACAAGGAGAGGGGATTTTCAGGTAGGTCTGGGTTAAATAATAACGGTGTTGGCAAGGAGGGGCTCGGGCTAAAAGAGTCTAAGTGTCTAAATTTCTTCCACAGCTTAAGGGTCGGGTCAAGGGTGGGATGTTTTGTACGTAGGATTTTTTGAAGCCAGGGGAGAATAAATGAGGGAGTGCCCACAGCTGTTTCAGCTATTAGTGGCCATTGCTTAGTGTAGGGAAGTCTGGACATTTTGATAATTCTAGACAAATGTACAGCATGGTAATAGCTAATAAAATGAGGTACTTGTAGACCACCTTCCTTACGAGTATGGGTCAGTGTGAATTGAGAGAGTCTGTGCCCTCCTCGTCCCCAAATAAAACGACCAACGGATGACTGCAAAGTAGTAAAGAAGCGAGTAGGTACTGTTATAGGCAAAGTTTACAGTAGATACAAGACTTTAGGGAGAATTGTCATCTTTACCATGTTAATCCTACCCAGCCAAGTAAAATGGAGTGCAGACCATTTATTAAGATCTGCAGTAATCTTATGTAGTAAAGGGAGAAAATTTACACAATATAAATCAGTGAGTTCTTTAGTCAAAAGGACTCCCAAATACTTTAGCCAAGTAGGATGCCACTGGAATGAAAACAAATCTCGAATGCCTTCAAGTACTCGTATGGGCGTTGAAATATTCAAGGCAACAGACTTAGTAAAGTTTACCTAGAAATTTGAAAGTAAGTTGAACCTATTGAATTCTTGCATAAGAGCTGGAAGGGAAGTCACTGGGTCTGTCAAAGTAGCCAAAAGGTCGTCCGCATATAGTGCTAATTTATGCTCTTGATTTCCTGCCCATACACCGTGAATATTCGGATTGGCCCGAATAGCTCTCGCCAGTGCCTCCATACAGAGAATGAATATAAGCGGGGACAGGGGGCAGCCTTGTCTCGTTCCATTTCGTAACAGAAACGGATCGGAAAGGGCACTGTTCACGCGGACTCTAGCTGATGGTAGCTTATAAAAGGTTAATCTACGACTAAGACAGGTCGGACCCAGACCCATGTGCTCAAGAAGACCCTCCATGAATAGCCAGTCTATCCTATCGAAGGCCTTCTCCGCGTCAGTGGACAGGAGGACCATATGGGAGGATCTACCTTGAGCAAGGTGAATAAGATCTATAACTTTGGAAGTGTTATCTTTAGCCTCCCATCCTAATATAAATCCCACCTGGTCCCCATGAATCACCGACAGGAGAAGGCGGCCTAAACGGCCCTCAAGCAATTTAGCAAAAAGCTTAATATCGCAAATCAGGAGGGAAATAGGTCGGTAGCTCGAACACTGGGTGGGGTCTTTGCCCTCTTTTGGGATCACAGTTATATGTGCTTCCAGGGCCTGTGGAGAAAACCCTTTCTCGGCAGAGATAGAGTTGCACGCTTTCAAGAAAAGAGGTAATAAGGATTGTTTAAAGGCTTTATAGTATCCGACCGGGAAGCTATCCGAGCCCGAACTCTTCCCAGCAGGTGTAGCAGCCAAGGCCCCTTCCAGCTCCTCAATGGTGAAGGGTTGATCCAGAGAATCCAGGTCTGTGTCAGGAAGTCTAGGAAAATCGACTTGTGCTAGATATCTCTGTATCAAAACCTTCGAATCATAGGTGGCTTGAGGAGATTGATCCTTTCTAAGATTATAGAGTGAGTCATAATAAGTTTGGAAGGAATGAGCAATCTGAGGCAATGTATATGCAGCACGTCCTCCCGGCCCATGGATAGAGTGAACATAGGATTGCAGTCTTTGGGCCCTTAATGCCCGAGCGAGCATAGCACCGGGTTTATTCCCCCATAGATAAAATTTATGGCGACATTTAGTCATTCCTAGTTTTGTTTTATCCCACAAAAATTTATTAAGGGCTTGACGGGCTTCAGTTAGTTCTAGAAAAACCCCGGTATCAAGGGAGGCTTGATGCGAGGCCTCCAAAGACGCTATTCGTTCAATGAGCTGCCGTCTCTGTGCCACTCGCTCCTTCTTGAGTTGAGAGCCAAGCTGTATACATCTACCTCGAATTACACATTTGTGTGCTTCCCAGATTGTGACTGCACTAACATCGGGGGTGTCATTTGTCGCAATATAATCAGAAATGGCGGAGGTGAGCTTAGCCTTTAAACAAGGATCCTGAGTCAATGCATTATTAAATCGCCATGACCATGGTGTGGTGGGGGCTGAAGAAAGAGCTACAGAGATATACACCGGAGCATGATCCGACCATGTAATATGACCAATGGTGCTTGAAGGAAATAAGTGCAAAAATATATGCTCAACCAAAAAGTAGTCTGGGCATGAGTACATAGTGTGAGGAAAGGAGAAGAAAGTGTAATCCTTAACTGTCGGATGCTGAGTCCATCAGCTGAAACTCACGAAGTCGGCTCACTCGACGGTGGTCCCGTGTCAACCGTTTAGTCAGTGAAGGAGAACAATCAATCCCAGGATCTAAGGACCAATTAAAATCGCCCCCCATAATCAGGCGCCCCTCTTTAATGGGTTCTATTTGCCGCAGTATTTTGGTAAAAAAAACTGTCTTTGGCATTGATTAGGAGCGTATATACCAACAAGAGTATAAACCTGATTATATATTGTGCATTTAACAACCTGTCATCGACCCTCTTCCAGAATTAAGTGAGAAATATCCGTAATCGGGACCTGACGTGCCACTAAGATTGCGACCCCTACAGATTTATTAAGGGGGTTGTTGTTACAAAATGCCTGCGGATAATAATAATTTCCTAATTTAGGGGAGGCTTGACATTTGAAATGGGTCTCTTTGAGAAAGGCCATATCTATGCATTCAGCCCAGAGCTCCCGTAGCAAGGTGGACCTTTTTTTGGGGATATTAAGTCCCTTCACGTTGAAGGAACATAGCCTAAGGTCAGAAGACATTAAAAAGTCTGAGATTGTATCCTACAATAATTAGCAGCGTATTTAAATGTATTTGTATAATATTAGTACTTGCTTGTAGCTGATATCTCTTTTGAGCATTACAATAACTATCCCCCTGAGCTATATTAAAATGTACAATATGGCTGAAAGTCCAATAATTCCAATTCACAATAAATTTATATAATATATAGTTTAATCTAAATTTACTTGTTAGAAACTTGACCGGTCAAAACAATAAAAATCACATACAACATTTAATAATCCTATAGAGGTGGTTCCAAAATTATTATGTGCACATAAATAAATAATATGCTAAAAGTCAGTCTGTGGACTATAATTTGTTCATATATTCCATGTACTTATTTGTAATTTTAGCTTATCACCATAAATGCCGTTACTTCCAGCACTGATACTTTATATCACAGTTCCTTTATCACTTGCCACTAGCAATACAATGTTGCAGTACAAAGCTGCTCCACACCGGAGCCTTACATGCGGCTTCCACAAGGAGTGTCAGCGAGGACAGTCCTGATAGCATGTGAGGTAAGTCTCAGCTGCGGGATCCGGCACTTTACTAGCGCCTGGTAATGACGTTGTTCCCGACCTCTGAGTGTTGTGAATTTCGTCCTCCGTGTGCTGCATGCACATGCTGATAGTGCGGTCTCTCTCCTCGCGGCCCCTAAAGGGCTGGTGGTCAGCAAGATGATAGCAATGGTAATACTGCAGGGGTCCAATACTTCCTGACACGTTTCGCTCCTATTCCATGTGCTTTATCAAAGATAAATCTCTTTTGAGCATACATGGACTGGTGTTTATTAACACAGGGTAATTTAAGACCTTTGATTAGATGTCCAGTTGGCATTAGCTGAAGCCTTTGTTAATTAGACCTAGTATATGTTTGCATTCAGTTATGGGGCAGTTGCCTGAGTATGGAAATATACAAAGTGAGGAAATTACAAAGTTAGGAACATTCTAAAATAACAGTTAAACCAACAGCTGAACAAACATTGAAAACCAGGTAATTTCACCATTTAACTTGCATTTTCCTTATGCACTTACCTTCAGATATTATTGGGACATTACAGAGCCAGGATGCTTCTCCTGACTTGCTTCTTTGATAATGGACAACTTGCAGTCTGTGAGTGGTGTATTTAAGAACTCATACTGCCCTCTCTCGCAGCCCCAACCTCGGGCTTCCTTAACCCTTTCCAGATCAGAGTTAATTGTGTAAACTCAATTGTAACATGGGGTCTCTTGGTCATATACACAGGGGCTGGCTAATACTTTTCCCATTCCTTTTGAAGCTGGGCAATCAGAATTATCAATCATACTAAGACACAGTTATAGCTAGATGAGAGAAGTTTTATCGCCTTCCCTAGCCAGCATGTCTTTTCTAGAGATGATCGGGTTCAGTTTTACTCAGTTTTACTCGGTTCTCAAAACGGCATCTTATTGGCTCACACATGTCTCTTGTTTTGGATAGCCAATAAGATGCTGTTTTGAGAACCGAGTAAATCCAAGTAAAACCCGAAACCACTCACACAAGCCTGTTGAGAAAACATATTTCAGGCCTGACCTACATTTACTTTAAGATCTCAGTTCTGATAAGGGTCTCATCAAACCCTCTTTTGAAGCTTTGTGTCTGTAACGAGATACTAGCCAGGCCAGTACTATTCTTCCATCTGCCCTGAGAAAACATTTACAACACATACAATACAACAGACAGAGAAGAAGGAAGGGGGGAAGGTGCAAATCCCTTCCCCTAAATTTCCCTTCAGCACACTAAAAATTACCTGTAACCATACCTGAACCTATCTGGTAATAGAAATTTAGAGAATTAGTCACACATGTTTGCAAACACATGTTTAGCTGCTGAGCCACTTCACGGCTTCTCCAATATCAGCAGTCCTAACACTACATAATAGCAGTGCCCACATAGGGCCATGTAATTTGTCACAGTAGGCCTCATGATAAAGGCTATTACTAAAACACATCCAAACAGAGAGCTAACTTACCCGGGAGCCACCCCCAGGATCTCCCATTGGCACTACAAGGAACAGCATGCCTTCCAAATACATACAATAGACTTAATATAGTTTTTATGGATACAGAGAGGAAGGAGATACAATATGCTTCCCGGAAGCCTTATCTGCTTGACTTATCACAGAGCTTGGCTACCTTGACACATAGCAGAGTTCCTGCTATGAAGAGGATATTAGAATGACCTTTTCACACAGGATTTATACATAACCACTCAAAGGGTATTTACAGAGATTTATCAATACAATATTATTTGCAGTTATACCCATTCTGGCATCAGAATGGCGTCCAATCATGACACCTTTCTCACTTGGGATGCTACTAAGACCCTCATCCACTCACTGGTCATCTCCAGATTGGACTACTGTTATCTCCTCCTATCTAGCTCAAATGCCTCTCTCCACTCCAATCTAATCTATCCTCAATGCTGCTGACTGGCTAATCTTCCTAATTTATATCAACAAAGTATTTTACTACATTGGTAACTAGTTCTATAGTGCCACACCTCTATTCCTATGTACTGTAACTAACAAAGTTTTTGGTATTAGTCCTCAGTACGTTTTGGATGTTTAGTAAGGAAGAAGGAGTTAATATACAATGGTGTCAGTTATTCTCATTATTAAATCAGCAAAAATTAATAATCTCTCATATAAGCAGGAGTCAGCAGTAATGTGATCTTTCTTTTAAATAGCTGAGCTGAGATGCAATAAAAATGACACCAAAGCAACTTAGATGCCTGAAAGAAAAGCTGTGAATTGACATATCAAGTGAAAACAATCTAGGTCAACGTGTTACAGTGTCTTAGTGATAGCACTCTAAGTGCCTCCCATGCAAAATGAGAACTAACTCAATGCAAATTGTTGTGAGCAAGTAACAAGGTTGTTAATCATTACAAATCTATACACTGAATGAACTGCAGTTGTCAAAAGTGGAATACTGTACACTCCATGTTAATGACCTAGTATAACCTCTAGTGCTGAAGCCATACAGGATGAAATCCTGTACTTTACACATCCAGTGTAGATTGCAGAGGTGTCTGCTGGTCTACTCTGTATAACTAGAAAATATACATCACAACTCTTATTTTGTTATCTTATCGATGGAGCTCTCTGTGTATTTCTCTCTGTGCTGTAACATACCCCAAGCAACCAGCTTTTGCTGATCATCTGTGTGCTTCGTAAACACTTAAGATTAGATTTCTGTCCTCAGTTTGTGCTTTTCAGCACCTGCAACATGTATTTATTATCTCTTTGATTTGCAATGGATCAAACAGCATGATTATTTTACTGTTTGTTCCCTAGGTAAGCATGCAGAATATATTCCTAAATAGCAGATCTAAGGTATATTAAAGAGAAACAAGAGTGCAGGGAGTCAGTTTAAATAATTTAATGACAGTAAAAAAAAAGTTTTAAATACTTAGGGGTATATTTACCAAGCATTATCATCATCAGTGGGATCTGACCCCTATGTAGCTTTTTGGAGTTTGGTCCCGATAGTTTACACAATCTTCTTATAGTTAACTTACTGTGAGTACATGGATGCTTACTCACAGGAGAGAGATGTTTTGATCCCTCTCCTGCAGCTGGTGGTGTAAACTGGTACTGGAAAGACTCCCCCAAAATGGCAGGGAAGCAACTCAGATTCAGCAGCAGGGGTAGAACTTACAGAGGCAATGGAGATGCCCTAAAGGGACACCTGCATATAGAGCAGCACCTAGAGGACAGGTCGGCACCTGTATGCTGCCGCTCAGCCTGCGCTCGCCACTGCTGCTGGATTGTGAGAGGAGACCCACCGGTGAACTCTGATTCTGCATGCTGCAGATGGCTGGATCTTGTGAGTCTGACCCTGACCCACCAGCTGTTGTCACACAGCGTAGCTGGAGCCCTTCCAATTCACTACGGGCTCTGGACCCTGTAGACTGACCGGTTGAGATTACTATCTATATAACTGTGTAAACATAGTAGACAACTAACATTACTGTCTGCTTGTCAGTGGTTATCGTAGTGATGTTTGCAGGAGCTGGGAATCTGGTATGCATACATTTAAAGGGGGGTAAGGGGGGTACTCACGGAGAGATCCGTGCTTAAAATCTAAGCAATCTGACTAGATTGCTTAGATTTTAAGCACAGATCACTCGTGTGTAGCCCCCTCAGCGATAGCGATGCGCGGCCCCACACATCGCTATCGCCGCTGCTAGATTGAGCCTGCATGCAGGCCAATCTAGCGGGTCGCTCATTTCTCCCGTTGGGTGAAGTGAGCGGCCCCCGTCCTCCCCCCGCATCGCTCAGCACACATCGCGCTGTGCTGAGCGGCAGGAGAGATGTGTGCTGAGCGGTTCGCTCAGCACACATCTCTCCCGTGTATACCCCCCTTTATAGTAGAACACTGATGTACTTGTACTTCTGTCCCTGTTTTGTTATGTGCCATTGGACTAGGGTTCTCATATAAGTCAAACAGAGATAAAAACCTTTTAAAGCTATGGGACTTAATTTTGTCATGCCACAAAAGTAACCACAAGCTCCCTTTTGTGGTGTGAGCCATTTTTAGCAAAAACAGAACCTATTACAAGAAATTCTGTTAACCCATTCATGACCACTTGGTTTATGTCTGCATAGCCAAATCAAATCCATTTTCACATCAGTGCACTGCATCCGTGTTGCTAAAAATAATTGTTTAATTTCATAATCTGCGCCAAAGGTTTGATTTGTTGCTTTTCATGATATATAAGGGTTCCTTTTTTGAAACTTTTTGGAGAAAATTGATAGTGTTCATTTTATGGGTAGTAGACAGTGAAACATACTGTAAATCCTTAAAAAACATACTTTTCTCTCCTGGGTACCAGGGATAGTATAGAACATTTCCTAGCATCATCACTGGCTGCATACACTATCAATGACAACTTGGTCTGAAGATGAGTCATGCAGAAGTACGACCTCACACCCTCATCTTCATTGTGACATTTATACATATCATCCTGTGGCATGGTACTGCCCTATATGACATTTATAAATGTTATATTGTCGCACTAGGCTACACTAACGGAATCGCAAAATTTCAATTCTGGGGGAAAAAGTATTACATGTGACAGACTTTAGAACGACTACCCTTAAGGGGTAGATACGCATCTGTTTCCTTCTGCAAGTCACGAACAAGCACTCCTGAGTTGCAGGCATTGATGATCAAATGTAAATTAATCTGCATTCACCCCATGGCAACACCTGCCAGGCATTACAGTAACGATACATAGATCTTAACGGATGTGGTTCTTAGGGTCTACCACACTTAGGTCGACAGCATCTAGGTCGACTACTATTAGTCGACACCCAAAATAGGTGGACACAAACATTAGGTCGACACGAGCAATGTCGACATGACAAAAGATCAACATGAGTTTTTTTAGTTTTTTTGTGTTGTTTTCTTCGTAGAGTGAGCGGGAACCCCAATTAGTGCACTGTGTCCCCTCACATGGCTCTGTTCGCTCGTTACCGTTCCCAATTGTAGTCCACAAGGATTGTAAAGTATGAAAAAGTTCAAAAAATAAAAAAATTGTGAAAAACTCATGTCGACCTAGAACATGTCAACCTAGTGACCATGTCGACTTAGAAACCCTGTTGACCTAATGCATGTCGACCAATAGTGGTTGACCTAATGACTGTCGACCTAAGTGTGGTCGACCTAGAGACCGGATACAGATCTTAACACATTACCAAGGGTGTTGAATGACCCCCAAAACACTTTCAAGTGTAATTGCTTTTGTACTAAAAAAATTTTAAAAAGAGAGCAAATACAGGTAAGTGACTGATATGAAAGTTGCACTCTCTAAGAACTGCCTGATAAAGCTGTATATTTCCATGTGCTTTGCAATCTCCGGTCTTTTATCAGTCTGTATTTTCTTCATATCATTTACACTAGACATCAGACAATTACATGAAGTTATCTTGACCGCAGCATTTCTGAAGCAAATGGAGAAAACAAGAGAAATCTGTAATGTAACAATTAATATATTTACTGTCTGGAAACAAGAAAAATGAAAGTAAAATATGATTACAAAGTAAGTATGGTCTCTAAATATTTGCTCTTCTTGGAGATTATCACTGTTGGAAATTGGTCAACCATAGTGTCAAATTCATTGCAAAAAAATGATGATGATTATAATAATAATAATAATAATAATAATAATAAAAAATAATAAAAAACCTAGAAAGCACAATAAACATAATACATATATATTGCACCCTTAAAAGGTACCAGGCGAGGCAGCTGTCTTGGGCACACAACGTAGGATTGCCCTCGGTGGAGTAGGTTACACCTAGAAAAGATGACACAACATAGTGTTGTTGCAGTGGGTTGGGTATGCGTGACCGGCAGTCAGCAGACCAGCGGTCACCATACCGACGCTGGGATCCCGGCATTGAGATGGCCGGTGGTGGTGGGGTGAACGCAACAAGCCCCTTGCGGGCTCGCCACAGGTTCTATTCCCACTCTATGGGTGTCATGGAATGGTCCCTGCTAGTCAGCATGCCGACTGTCAGGATTCTAAGGGTGCAGGATGTAGGGGGAGGTATTGTGACGGGCGGTCTCCTGACCGCAGGTCAAATAACTACATCCCGTTGCAGTGTCCTAACGCTAGGAGTAGGACCATGTAGTTTTCATTCCATCCACGAGTATACCAGGTGAGGCAGCTATGTTATGCACACTACAAAGGTTACACTGTATGAGATAAGCCATACAAGGAACCCAGGCATATATGGGAAAACTGATACATGAAAAATAAATAGGAAAATAAATAAAATAAAGTGAAACCATGGTGCTATCTAATGTGACAATAATCTAAAGATAAAACTAAAAATATAAAAGAGTAAACTGCGACCAGCCACTCAACTCATCCTGTGTCTGACGTCTACCATGCTCTAAGTGTGGTCCCAGCACACGCAACCAAACTGCTGGTTGAGACAAGACTGCAACACAAGACTGCCTTGAACCAGACTGTGTGGGGAAAGTCTCTGTGGTGATAAACTGCAGGGCAGCGACTGCCCACTCACAGTTGTCTGTGCAGTGAACATCGCAGGGCATCTCTGCCCTGAATCAGATGTGTGGTCAAAGTCACTGAACAGCATTGGATCCGAGTGGTACCACACTGCTTCCAAGGTTGGCCAAGACGTGTGACCAGTATGCTGCCAGTGTGCGATCCTTATTGAGGTGGTCTAGCAGCTCACATGGGGCACAGCCAGGGGTGAAACTGGGGTGCTGAAGGTAGGAGCCAGGCTTCAGAAGCAGGAACAATCCATGGGCAGCATGGCAGGTTGGAACTGGGGTGCCAGACAGCTGGGCACATAGAGTGGTGGAAATCCAAGATGGCGCAGTGCACCACAGGATTGACCACTGGCCAGGGTCGAATGGTGGGGCCTGGAGGCTAAACACAAGACCCCCACTCTGGGTAAGCTGGCCAGAACCAGAAGGGAAATCCTGTGAGAGGGGGTCTGGCATCCGGAGACCAGTTGCCAGGCTTCTGCTCCAGGTGGAAAAGGAGAGGGGCAATAGGCAGCGCTAATATTTGAAATAAAACTATTTACAAATTGTATTAAATCAAATGCACCGGTACAGACAATCCAGTTTTATTTAAAATATTAGCGCTGCCTATTCCCCCTCTTTTTCTGTTATAAACAATTTATAGGAGTGACTAATCCTATTTTGGCAGCAGCTGATTAGTGAACCAGCCCTTACTAAGCACCTGGCCTTTAACCTCTTGGTTATTTCGTATTCTTCTGCTCCAGGTGGGCCCACAGGGGCTGCATCAGCAGCCGGTAGATTAGCCGCAGCTGGGGAGCCCTCTGTGCAGGGACTCCATGGGCAGCACAGACAGGTGCACATCTAGGTGGCACAGCAGGCAGGGTCGGGACTCAGGCACAGAGACCATGATGTTGCTGTGGTCAGGAAGCCACAATGTTGCTGCAATTGGAGAGCTACAATGCTGCTGCAGTTGAAGAGCCATGATGCTGCGCGGTCCTGTCCTTGGAGTGCCAGCGGCAGTGGAGGAACACAGGTGAGATTGTTAACTTTGGAGACAAGAATGAGAGGTCTCTAAGTGGCGACCATCCTCTGCCCATACCGGATGTACAGATTGATGCCCTTTCAGACTTAAACCCCTGCTTTAACTCGTCTCAGATTCAGGACACTGAGCACAAGTTAAAGCCAGGGTTTTCTGTACTTAACCTCATTCACACATGGGTGATGACCCAGGTTACTCCTGGGTTGTCACCCTTCACACCAACCTGGGTCTTCCAGTGACACGGGTCTTCCTGCTTACAGTGGGCACTTAGTGATGATGTCATCTCCAATCGCGACTGTCTCCAGCCAATTCATTTGTTTTAGGCATGACTTAGATCATACCTTTCATACATAAGCCAGGTGACTGACACAGGTCGAAAGACCCAGGGATAACCCTGGTCAATTGAAGGGACATGGATCCAGGACTGTCAACCCAGGTCAGACCCTTTCAGACATAAGCCAGATCCGGGTCGATGCTCATGCACTGCAAAAAAGCCAGGATTTTGGCTTATGTCTGAAAGGGGTATTAGTGTATAATAATTTGGAGCATAAATATATCTCACTATCAATAAGTAATGTCTAAAACTGTCCAGATCCATCCAATATCTTATGGAAAACAGTCACAAAGGGCACAACAGAAGTCAGTCCTATAACAAAAATACATTTTGTTGGCCTTTTATACCTCAATCCTAAAAGATTCCTACCTATTTCTACAATGGTATTGGTGATACCACTGGAAATATAGCATTGTGCATTTCTTAGACAACGGAAGCCATTTTTAAACATCCAATTTAATAAATTCAACAGCAATATTTATAAGGAGTATAATCCAAGTTTATAAATGCTATTATAGAGAATTACAATGAATCTAGACCACATTGAAGTAGTTTTGCATAGTGACAGTGAGATAACATCAGGTCAACTCTTTGAATATTCACATCAAAGTTATGGAAGATGTAACTGTCCTCTGACAAAAACACACAGCGACAAATAATCCACTACATAATAATAACTTCCATTTCCTGTCTATAAGCAAAAGCATTCTTCAGGGAGAAGCCTTAAGCCTTAAACAAAGCTGTCCTGACCTTTCTAGTTTTAAACAAAGATCAGAGGAGCTCAGCTCTAGATGTAGAAATGGAAGATACAGCAAAGTCTCTCCAAAAAGTGCTTTTAAGAAATCATAGTCACAAGACAAAAATTCATAATTTATCTCAAACCAAAAGCAGTAGAAAATAATAAATGTAAGTAGATTCATTGCCACATTCTGTCTCTTGCATCAAGATACTTTTGGTGTAATACAGTATTTAGAATAAGCTGAGACATGCCTCACATTTGAAAGATAAAATTCATAACGTAAAATATATGATAGGGTCGGGTATGCGTGACCATACCAACGCCGGTACCTGGGTGGGAGCGAAACAAGCCCCTTGTAGGCTCATTGCACTCACCTCGCTGCGGACTTGGTGGCAAACTGAGCTCGCCACAGGTTATATTCCCACTCTCTGGGTGTCGTGGACACCCACGAGTGGGAATAGTCACTGTTTTTCGGCATGCCGACCATCGGGATTCCGAGTGCGCAGGATCCAAGGGTTGGTCTCCTGACCGCCAGTCACATAACTGTATCCCTTATATGATATATTTTAATCTAATATTATCACAAACTTTTTATTTTTCCTTCACAATAAGTGTAAAGCTCTATACAAATTGGCTATTATTATTAAATATATAGCTGAGTCCCAACATCAATGACAGAGATTAATGATAATTTTTTATTTTTTTAAATCATATATTTTTTGTAGGTCATATGAAGCATGAATAAACATAAATATTAGCATGACTACAACAATGATAAAAAAAAGTTATAAGCAGTCTGTATAAGGCTGTTGATGATGATTGTTGCTCTTTGGTATGGATGTTTAGAGGATGGGGCGTGCTATGGACTGTATTTTCAGCCACATGATGTTATCGTAATGCATGCTCACTCCACCAGGTTCAGAGATATTCCACAAAATAGGAATTTAATACCTACCGGTAATTCCTTTTCCGTAGTGGATACTGGGGTGACATTAGTACCATGGGGTATAGATCGAGTCCATTGGAGCCTGGCACTTTAAGAAATCATTAGTGTGTGCTGGCTCCTCCCCTCTATGCCCCTCCTAGCAGACTCAGTCTAGGAAAACTGTGCTCGAGGAGACGGACATACTTTGAGAGAAGGATATAACACAAAAAGCGGTGAGGTAACAAACCAACACACAACAATAACAAAGATAGCAGAGCTAACCAAAACAGAGGAAAGTAACACTAACTAGAACAAGGATAGCAACGCTAAACAAACATGGAATAGGGACAGCAACAGCAGACCCAACCAAGAACACTTACAACCAAGTAAGCAGGAACTCGAAGCACTGAGGCGGGCACCCAGTATCCACTACGGACTCCGAGTTATTACCTGTAACGTCCTAGTGGATACTGGGGTGACATTAGTACCATGAAGAAGTCCCAACCCTCCCAGAATGGGTGGGAGAGTGCTGAGACCCCTGAAAAACCGCCTGATCAAACTGAAGGTCATCTCTGGCCAAGGTGTAGAACCTGTAGAATTTTACGAACGTGTTCGAACCATACCAAGTAGCTGCCCGGCACAACTGTAAGGCTGAGACACCCCAGGCAGCCACCCAGGAAGAACCCACCGTCCGTGTGGAGTGGGCCTGTACAGAACTCGGCAGTGGCAATGCTGCCGAATAATAGGCTTGTTGAATAGTCAACTTGAGCCAACGAGCAATGGACTGCTTAGAGGCAGGTTGACCAATTTTGGTAGCGTCATAAAGGACAAAAAGGGACTCAGACTTCCTGTAACGAGCTGTTCTCTTGACGTAAATCCTCAAAGCCCTCACAACATCCAAGGACTTTGGAGCAACAGTGTCAGACAGTACCGGAACCACTATTGGTTGATTAATGTGAAAAGCCGATACCAGTTTCGGTAAAAACTGCAGGAGAGTCCTGAGCTACGCCCTATCCTCGTGAAATATCAAATATGGGCTCCTACAGGGTAAGGCCTCCAATTTAGAAACACGTCTTGCAGAGGCTAAAGCCAGCAATGTGGCTGTCTAGATATTTCAAGTCTACCCTGTGTAAGGGTTCAAATCAGTCCAACTGGAGAAAGGTCAATACCACATTGAGACCCCACGGAGCTGTGAGAGGGACAAAGGGTGGCTGAATGTAAACAACACCCTTTAGAAAAGTCTGTACTTCTGGGAGTACTGCTAGTTGTTTCTGGAAGAATACACAGAGAGATGAAATCTGAACTCTGATGGAGCCTAACCGTAGGCCCTTATCCACACCTGCTTGCAGGAAAAGCAGAAAATGGCCAAGTCAGTATTCCGCAGGTGGATCTTTTCTACCCTCGCACCACAAGACTATTTCTTCCAGATATGGTGGTAATGTTTGGACGTAACCACCTTACGGGCCTGGACCACAGTGGAAATAACCTTGGATGGGTGACCCTTTGTAGTTAAGATCTCCCTCTCAACTTCCAAGCCACAGTAAGTCTGGATAGACGAATGGTCCTTGTTGAAGAAGGTCCTTGAGTAGCGGCAGAGACCAGGGTTCCTCCAGAGACATAGTCAGGAGGTCCGCGTACCAGGCCCGTCGAGGCCAATCTGGGGCAATTAGAATTGCCTGAACTCTTTCCCTTTTGAATCTTTATAGAACTCTTGTAATGAGAGGGATTGGAGGAAACAGGTATACAAACTGGTAGTTCCATGGCACCGTCAGAGCGTCCACTGTTGTGGTCTGCGGATCCCTCGTTCTGGAACAGTAACGATGGAGCTTCTTGTTGAGATGAGAAGCCACCAGGTCTATGTGCGGACAGCTCCACTGGTGAACCAGTTGTTGTAACAACTGAGGGTGAAGGCCCCATTCCCCCGGATGAAGGTCGTGTCTGCTGAGGTAGTCCGCTTCCCAGTTGTCCACTCCTGGGACGAATATGGCTGAGATGGCACTTGCATTGGCTTCCACCCAGAGGAGTATCCTTGACACCTCTCGCATTGTGGCTCTGCTTCTTGTTCCTCCCTGTCGGTTGATGTACATCACTGCTGTGGCGTTGTCTGACTGAACCTGGATGGCGTAATGCCGAAGGAAATAGGAGGCTTACAGAAGAGCATTGTAAATTGCCCTGAGTTCCAGGACATTTATCGGAAGGGCAGACTCCTGACTTGACCACTTCTCCTGGAACTGGGCCCCCTAGGTCACAGCACCTCAACCCCTGAGACTGGCATCCGTTGTCAGTAGGGTCCAAGACTGGGTGCCAAAAGGCCAACCCTCCACAAGGTGACTGATTTGTAGCCACCATAACAAGAATATCCGTGTTTTAGGTGAAAGAGTTATACACTGGTGCATGTGCAGGTGAGAACCTGACAATTTGTCCAGCAGATCCAGCTGGAATGGATGCTCATGAAACCTGCCGTACTGTATTGCCTCATAGGAGACTACCATCTTGCCCAGCAATTGAATGCAAAGATAAATAGAGATTCTGCGTGGTCTGAGCTCCGAGCGGATCATAGCCTGGATAGTCAAGGCCTTGTCCATTGGAAGGAATACCCTCTGAGATACCGTGCCCAGGATCATTCCCAGAAACTGAATCCTCTGAGATGGTTCCAGGTGAGACTTCTGGAAATGTAGGATCAATCCGGGTCCGTTAGCAGGCGAGTTGTCATGTCGATGCTGTGCAGCAGCTGTTCCCTGGACACCGCCTTTATCAGACGATTGTCCAAGTATGGGACTATGTTGACTCCCATCTGGTGCAATTGCACCATCATCTCCGCCATGACTTTTGTGAATACCCTTGGAGCTGTGGGGAGACCAAAGGGTAAGGCGTGGAACTGGAAGTGGTGATCTAGTACAGCGAACCGAAGATAAGCCTGATGAGGTGGCCACATTGGGATATGAATGTATGCATCCTTGATATCCAGAGATACCAGTAACTCTCCCTCCTCCAGAGTGGAGATCACCGCCCTTAGGGATTCCATCTTGAATATGAACACGCGAAGATACAGGTTCAGGGATTTGAGGTTCGAGCCGTTCGAGGAGGTACTGGAACAATAACTCCTGTGGAAAGCAGTTTTTGAATGGCTTTTTTCAAGGAAGCTCTTGATACATGTGACGCTGGTAAGGCCGACTTGAAGAATCTGAGAGGAGGTTGTTCTTGAAATTCCAGCTGGTATCCCGGCAGGACTCTGCCCACATATGGGAGAAGTGCTGAAGGCGAGCACCTACCTGGAATTCACCTTGCTGCTGGGGCCAATCGTCACGCAGAGGGCTTTGCAGATAAGGATCCGGAGGCGTGGTCCAGAGCTCCAGCAGCTGCTGGTTTACGGGACTTACCACGAGTTCCTTTAGCAGCATTGGACGCACCTCTGGTTTTGCCTCTCAATTTAGCCACACAAAAGGACTGCAGAGAGGGCCCAGGGTAGGGACGTCTAGCAGGAGGTGCAGCAGACGGCAGATAGGTAGACTTACCTGCCGTCGCCTGAGATATCGCCTTTTTTAGTTCTTCTCCAAACAAGGCATCCCCTGTAAAAGGAAGGTTCTCAACACTGCTTTTGGAATCAGCATCTGCTGACCATTGTCGCAGCCACAGGGCTCTGCGAGCCGAGACCGTCATAGCCGTGGCACGGCCATTAATGAGACATAATTCCTTAACAGCCTTAATCATAAAGTTTGCAGCATCTTGGATATGCTGCAGTAGTGTAATGATCTCATCCTGAAGAAAGGAGTCGAACCCATTTATTATATTATCGGACCATTTAACAATGGCCCAAGAGATCCAGCCGCAAGCAATAGTGGGGCATTGGGCTATGCCCACTGCAGTGTAAATTGATTTGAGTGTAGTCTCAATTTTGCTGTCAGCTGGGTCCTTGAGAGAGATAGCCAGGCAGTACGATTTTATGTGACAGCCTGGACACTGAAGTATCCATGGACGGTGGGTTTTCCCAAACTTTCCTATCCTCAGCAGGAAAGGGAACGGAATTCAGTAACCATTTAGGAGTAATACATTTCTTATCAGGATTCACCCATGCCTGTTTGAAAAGGGAGTTCAATTCTTTTGAGATAGGGAAGGTGACAGAGGATCTTGGTTTCACATTAAAAAACAATTCCTCTTCTGGTTCTGTCTTCTTATCCTGTAGGTTGAGGGCTTCTCCAATAGCAAAGATCAGGGCCTCAACCCTCGAAGACAGAGCATTGCCATCTTCCACCTCCAGTTCTTCCTCATCTAACTCAGGTATTTTAGAATCAGAGTCAGGATGGAGCACCTGTGGAAGTGTGCGTTTATGAGAGACCACCAAATGGGGCTGAGTAGCCTGTCTGTGGTCAGCAGTCTTAACCAGGAGATCATCTACAGACTGTTTCAGGGTCTGCCTTTCTTGCTTTGCAACAGCTAACTCTGAATATATATTAGTAATCATAGTTTTAAATGATTCTAACCATTCTGGTTCCTGCAAGCCACTATCTTGTGAAGGCAGAAAACACTGGGCACATAGTAGAGACCCCTGTGAACAGGCTGGCTGGCAACTTTCAGTTAAATTTCACTTAAATTGCACTGGCCCAGGGGGCAGATGGCACCCTGCCCCCCTGGCCAGCCAGCCCCTGCCTGTGAAGATGGTGTAAACTTGGTGTTGCAAGAGGGACACACAGACTTTTTCCCAGACATGCTTACAGCAGAAAACACAGAGTTATAACACAGTGTAGTGACAACACGTTAGTGAAACAGCACAATAAGCCCAGACAGCCCTGAATGGAGTGAAACAGAGAGGACTGGGACCAGCACACAAAACCTCAGTCCAGGGCAGCACTCTGCTGGGGGTATATATATATATATATATGATTGTTATGAGCACAGCAGTGTAACCACTGTATATATGTCCCCTCCCCCTTTCTATAAGACCCCCTGGTACCAGTAGAATTGATTATTCTGTGGGCTCTGTAGAGGAGCAATCTCAGCATGCCGCCTGCAGTCAGCAGCAGCAGGAGATGGCGCCTCTCAGCTTTTTGTCCTGCTCTCTGGGAAGCCCCACCCCTTCAATGACGCGCAGTCCTTATATAGATTATACTGGCTTTAATGTCAGATTGTGTAAAAAAAGGAGATTAGATCCCCCTTTTACTTAGTGCCAGCGTGGGTCCCCAGCGGGCACCGCAGCTCGAGGCCCAGTGACCGTCACACCCTAATGCCGCCCTTGTCACCGGGGACCCGCTAACCAGGCCCCCGGTGTAGTACTCACCGCATCTACTTCGGCATCTGTTAGGGATGGCGGCATGTTTCCAGCATAGGTTTATACCCTGAGGTATGAGAAACAGCGCCACAGGAGCTCAGTGTACAGTCAGCAGGAATACAAACCATTAACTCTATAGGAAGTTGGTTCGGTCTCCCCCTAAGTCCCACGACGCAGGCACACTGGTTGCCAACCAGTGCAGCCTGAAAATAATAAACTAACATAAAATCTGAAGAAAACTCTCTGGAGCTTCAGAGAATGCACCCGGCTCCTTGGGCACATTTTTCTAAACTGAGTCTGCTAGGAGGGGCATAGAGGGGAGGAGCCAGCACACGCTATTGACTTCTTAAAGTGCCAGGCTCCAATGGACCCGATCTATACCCCATGGTACTAATGTCACCCGAGTATCCACTAGGATAGTTTGAGAAAATACATTAAGCATGCTGCACAGCCTACAATCAAAACCCCAACATCAAAATACCAACAACCATTGAGCGACAGTCAAAATCCCGACAAGGTCAAAACCCCGACATGGTCAAAATACACTACTTTTAAAATACCGACACGGTCATAATAAATACCGACATTTAAAATGTCGACAGCTCAAAAAGTCGACATGAGTTTTTTATGATTTTTTAATTGAAACAGACTTGTTCATACTTTACCATCCCAGTGGATCTGGAGGGGGAATATAATAGTGTGCCAGTGCAACGAGGCACCGTGCCCGAAGCATGGCAAATGCAGCGAGTCATGCGAGGGGATGCGGTACACTTATACGGTGTCCATGTTGATCTATGTCGACACACACCAAAAAATTATGAAAAACTCTTGTCGACTTTTTGACCTATCTACATTTCAAATGTCCGTATTTTTACTTTGTCAGTATTTTAAATGTCTGTATTTTGACCTTGTCTGGATTTTTGACTGTCGATTTTGACCATCGGTCAATTGTTGTTGGGATTTTGACTGTCAGGATTTTGATTGTAGGTATTTCATACTGATCCCCTATAGAGTACCTCTTAAAATTTGATTTACCCAGACCTCAAAGACCTCCATAAGTTCCCCTGTAGAACATAAAGCCCAACCTGAAGACACTTGTCTGCCCATGCCAAATGTGAGGTTGCATCCACAAATCTACCAAAAAGTCCATAGACTGAAGCACTTAATAACAATTTTTATACCACTATGAAAATATTATAATTCTGTTTTTCCTTTCTCTTTTTCTCTTGCATTTCCAGTCATTTATTTGCAAGTTTATTCAGATAGAAGTATATATATATATATATATATATATATATATGGAACAGAAGGTACCCTACGGCGCTGTGGAAGAATGAACTTATCTGCACCTCAGAGGACACCTCCTGTTAGACAAGGTTCAATAAATGGAAATATTGAAAAAGAGTCTGAGTGCGCTATATAAAGTTGTACTGCTAATCACATCAATTTGGTTGATATAACAATATTTAAGAGACTCATTTATTAGAGTTTATTACATAAAACAATCTTAACAAAATTTAAAAAGTCACAAATGTTGACTAATACAGTTCACAGCATAGCAAACGTCCAAAATGGACTTGATAATGATCATTGACTTGTATTCATAACATATGGGGAGAGATGGATACAGTACACAAAAAAAACCAATGCGTTTCTTCCCTAATTCTGGGACTTCCTCAGGGGTAAGTTTCAAATGCCAAATGTTTTTGAAATATCCTGAAGGGACATATACTTCACTGTGTTTATCAATAAGAAAGGTGTAAAACCAAACAATTAAATAGAAGGACCTATTGACAGGGTTCCATACTTATACGGAATACATATCATAGGAGATAGGGTAAGACAGGTGTCTGAATACAATCTAGCTCTGACTCTGTGTAGATAGCTGAAAGACAGCAGATACTCCACAATTGGAAGACCTTTTAGGGAGCTCAGCTACGAAGCTCACACAGAGCTGTGTGACACAAGAATCTGGCCAGTTCCTAAAGGGTTAAAACTAAAGGGTTAAAAGGGGTTAAAGGGTTAAAACTCGGATTACCATATTCGCAGATGATCAGGATACACAGGATCAATACTGATACGTCTATGGCAGCGGTCCAAATTGACGATCTAATTAAGCGGGTTGTACTGAGGGGTTATGATCTTAACCATCTATTAACTACCAAATCTAAAGTATTACAAATAGACTGAGAGTCATTACTACAGAAAAGCAAGAAGACTACAACCAGATCCAAATTGCCATGGAAGAGTGAGTACAATTTGGCTTCCAGTGTGACTAACAGGATCACTAAAAAGCATTGGCATCTTATTCAAACAGACAAGAAACTTGACTTACAGGAGACAGAAGTTATGCCGTGTTACCAGAGATCTAGAAATCTTAGGGACATTCTGGTTAAAGCAGACATCTCATCGAGGGTGAAACAACATAGAACCAACTTTTTGGCACACCATGTCAACATTTAATCACGGGCAACACATTTTGCCATCCACATTTGGGACACAAAATACGTATTCAACACCATTTGACCTGTGAGTCGACTTATGTTAACTATCAAATTATTTGTCCATGCGGCCTAAGCTATATAGGCAAAACAATGAGAAAATTCAAGGAAAGAATGACGGCCCACCGATCGGTGATCAGGGCAGCTCTGATCAATGGAACAAGTGATCAACCTGTGGCCCGCCATTTTGCGACTCTCAAGCAAACCCTAGCCAGTTTAAGATACCGCATAATCGACCACATACCCCCAAGGATATGGGGTGGCGATAGATACAAAGCTTTACTGAGATGCAAAGCCATGTGGATCAAGAAATTGGATGTGATCACACCCCGTGGACTCAATGAAGCATTACCTTTGTCTTGCTTTTACTAAAATTTAGTTCTTTCTTTTTCTCTTTTTCTTTCTCTATTTTTGTTTTTTCTTTTCTTGGTGGTCCCCTCTACTTCTTTCTTCTTTTCTCTCTCTATCTCTTGCTTCTACTTCTCTCACTTTCTTCCTTTTATCTTTTTTCCTTTCTTGTCTATTTTCCTTTCTTCTTCTCTTCTTTTTCTTTTTCCCTCTCTTTGTTTTCTTGCTCATTCTCTTTATTTCTTTTTCTAGCTCCCTTCTCTCTGTTTTTCATTTCAGTTTCTTTTTTCCTAATTCTTTTCTAGCGCAACAGTGGGACCAGCATATCCTACCTACATTTACCATGTATTTACATTCTTAGAGACCACACCTTATTGGTCATTATATTCCATTGCTCTTTGGTCATATTCTTGTTTATATTCTCCATTACCATTAGCTAGATCTTATTTAGCACCACATCTCAACCTATATTAAACTAGCCTTGTAGTCTTATCCTTCTAAATCATCCATTTATTTATATTTATATATGTGAACATTTATGACGATACACAGTAATTATTTAGTTTTCCATTACACCATATATATCCAACCAGGTTACATATGTCACTCCATCTCATTGCACCCACTTGATCATTAAATAACAATTATTGTTATACATGTTGCCTATTTACTAGGAGTTTTTCAGTCTCATTTACCATTGATTTATCATTTGCTGATGGCCTCTGTAAGCGTGTACTTTCACCTGTTAGGACACCATTCATGCTAGCTTTGTACATTATACATCACTTATGTTGCATTGTACTTTGTATAGGAGTGATGCACCGGGTTGCCATGGTGACGGGTCACTGATGACGAGCACCATGAAATACGCAATGACGCTGTTTAAAAGGAAAGTTGTGATGGTTGCGAAATGCAATCAGAGCCGGCCCTACCCAATATGATGCCCTAGGCTAGATTTTGGCTGGTGCCACCTAGCACTGCTGCTCGTTTCGCCTCTGACCCTGCACCCCTATCCCAGCGCCATCACCCATCACAGTCCTCATTTTGGTGCTCCTACCCTCTATATTTTAAATAGGAACATTGCACACATTCGGTGCGTAGCCCAAAAAGGGGCATGTTCTTGCTGGGAAGGGGCATGGCCAAACAACAGTACCCCCAATTCAAATTATGACACACAATAGTGCAACTTTATTCCCATTATATCATTTGATAGTGTCCCTTATTCCCATTACATCACACAGTAGTACCACTTTACCTTATATATATTACTTCTATTACTCCTCACAGCAGTGCCCCTTATTTACATTACATAACACTGAATTGCTCCTTATTCATATTACATCACACCACATTGCTTTTTATTCACATTAGATCACACAGTAGCTCCCTTTTTAAATGTTATGCCACACAGTAGAGCACCTTATACACATAATGCCACACATTAGTAATGCCTTTATACATATACAGTAGCACACAGTAATGCCTCTCACACATATGACACACATTATTAATGTCCTTATAAACATAATGCCCCTTACACATTATTCCAACCTTTATTAATGCCTTTATACCCATAATGGCCCTTACACATATGCTGCACATTATTAATGCCCTTATACACATAATGACACACATAATACCCCTTACGTATATGCCGCATATTAGTAATGCCCTTATACACATAATGACACACATAGTGCCCCTTACACATATGCCGCACATTATTAATGCATTTATACACATGATACACATAATGGCCCTAACACATATGCTGAACACTATTGCACAACCAACCCACCCATATACAGCACCAGGGGCGTATCTACGCTTTGGCAAGGATGGCACTCGCCAGGGGCACTGGCAGAAGAGGGGCGCCACCCAGCGGTGCCATCCGCGGCCCCACTAAGTGAAGCAAACTAAACCAACTACAACTCCCACAAACCACCTTGCCTGGCACAGCTGCATGTCTATTGGCTGTATGTTCAGAGTAGGCGTGTCCTGTATTCGTCAGCAGCCGCGGGATGTTCAACTTCAAGGCAGCTGTGCGTGTGCTGTGGACAGTGAGTGAGTGACCCGCTGAGACGTGTGAGTACAGCGGGGGTGGTAAAAACATAATGTGGCAGTGGCAGGGTTAATCGTCTGGCAGCTGTTACCCCTCTGTCGAAGTCAGAAAAATGTCTTAATGCACACTGCCATATTTGCACCGCACACTGGTCCGTGCTGCGCATGCGTACGCTCTCCCGTGGAAGCGCATACCCGCAATAGCGTGCACTCGCACGCGCAGTATGCGCATTTACGGTAGAGTTTATGTGATCGTAGCGTGCGACTCATTCGTTACAAATATTCACAATTAATGTATTTCATAGATCATGTTCCCCTCAATAGTTTCTGTAAGTTTGGTTTAGATAGAATGTCCCTGAGCGGAGGAATCCCTCTTTGTATTGCACGAAGGGTCTAACAGGAGTCATACAGCAGTGTTTGATACCCATCGGAAGAGTATTTAATTAGCAATATTCCGGTGTTGGTTTGGAGCGTATTAATCGCTCGTGCGAATAGTTATGGACATAAGAAGTTTATGTCCATTTCTATGATTTGCACATACTCAGGTATGCGGCGGGAAACCCAGTTCCCCACCCACCTGAGCTGTTGGAAATCAGCACAGCCCACCTGTATGAATCAACCTATGACCTTTGGTTACAGTACAGGGCCGAATTCCTGTGTCCAATAAACTGTAGGATTGTAGGGACTAGGAGATTGCATTGTGTGTGGGGCATAAATAGGCAGACCGACCACATCCAGCTCTCACTCTCTCATCAACGGTTATCTGCTGATAATCGGGAGCTGGATATCGAGGCGCTGGCGATCATACCCTTTGTGCGTAAGTTCTCTCCGTAATCATTGTCTTTCTGTGAGCCAATTCCTCTCTCTCTCTCTGTGTCTATCTCTCTCTCTCTCTATTTTCTCTTTTCTCTCATATCTCCCCTAGACTAAACTTTATAGTATTGTATTGTATTGTGTTAGACCAGGATAGTATTGTAGTTTATCCCTTAGTTAGGTGTTTGGTTAGGAAGTCTTTGTTATATTGTAGTGTATCATTTGTACTGTGTTACTCTTTTACAAGTATACTAGATATAATACAGATAATAGGCTTTGGAACCCTAAATCAGTATTTGTGTATTTACTATAGTGTTAAGTGTTCATTTGAGCGTCGGTGACGCTCAAACAGCTTTGTAGGTAGTCAGGTTACACAAGGTTGCATTTACACCCTGTACTCACATTAAGGTATTCTGTGTGTTTCATTGGTATAAGGTTTAATATCAAGGTAAAGTGTTGTAAGCGTCTGCATCGCTGGTGACCTCCTCGTGGTCTCTAGCGTACACTACGTAACAGCGAATCTTTCCCCTAGACTTAACCAATAACGTGTCCTGTGATCACTGGGCCGCGAGCGAACGTGACGCTTGAGCGTCTCGCCTACGGCTGAGCGATCGCTACGCAGATAGCGTACCATTACGGTACTTCTTAAGTAAACAGCGTACAGTGTTCTTAGCTTCATAAGGGTTGGTTATACGACAAAGGAATTTAGCATTGTCAATTGCGGGCTCGCCCGGTCCTTTTCACATCTGCACTAGGTAGATCAGCAGACTTTATCCCCCAGCAAAAGGGTGGGAGGTTGTCTCGCAGTTGCTGACGGGATAAGCGTCTGCTTCGCTTAGGTAAAGAGTGCTGAAGGAACCCGGTAACCGGAAGTAAGAACAAAACGCTTGTGTCTTTTTAAAACTGTTTATTTTTTTCTTTTGTCTTGCATACGCACGCATATATACCTGCATTTCTTTTCACTTGTGTATTTCATTTTTCGTATATCACTATTCCTGTTTGCCACATTTTTATAGTTGATAGAAAGGGCTAAAAGGAGATTTGCTGTTATTTAATAATAGAGGTAATAGTTAAAGTATAGAACAACACACGGCTTGTCCGAGAGACGAGGCAGCCAGTGTGCAGTGTGGATTGCGGTAGATGATCAGGGATCATCTACATTGATAAAATATATATTGTGTTACGGTGGATCCTTTGCATTGCGTACACGTGTCGCTAACAAAGACTAGCGTACGCAATCCAAAAGGCAGACGCACGCAGCGTACATTACGCAACGTAGCGTCTGGTTACGCCCACGTAGCTCAAGTTGTGATAAAGTTGGATTTTAGCGCAAAGCGATAATTAACGCACAGCGATAAATAACGCGAAGCGGTAAATAACGCAAATCTATTTTTGGAAAAATCTGAAATTTAGTTTAACAGATCCTGCTCCTAATTGGTAACACACTTGGCCTGAAGACAATTTCTGCGCAGAAATAGATATAGAAACAAAAGTGTACATGTGTTGAGTGAGTGTGTTTTGTATACAAAAGTTTATACAATTTTAAAGGTGGAACCAAAAGGAAAGTCGGGTACTCGTAAAGGGACATACGTGTAAGTGACATATACGGTGGCTAGGGAGGCATCCCTGGTTAAATAATATTTGAGCATTAGAGTATAGCGGACCATAAGGTAACAAGACCAGGAGGTCATAAGGTAAAAAGGTCCGCTATAAAAGTCCAGTGGCACAACGCCTGGGGTGTTGGTGCAGAACCCATATAGGCCATACAAGCTCTGGTTGAAGGAATCGCAGCCGGAAACATCGATTCCATTAATCTTTCAGTACATGACAAATAGTGCTCGCGTACTGAACGATTGGACCGCACGTAATTGTGTGCAGTAGTTAGTAATCTGACCTCATACCATTAGAGAAAAGTGGTCACAAACGCTACTTGTACATTCTGACGTGATTTGTGTAATTTTTTATTTTTGGAAGGGAAGTTCGCTGGTCACTCAGGAACTATCTAACAACCCCAACTTTACTGGAAAGAGTAAGTGTCCTGCGGGTAACCCTCATATGTTCCAGTAAACTGAAGGTTCCATAGGGGCCCTGTATCGAGTACGCCAGCACCATATCGGTGTGATCAGGTCGTATTGGTCGAGGTGGGCGAGTGAGTGGGGTACTCTGTAAACCGCCACCGCCGGCCTACTGTGGAGTAATTTGGTTGTCTGTAAAGGCTTGCTGAAAACCTTGATACAGAAAATCCAAGGAGGACTAAGCAACACCTACAGACGATGGGGGCCAGTTGCTCAGGTAGGGGGCGATCAACCCAGGTTCAGGTTGATTCGGAGAACCGACCAGTCGGGTCGGCAAGATACATTATGTGTGAAAAATACGGTAGTCACACAGAGGTTTTATGTGATGAATGGGAGAGAATGACTGTACAAAACAGGGACAAGTTCCCAAGAATAGGTAGCTTCAGTCCAGATGTGTTACAAAATTTAAGGAGGAGGATATGTCTCGTAAAATCATCAAAGAGACGAATTCAGCATCATGATTACTTGCAGTTATGGCACCAGGAAGGTGAGATACAGAGAGGTTTGGCTCTGGCGGCGGGAACTGGGGCGGTCAGGAAGCTGATTGCCACAGCTCCTCCTCCACCATACATTGCAGGAGAGAGGTTGATTGCGGAGAGAAACGCACTGGGTTGTAAAACACAAACTCTTAGTAACCCTGTAAATGTAAATGATGTTAACCGAATAACTCATGCAAGTATTAACCCGTGCAAGTTGTACCCTGTTTTGAACCTTCCTCAGGAGTGTGAACAAGAAGACGATTCGGCAACAATTTCAGCTCTCTCTCTTGCGGCCACCATATCAGAGACCACAGTAGGCACAGCGACACCCACGAGATTAGTGAAAGCCCCTAGCGGAGGGATAGGTGAGGTCGTGTCAACGGGTAAGTACGGCACCATGCACTACACTGAAACCATTGTACCACAAGTTGTAGAATCTACACAGGAAGATGCTGTTAGAATTGCTCCTGTAAGGGTAATAGCAGTTCCCAATGGAAAAACAGATGTGTCTGGAGCCACTCCCCTAAGGAACATTGCCATGTACGCCCCATTTTCCAGAATGGAAATAAGAGCAATAGTGTCCGAATTTCCTGACCCCAGGAAAGACTTAGTTGCTAGCCAAAAATACATCAGGGATTTAGGTAACACTGTAGAGCCCAACAACAAGGATTGGCAGGTACTGCTAAGAGCTTGTTTACCTTCCAATGTCGACGCAACTCAGTTTTTAGCTGACTGTCAATTGGATAAAGATGTACCGCTTACAGACGTATACAATAAGGATAATGTAAAAAGGATAAATTTACAACTAAAGGAGTATTTCCCAGCCGTTGTTAAATGGAATAAAATATTTTCCATTAAGCAAAAAGAGTCCGAAACGGCAGCAGAATATTTCCACCGGGCACTAACAGAAATAGCAAAGTACACTGGTATAGAGGACATAAAGACCAACCCAAACCATCGGGAAGTAGCAGTGTCTGTACTGATGGATGGTTTGAAAGAAACATTAAAGACTAGGGTTCAGACCACGCAGCCATGCTGGCGAGGTCTGTCAGTGACCACATTGAGAGAGGCTGCTGTTGATCATGACAAAAACATCACTAGGCACAGGGAGTCGCAAAGTGATAAGTTGATGTCAGTAAGTATACAGGCGCTGACCACAAGGCAGCCTGCGTATGTACCACCGAATCCTGTGGGTAAGGCAAGTATAATAACATGTTTTTCTTGTAACAAACCAGGACACTTTGCACGAGACTGTAGAGTAAGAAATGTACAAAGATCTTTTCAACCCCCTAGACAACAACACAACACACGACATTGGGAGCAGGGTCCACAGAGGCGGAGTTTTGAGCCACATACAGGGGAAACAAAAAGATATCCCCCGAACAGAGATTGGCATGCCTCTGGTAGTTCCCAGCTAACCCCCTCACAAATAGTTGCTGCCAATGGGATTCAGGGAGGTCAGCATACCCAATAGGGGTGTGGCCATACCTGTAATCTGCAACCAGTTAAATTGATTGCTAGTCTTGGAAGTGAACCAGAGATTGCAATCAATGTGGCTGGTAAAACTTTAAACTTTCTTGTAGACACAGGGGCGGCCAAGTCAGTGATAAATTCGACAGTGGGCATGAGAACCACTGGTAGGACAATTCCAGCCATGGGAGTAACAGGAGTAGTCCAGCACTACCCTGTTAGCAAACCAGCCGAGATTACAATAGGGCCTTTGCACACCAAGCATTCCTTTTTGCTGGCTGCATCGGCACCAACCAATCTCCTGGGAAGAGACTTACTATGTAAAATGGGTTGCGTCATCTATTGTACTCCTGAAGGTGTATTCTTGGACATCCCTGAGAATCACGCTCAGGAAGTACGAGACATGTTAGACTCCCCATCAAAATTAATGTCACACACCGTTATAACAAATAGGAACCCATCCCAGGTAGAAGAGATGACATCTCAGATACCAGAGTCACTTTGGACAAAAGATGGACAGGACACTGGATTAATGGCAAACGTAGCTCCAGTAGTAGTACAAGTAAAAGATGGTAGGATAGCTCCAAAAATCCCACAGTATCCTCTGAAGCCAGAGGTGGAGTTAGGAGTTTTTCCCGTAATAGAGCGCTTGCTACAACAGGGCATTCTAGTAAGAACGTCCAGCACAGCAAATAGTCCCATCTTCCCTGTTAAAAAGAGTGGGGGGAGGGGTTACAGGCTAGTGCAGGATCTAAGGGGGATTAACAAAATAGTCGAGAGTCAGTTCCCCGTAGTGCCTAATCCAGCTGTCATCCTAATGCAAATTCCTCCCACTGCCAAATTTTTCACTGTTATTGACCTCTGCTCCGCTTTCTTTTCGGTACCTCTGCACCCTGACAGCCAATATTTGTTTGCATTCACATACAGAGGAGTCCAATACACGTGGACTCGATTACCCCAAGGTTTCATAGATAGTCCAAGTATATTTTCTCAGGCTTTGCATGATTGTTTACAGTCTTTTCAACCAGAGAGTGGATCAGTATTGATACAGTATGTGGATGATTTACTGCTGTGTTCAGATTCACTGGAAGCTTCCCTGAAAGATACGAAACAGCTCCTGTTTCACCTTTCAGACACAGGTCACAAGGTTTCCAAAGACAAGTTGCAATTATGCCAGACTAAGGTAAAATATTTGGGACACTGTCTAACACAAGGACTGAGACACCTGACCGCTGATAGAATCCAAGCCATTAGAGACATGACACTGCCACAAACCCAGCAACAGATAAGGACGTTTTTAGGAATGTGTGGGTATTGCCGTAATTGGATCCCAGGGTTTTCCATATTGGCGTTACCTTTGCAGGAAATGGTCTCTTCAAACAAACCTGATCGGATTTCGCATACAGACGAATCCGAAACAGCATTTGAAAGACTCAAGCAATGCCTAACGCAGGCACCAGCACTAGGTATGCCAGACTATGGGAAACCCTTTGAACTATACGGAACAGAAAGTGCTGGGTGCGCAGCAGGTGTACTAACACAAAAACACGGTGATGCCAGCAGGCCAATTGCATACTACAGCGCGCAGCTAGACACGGTAGCGCGATCCCTCCCCACATGCTTGCGTAGTGTTGCGGCGATAGCATTGCTAGTGACGAAAAGCGAAGATGTCGTGCTAGGCCACAACCTCACAATCCATACGCCACATGCAGTATCTGCCTTATTGAATTCTGCCCAAACCAGACACGTCTCATCAGCCAGGTTTACGAGATGGGAATTGGCATTAATGGCCCCCGTAAACATCACCATAAGGAGATGCAGTGCATTAAACCCTGCAACATTTCTCCCAGGTGTGCCTGGACAGGCACAAAGGGTGGGAGGTGAGAGTGATGGGGAAGGAGGATTTAATGCAAAGGAAGATACACATGATTGTATGGAATATTTGACCCAAAATTTTACCGCAAGGCCTGACATCAGTGACAATCCACTAGAAGATGCAGAACTCACGTTCTACACGGACGGTAGTTGTCACAGACAGTCAGACTCGGGAGACTTGTGTACTGGATACGCAGTCGTAGATGACCAAGACACCATAGAAGCGGAACCGCTAGGCCCACCTCACTCAGCCCAGGTTGCTGAACTGGTCGCCCTAACCAGAGCATGTGAATTGGCTAAGGGAAAGTCTGCCAATATCTACACCGATTCTAGATACGCGTTCGGGGTAGTCCATGATTTCGGAGCCCTATGGCGGCTCAGAAATTTCATGACGGCAGCTGGCACACCGATAGCGCATGCAGCGTATATAAAAAGGCTTCTAACAGCGATACAGGAACCCGACAGAGTGGCTGTTATCAAATGTAAAGCACATACATATAGCCAAGACCCAGTATCCCTTGGTAACAGCCGAGCAGACGAAGCCGCAAAGCTTGCAGCTGCTACCCCCATACAGACAGACGCCACACAGTTGATGGTATTCAATACCATCAACACACAGAAGTTGTGTGAGATGCAGAATTTGTGTTCCACTCAGGAGAGAGCAGTCTGGAAGGCAAAGGGATATGGCCAGGAGTCCTCAGGGCTCTGGACGGATGGACATGGTAAACCAGTGGCCCCCAGGGCATACCTTCCATGTCTGGCTGAAGCAGCTCACGGGCTGACTCATCTAGGCAAGGAGGGGATGTGCAAATTGGTAAGAGCATACTGGTGTGCCCCAGGATTCTCCTCCCATGCTAGTAAAAGAGCAATGTCATGCCTTACCTGTCTGAGAAAGAATATTGGAAAGGCAATACCTACAGAACCCTCCCATATCCCACCTGCCGGCGGCCCTTTCCAAGTAATACAAATTGACTTCATCCAATTACCCCCATGTAGAAATTTGAAGTATGTACTTGTTTGTATAGATGTTTTCTCGAATTGGGTCGAAGCTTTTCCAGCAGCTACAAACACTGCTATGTTTACAGCTAAGAAAATTGTGCAGGAATTTGTATGTAGATATGGTATCCCTAGAATCATTGAAAGTGATAGGGGTACCCATTTTACAGGTGATGTCTTCCAAGGAATGTGTAAGTTGATGGGTATTGATAGTAAGCTGCACACTCCGTACCGTCCACAGGCGAGCGCGAAGGTCGAAAGAGTGAACAGCACTATTAAAAATAAATTGAGTAAAGTAATGGCAGAGACAGGTTTGACGTGGCCAGAAGCTTTACCCATTGTTTTGTATAGCATCAGAACCACTCCCAGGTCCCCTCTTAATCTGTCTCCTTTTGAAATTCTGTTTGGTCGACAACCGCACGTCATGATTAACCCTCAGGATGATTTGAAATGTAACAATGAAGTAACTGTAAAGTACTTAATTAACATGAGTAAGCAGTTGAGGAGTCAAAATGATAATCTGAAGTTGGTGATTCCTGATTTACCAGATAGTAATTGTCATGACATTGAACCTGGGGATTATGTAATGATACGAAATTTTCTACGCTCAGGTTGTCTTATTGATAGATGGGAAGGACCATACCAGGTCTTATTGACTAGCACCACAGCATTGAAGGTTGCTGAGAGAGAGACTTGGGTCCATTCATCCCACTGCAAAAAGGTTGCTGACCCAGAGAAGTCCCGTGATAAGGAACAGACGGTAGAGGTTGTATCACTGGAGTGTCTGTTTCAGGAGGACTGAGGCGGCACCTGAGCCTTGAAGATCGAAAGCAGCTGTCGACTCCCCACTCCCTTTTATTGTTTTTCTCCACTTCCCATCCCTTCTCCCTTGATATTTCTTTTTCCCCTTTCTCATTCTTCTCCATTTCCTCCTCAAAGATGGACTTGCCCCAAGAGACTGTAATCCGGATTTTGATGTTGACCATGATGTTGACCAGAGCAGTCTGTTCCGGCGAGAGTACCATAGAGGTCGAGAGAGGTTCTGGAATGGGTTCCGATTATGATGATGGAGGTGTAGTTTTCCAAGATCAACCAATCCAACAAGCAAAGGCGAGTATCAGAAAACGATCCGATAGAAGAAATTGTGATGGATTGTTAGCTGAAGAAAATTGTATCTGTAGGCTTTGTGATAATCTGGTTGAAGATGGATGCATAAAGAAATGCCAATCTAGTTTTAATATCCATATGGACCGGCATCCATTGAGTGACTATCACTCTCTAGTGGGTAACGTATTAAACAAGACCGATTGTTGGGTATGCTCTCAAGTACCTCAGGGTCACAGCAAATCAGGGCTAGTACCATTTCCTTTAACGTTAGGGGAGGTACTTGAGCTAAGTGGTGGGAGACCGGTGGACCGGAGGTTTAACATCTCCAGCCCTCCTAGTTTGAAGCTCCACCAATACCATGTGGATAGGTCCCTCATATGTTTTAACATCTCCAATCCTAGAAAACCGGGAAATTGGGAAGTGTCATGGAGCAACCTTACCATGACCTTTTCACACAGAGCAGATAGAATGCCTACAGATACAGAGCTCGTACGCCACATAGCCAGTAGAGGAAAATCTTTTCGGTATCGATATACCTTAGGAAATAGGATTACTAAAGTTGGAGAGGTATCACCAGGATACTGTGCACATATCGTACAAACTGATACGTGCATTAGACAGATGGAAGAATTAGGGTCAGGAGATTTCACCTGGAAGGTTTGTAACATGGTCATGTCCTTCTCCGTCCCTTATGTTCTCCCCGATGATGCATATTTCATATGCGGGAGAAAGGCGTACAAGTGGCTTGCCCCAAACTCTGAAGGATTGTGTTATATTGGAAAAGTATTGCCTGAAGTGATGACTGTAACACATGACAAAATGAAAGACATACACCGTGGTGCCCAAGCTCCTTATACTCACACTCACTACGAACACCGAGTTAAAAGACACCTGTCAGAAAGGTTAGAGCATCCGGCCTCTGATCTTATCCATGAATCCACCGGGATTCAGGTTCTGGTAGCGTTAGATTTCACTCGTACCGCTCGAGGAGTGATGAATTATAAATACATTTCCGCACTCGCCAATTTGTTAGATAATATCACTGAAATGTATGATGACACGTTTAGATACACCGGAAGAGAACTCCAAGCTTACAAAACGGAACTAGTTCAGCATAGGATGGTTCTTAATTACCTTACAGCAGTAACAGGCGGATATTGTGTTACATTGGCAACACAGTACGGCATAAAGTGTTGCACGTACATCACAAATAGTACCGAGGATCCGGTAGAGGTCATAGACCAAAAGATGGATGATATTCTGCAATTAAAATGGGAATTTCGTCGAAAACACAATCTCACCCTTGTTGCTGTAGGTAATGAGCTGACTGGTTGGGTGTCATGGTTGAACCCGCGAAATTGGTTCTCCGGTTTGGGAGAGTGGGCTCAAGGAGTCATAATGGATGTTGGAAAGTTTCTACTGTGTATCTTGGGTGTCGTTATATCGATTGGATTGATATTTAGATGCGGGCAGGCTTTGACGAAGTGTAAACAAAGTACGAAAGTGATGAGCTTGAGGAGTGAGGAAACTGTAATTAACCTGGATTTGATTTATGACCCAATGCTAGAAACCATGACGTAATGATGTAATGAGTATACGGTCCGTCTTTCACCCATTTCTATGTTTTCCTCCGAGGTACAAAGACCCACGTAGACGAAGGATTTGATGAGCCAAGGGGCCGACAACGGAAAGATGGAAAGAGGAAGAGCAGACGACCTGATATACAAGATTTTGATGGACAATGCCATGGGTACCCCAGTTTCCCTAGGAACTTTAAAATCACGCTAGCCCAACATTTTTTTGTAAATCCATGGACGTTGATTGCTCTACTCACGATTTATGAGCAAAAGCACAAAGAAGAAGACTCCAAGCAAATGACACCAATCAAGACCTCAATCGACGAATGTACATTTCCCTGACATAGAATATCATTGCATTTTCCATAAGTGTTCTTTATCTTCATCTCTACAACCCTCAGGTAATGACACACATAGTCGATAGGGAATACAGGCACAGATATCAGCAACCACATACCTCCCCCATTCATGTATCATCAACTAAAATGTGCATCCCCATTTTGTTGCATCCACAGCCGAAATGAGCTCGGTAGAGTTTGACAGCCCATCCACAGACCCTTAGTACGGGATAAGAAGGAATTCAAATGTATACTTCGCAATACCTCGAAGCTTGATTTACCACACGTACGGCACGATGATACATGACCCCCCCAAACATGGACTCATACACACATGCTTCTACTTTCTCACTAGGTCATACCCTCTTCACACCTTCTCCTCTCTCCTCCCCTACCCAACCATGGAAATCAATTAACCCCTGACTTACATTTTTCTCCTTAAATGTTTTGTGGCAGTTATTATTGACTGCCAAAGGGTGGACTGTCGAAGTCAGAAAAATGTCTTAATGCACACTGCCATATTTGCACCGCACACTGGTCCGTGCTGCGCATGCGTACGCTCTCCCGTGGAAGCGCATACCCGCAATAGCGTGCACTCGCACGCGCAGTATGCGCATTTACGGTAGAGTTTATGTGATCGTAGCGTGCGACTCATTCGTTACAAATATTCACAATTAATGTATTTCATAGATCATGTTCCCCTCAATAGTTTCTGTAAGTTTGGTTTAGATAGAATGTCCCTGAGCGGAGGAATCCCTCTTTGTATTGCACGAAGGGTCTAACAGGAGTCATACAGCAGTGTTTGATACCCATCGGAAGAGTATTTAATTAGCAATATTCCGGTGTTGGTTTGGAGCGTATTAATCGCTCGTGCGAATAGTTATGGACATAAGAAGTTTATGTCCATTTCTATGATTTGCACATACTCAGGTATGCGGCGGGAAACCCAGTTCCCCACCCACCTGAGCTGTTGGAAATCAGCACAGCCCACCTGTATGAATCAACCTATGACCTTTGGTTACAGTACAGGGCCGAATTCCTGTGTCCAATAAACTGTAGGATTGTAGGGACTAGGAGATTGCATTGTGTGTGGGGCATAAATAGGCAGACCGACCACATCCAGCTCTCACTCTCTCATCAACGGTTATCTGCTGATAATCGGGAGCTGGATATCGAGGCGCTGGCGATCATACCCTTTGTGCGTAAGTTCTCTCCGTAATCATTGTCTTTCTGTGAGCCAATTCCTCTCTCTCTCTCTGTGTCTATCTCTCTCTCTCTCTATTTTCTCTTTTCTCTCATATCTCCCCTAGACTAAACTTTATAGTATTGTATTGTATTGTGTTAGACCAGGATAGTATTGTAGTTTATCCCTTAGTTAGGTGTTTGGTTAGGAAGTCTTTGTTATATTGTAGTGTATCATTTGTACTGTGTTACTCTTTTACAAGTATACTAGATATAATACAGATAATAGGCTTTGGAACCCTAAATCAGTATTTGTGTATTTACTATAGTGTTAAGTGTTCATTTGAGCGTCGGTGACGCTCAAACAGCTTTGTAGGTAGTCAGGTTACACAAGGTTGCATTTACACCCTGTACTCACATTAAGGTATTCTGTGTGTTTCATTGGTATAAGGTTTAATATCAAGGTAAAGTGTTGTAAGCGTCTGCATCGCTGGTGACCTCCTCGTGGTCTCTAGCGTACACTACGTAACAGCGAATCTTTCCCCTAGACTTAACCAATAACGTGTCCTGTGATCACTGGGCCGCGAGCGAACGTGACGCTTGAGCGTCTCGCCTACGGCTGAGCGATCGCTACGCAGATAGCGTACCATTACGGTACTTCTTAAGTAAACAGCGTACAGTGTTCTTAGCTTCATAAGGGTTGGTTATACGACAAAGGAATTTAGCATTGTCACCTCCGTCCCTCCTCTCACAGCCTGCATGTCAGCACAGGCACGAGTGATAGATGGTGAGAGGCGAGCAGCAGCGGGTGTGTAGGGAATGCTGTGCTGTATTACTTAGGAGGCGAGCACACAGTCTGTGCTGCCTTGCAGGGAAGGGGTTACAGGAAAACTGTAATCGTTCTGGCCGGAGGCATGATCTGGTCACGGGTGGCGGGTGCAGTGTGCTCTGTCAGGACAGGGTGTTGTTGCTGGTGATGGTAAATGCATCAAGTGAGGGTTGGAGGGAATTGGAGAGGGGGGATAATGATGGGTGGAGTGGGAGTTCCAAGCCTGAGACACCTGGTATACACAGTGTACTATACACTGACCATTGCACAGCCCAGGCAAGTCCCTTTCTGTATTACCTGCTTCTATGCAATCACATATTCTTATTCTTTATTAGTCATGTCTCTGTCCCGGCTTTCTGACAGCAATACAGCATCAAAGGCCAGTTCTACCATTAGCCAGAGAACGCTGCTGCATAGAGCGCCTGATCTGATGAGGTGAAGGGGAGGGAGTGCAGGCGCAGGGGAGGGAGTGCAGGCACAGGGGAGGGAGTGCAGGCGCAGGGGAGGGAGTGCAGGCTCGGGGGAGGGAGTGCAGGCACGGGGGAGGGAGTGCAGGCGCAGGGAAGAGAGTGCAGGCGCAGGGAAGAGAGTGCAATGCGCGGGGGAGGGAGTGCAGGCACGGGGGAGGGAGTGAAGGCGCAGGGGAGAGAGTGCAGGCGCAGGGGAGGGAGTGCAGGCACGGGGGAGGGAGTGCAGGCACGGGGGAGGGAGTGCAGGCGCAGGGAAGAGAGTGCAGGCGCGGGGGAGGGAGTGCAGGCACGGGGGAGGGAGTGAAGGCGCAGGGGAGAGAGTGCAGGCGCAAGGGAGAGAGGGGTAGGGTAGGAGGTAACGGACCGTTTTCTGGGAGTGTGTGGAAAAATGCAGGTGTGTCAGATACAAATGCAGGCATGCCTGGGGAAACGCAGGCGTGGCTGGCCGAACGCAGGGCGTGTTCGTGACGTCAAAACAGGAACTAAATAGTCTGAAGTGTTCGCCAGTGCTGAGTAGGTCTGGAGCTGCTCAGAAACTGCACAATCTTTTTTTGTAGCAGCGCACTTCTGCTAAGCTAAAATACACTCCCAGAGGGCAGCGGCATAGCGTTTGCAAGCGAACAACTCAGAAAGAGGGCCATAATTTCTTCACACTTAGATGAATGTAATGCAGTGTAATGTGAGTAAGGGGCACTACTGTGTGGTGTAATTTGTATTGGGGGTACTATTGTGTGGTCACGCGCCTTTTTCAGCCTTCGCCATTACAAATATGGGGGGGGGGCGCAGTCCCTTACTTTGCCAGGGGCGCTCGGACCCCTAGATACACCTCTGTACAGCTCTCACACGACTGCTAACACTGTGACTCTGCTTGGATACAGATGCGTCCTCATACATTTTGCTTCAATACGCCATGCAGCAGGAGATGCCTGGCATGAGTTAGCTGGCAAAAAGGAAAAGATCAAACAAAGGTGTATAACAGCGCTATTCCTAAATATGTCTCACAGAGATCAGATGATTTTATCATATATAATATATATATATATAATTTTATCACATAAAAGAAATCCACTTTATCATCTCAATGTAGGTAAAAACAAGAAGTCCTTTTATTTCAAACGTTAAATGAAAGTCTCTCAATCTAAGCTTGGGGCAATTTCCGACAGGAGAAAACAGTACATTCGTTTGGTTCTATAGATATACTCAGTGGAGCTCACCAGATCCTCGGGATGACGTTATTATTGTGGTGTTCACCACTACGGGATTTACTCTCCCCGTGGATGTTACCGGGACACCGCTGGCCGTCCTTCGATCATGGAACCTCCAGGCGCTGCAGACGCCGCCAAACTTCTCCGCTCTCACCCGTCTAGATAGCTCCCCGCTAGATACGGATAGTGAGCAGGTTCACCTGCTGCTGCCGACGCGTTTCTACCCTCAGCGGGTTTTTATCGAGGTGCCTCGATAAAGACCCGCTGAGGGTAGAAACGCGTTGGCGTCTGCAGCGCCTGGAGGTTCCGTGATCGAAGGACGGCCAGCGGTGTCCAAGTAACATCCACGGGGAGAGGACTTCTTGTTTTTACCTACATTGAGATGATAAAGTGGATTTCTTTTATGTGATAAAATTGGACATTATATTACAATATATTCATCTGATCTCTGTGAGACATATTTAGGAACAACGCTGTTATACACCTTGGTTTGATCTTTTCCTTTTTACGATTGATATTTGGGCAGTGTGAGCTGACCTGCCACAAACAAAGGGAAACAGCTGCATTTGTGTTAAAAGCGCTCTATACGGAGGATAACACTATATTGGACGGAATGAGTTAGCTGGCAGCTCCTGGCCAGCTCTGCTAATGTCAGGCACCTTTTTTTGCAGCAAATGCATATTAATTGCATTGCTATGTGACTAGGATGCACAAGCAGCTTCTGCTAATTAAAATGATATGTGGCATGCCTATATTCCGTGTGCGATTTTGGCTGTATCTGCATACAAAATGCTACGTTACAGTGATTTCCAGGAATACACTGTAATGTTTCATTTTGTATGCAGATACAGCCACATACGAAATGAATGAAAAAACAGAATATAGGCATGCCGCATATCATTTTAATCAGCAGAAGCTGCTTGTGCCCTTAGGCATACCAAATGCCCTAGGCATTTGCCTAGTTTGCTTATGCCTACGGCCGGCTCTGGATGCAATGTTTTCGATGTTCCTGATGTTTCAATGGTGCCGATCGATGTTCCAATGTTTGGAGGGGGGACTTTTTTTTTATACTTTAAAAAAATGTTTTTAATTTTTTTTACTAAAATAACTTTTAACTAAAATCATTTTGGATAAGGTTCTTCACCTAATTCACTCATGAAAAAACTAAAAAATGTTAGCGGTTTTTTGAGGGAAAAAATCATAAGTTAAATGGTTAAGGGTAAATTTACTAAGAATTGTGTCGTACCCGTGTTAGCCTGAGATTACACATGTGAGATCGATCAGACACGGTTGCTTTTTTAAAACATGGAATTTACTATGTTTCCGGTTTTAGTCAATCTTGTTTTCCGATTGTGTATGTATTCGTGTTTGGTGGCCGTGTTTGCTGGCAGCCAAACACTCCCGAACATGAAGCCTGCACATATCAGTGAGATCTGCGTAGTGCTTCTCTGTATGAATATGAATAAAGGGTCCTAGTTTTCAAAATTACGGGGGGAAAAAGACATAGGGGTCCCCCATATTTTTTAAACCAGGACAGGTCCAAGAGCCTGGTGCTGGATCAATAAATACAGGGGAAACACAACACAAATGTTCCCTGTATTTTTTGAACCAGGACCAGTTCAAAGTGCCCAGGGCTAGTTATGCTTGTGAGGGGGCTCAGACTCTACTGCGCATTTGCAGATCTCCAGGAAAATGGTGCGGCGGCCATTTTCCCTGAGATTTCTCTACTGCGCATGCGCAGAACTTAGTGAAAATGGGCACTGGGCCATTTTCACGGAGTTTTAACACCGCCGTGGACATCGCCGCGGGACTCCGGGGGGGGTGAGTATTCAGAAAATGGGTGCAGCGTGTGCGGTGGGGGCCCCCTCTGGACTCAGGGGCCCGTGTGCACCGCACACACTGCACCCATTATAGAAATGCCAGTGGAATGTGTCTGTGTGTACATATGGTAGGGAATATAGATTGTAAGCTCCACTGGGGCAGGGACTGATGTGATTGGCCAAATATTCTTTGTATAGCACTGCAGAATATGTGTGCGGAATAATTGGTAATAAATAAATAAATTCACGGGTGTGTTTGCAAAAACGATTCTAGGCAAATTCTCGTGTTACAGTGTTGTCTATGGAAATTACATCCAAGTCGAGTTTGGCCGATGGTGTATTTGATCGTATGTCCTTGTCCACCAGTATCTTCAACTTCTATTTAAACTAACAATTCCGTGGTTGACCTTTAGTAAATTTCCATGTTTGTAAAAATGCCCAAACACTGCTGTGTTTACTAACTCGGGCTAACACGGAGCTTAGTAAAATTACCCCTAAGTCCCTCACTATCAAATAAAAATATTTTATTTAAACTTTTTACTTTTGATTTATAAATTATTCACTATAATTAGACAGTAACAATAATACTTTTTGACATTTTAATGTAGGTACAGAATATTCAATGATATCGTTCACATATAATTAGGATTTACATAACATGACTTGTTAAGATAAACACTAATCTCTGACTTTTTTTAAATCTAAATTCATTTATATAGATGAGGTTATTTAATGCTGATCTAATAATTTCTGACAGTGAACTAGCAACATTTATCCAATAAACAGAAACTAAAATGGATTACATACAATATCCCGGCGCTTTGGATGCCAACTGTCAATACACTGACAGCGGTATCCCCAGGGGCGTTTTAAGAGAGGAGGAGGCCCGGGTGCAGCCTCCTCCGTTCGGGCCCCCTCCTCTCTGCCGGCAGCACTGAGAGTCTGAGCACTAGAGCACTCAGACTCTACTGCGCATGCGCAGATCTCCGGGAAAATGGCGCGGTGGCAATTTTCCCTGAGATTTCTCTACTGCGCATGCGCAGAACTCCGTGAAAATGGCCGCTGGGCCATTTTCACGGAGTTTTAACACCGCCGTGGACGTTGCAGCGGGACTCCGGAGGGATGAGTATTCAGAAAATGGGTGCAGCGTGTGCGGTGGGGGCCCCCTCTGGATTCAGGGGCCCGTGTGCACCGCACACACTGCACCTATTATAGAAACGCCAGTGGGTATCCCACATTTTTAAATCCCAATATTAGCTAAGAATGTGAGCAAACCCTGATCCCTAAACCCCCTAACCCACCTTCTCCACAGCCTGACCGTGCTGCAACACGGCTTCCTGCATGGCATGTCTGGCTGTGACTATTCACAGCTGGCGATCGCTCCATTAGTTCCTAATGGAATTAATGAAGCAATCGCTGGCTGTGAATAGTAACAGCCTGGCATGCCATGCAGCATTCCTTGCAGGGGCGTTTCTACAGAGGAGGGGGCCCGTGTGCACCTCCGGGTGGGCCCCCTCCTCTGAACGGCGCTGTAGACTCCGGCAATGTGCCGGAGTCTACTGCGCATGCGCAGGTCTCCGAAATCATGGGGTCCGCCATGATCCAGAGACCAATTTGGCTACCGAGCATGCGCGGTGGCCATTTTGGTGGCGATTTCAGCTGCGGACAATGCGCCCGCCGCTGGACTCCCGTTAGGTAAGTATTTAAATGGGTGCAATGTGTGCAGTGTGGGACCCCTGCACACATGATTCCTTGATGCAGCACGCTGCATTGCTGCAAGATGAGCATGTCTACACCTCTACACAGTAATGCATGCGACTGTGCCCTGCTTAGTGCCTATGACATGTATATAGCGATGGTGATGATAAGTTATCACCCCAGACTATGGTGTGCTTATCTCTCCCGGGCTGTGTGGCACAGGGCTTTCATTAGCATTTTCACACTGCAAGCACACCTTAGCACTTGCGGGACCCTAGGAGCATGCCTAGGTTGCATTGTTGGAAATCCAGGCCTGACGACACCAGCATATAAATCCATGTTGGGATCTCGGCGTCGGCCTTCTTAGTAGTGGCGGAATTCCGGTGTCAGTATTCTCATTGTTGGGATTTTGAGGCCGGGATCCTGACTGCATCCCACTAAAACAATTTGAATAAATGCTCAACACTATTCAACAGAAGTGATATTAAAAATGACACTCATCAAATAATGAGAATCATTGGCCAGTTTATCCTTTAAACATGGAAATAGACATAATAACGTTAAAAAAGATAAGCTTTCAATTTTCAAGTTCAGTGCTAGCTGAGGGGTCTATTTACTAAGCTTCAGGTAGAGATAAAGTGGACGGAGATAAAGTACCAGCCAATCAGCTCTTAACTGTCATTTTTCAAACCCAGCCTGTGACATGGCAGTTAGGATCTTATTGGCTGGTACTTTATCTCTGGCCACTCTATCTCCATCCAAGGCTTAGTAAATAGACCCCTCAATTCTGTATTATATTTCTTGATAGTCCATTACCTGTGTGTGCTGAATTTGTGCTTCTCCATCTGCCACTGATTATTCCTTTGCACAGACAAAGTTGTCTCTGATCATTTTTGCAAATAAATTACTATTGCTATGAGGATACAGCACATAAATGAAATATGTTCTGTATGTTTTACCAATTCAGTGACTACCAAACATAACAAATTTTATGATCTGTATGCTCCAGTCCAAGTAGCGGTTTGACTGTTGCTTAGTATAGGCAATTCCTTGTAAAGAAACTTAAGCAGGCGTAGAGAGTTAAGGGGGGGTACACACGGAGAGATCCGAGTTTAAAATCTAAGCAATCTGACTAGATTGCTTAGATTTTGAGCACGGATCTGTCATGTGTATGCCCCCCAGCGATAGCGATGCGTGGCCCCATGCATCTCTATCGCCGGTTCTAGATTGAGCCTACATGCAGGCTCAACCGTTGTGTGAAGTGAGCGTCCCCCCGTCCGTCTGAATGACCCCCTTTGTTGTTTACAGAGTCCAATTTAACTTTGGCATATATTGGTCAAAAGAAGCATGCATGGAAATATGCATACTGTATATATTTACCCGAGTGTGACCAAATCACTCCCTTACCATGAGATATTTATTATTAGTTATTTATTACCATTACCAGTTATTTATACAGAGAATATTTGCCCATTCACATCAGTCCCTGCCCCAGTGGAGCTTACAATCTATGGGGATCATTCCGACCTGATCGCACGCTGACGTTTTTCGAAGTGCAGCAATCAGATCACTACTGCACATGCGTATGCACCGCAATGCGCAGGTGCGCCATACGGGGACAAAGCGGATCGTTGCTGGGCGATGGATTTAATGAAGAATCCATTCGCACAGCCGATCGCAAGCAGATTGACAGGAAGAAGGTGTTTATGGGTGTCAACTGACCGTTTTCTGGGAGTGTTTGGAAAAACGCAGGCGTGTCCAAACGTATGCAGGGCGGGTGTCTGACGTCAATTTTGAGACCAGACAGGCTGAAGTGATCGCAAGGGCTGAGTAAGTTCAACCTACTCAGAAACTGTATAAAAATGTATTTGCAGCGCTCGGCTGCACATGCAATCGCACACTTGCAAAGCGAAAATACACTCCCCTATAGGCGGCGACTATCTGATCGCAGTGCTGCAAAAAGTAGCTAGCGAGCGATCAACTTGGAATGACCCCATATATTCCCTATCACATGTACACGCACACACATTCACACTAGGGTTAATATTGTTGGTAGCCAATTGACCTACCAGTATATTTTTGGATTGTGGGAGGAAACACACACAAGTATGGGGAGAATATACAAACTCCGCACAGTTAGGGCCATGGTGGGAATCGAACCCATGACCTCAGTGCTGTGAGGCAGTAATGCTAACCATTACACCATCTGTACTGCCCATATGGAATATATGATAGGGAATATGGAATCCATTTCCACACAAAACATAAAAAGGGTGGTATTCATGTGACCGCCGGTCAGCTGACCGACGGTCACATGACCTCCTCCACGAGCCCGACGGCTCACTTTCCCGATGGTCGGCATGCCGACCAACAGGGACTATTTCCACTTGTGGGTGTCCACGACACCCATAGAGTGGGAACAGAAACCGTGGCGACCGCAGGTCGCCACCGAGCCCGCAGCGTGGCGAGCGCAGCGTGGCTTGCTGCACTCGCCCCTCCCGGCGTCGGTAAGCTGACCGGCGGTCAGGAAACCGCCGGTCAGCCATACTACACCCCATAAAAACAAGGTTCAAAAGTATTCTATATATTGTGGTGACATGAAGTAATTAGCCATGTAGAGAGGTGCATTTGTGCAGGGTCCACACACAGCTTTTCCAGTGAACAAATGAAATGTTTTACTGTCAGCAAAATCAAGTAGAAAATAAATAAACAGTCTGTCCCCGGTGTAGTTCATTACCTCACTGCTTGGCCTCTCTCTATATTTGGGCAGCTTGTCTGCAGCAAAATCTCTCACAGTCTTGCCTGCTACCAGTAGGGTAACATAGGCTCTGGCCTGCATTGGCTGTCTACCACAACTTCTGAAGTGCAGTGTCAGACGTTTAGGGTTGTCCTTGCGTCCTGTAGGTCTGAACCCAGGCCACCCAGTCTGTTTCACTCTGACTGCAGCCCCACCTGGACTGCCTCAACATGTAATGTCTCCTGACTGCAGCAGTCTTCTAGACTGACTCACTTTGCAGCCCTTAGGTGTGCTCACACCATCCTTTTCTTCCCTGTGTGGTCAGATCCATCCTACCCCACACAGAATCCAATTGCAATTTACCTGCCTACTGCCACAAATACCCCTCCCTTGCTCACAACCCCAGGGTTGAGCAACATGGGATGAGGCATGTCTATGATGATGTCCCTTTTAATTTTCATCATGAGGGCCACCCACCACATCCAGGATCATCCAGGCACTTGTAATCTCTGGTGGGCTCAGTTTCCATGTTCCAGAATTTCTTTATTTCCTAACTTTTTTCCTAACTTTATGGTACCACTTGAACTCCTTGCTTTCTATATGCCGTACTTGAGATTCACTCTTAGATACCACGTCAGGCATTAAGAATTTGAAGTAACTTTTTCCAAAGTAACATACCTTTTAGCCAAATTGAAACCTCTTTAACCTTCATCCTTGAAGCACCATATTGGCTAATGGCATACTTCATTGGTAGCTCATGTTCTTTAAGTAGCCACTATCATCAAAATCTATAGACATTGGCTTTATGTCAGAGGACATACTGCTTAGTGATGAGTACCGGAAATTTTTCGGGTTTTGTGTTTTGGTTTTGGGTTCGGTTCCGCGGCCGTGTTTTGGGTTCGAACGCGTTTTGGCAAAACCTCACCGAATTTTTTTTTGTCGGATTCGGGTGTGTTTTGGATTCGGGTGTTTTTTTCAAAAAACCCTAAAAAACAGCTTAAATCATAGAATTTGGGGGTCATTTTGATCCCAAAGTATTATTAACCTCAATAACCATAATTTCCACTCATTTTCAGTCTATTCTGAACACCTCACACCTCACAATATTATTTTTAGTCCTAAAATTTGCACCGAGGTCGCTGGATGGCTAAGCTAAGCGACCCAAGTGGCCGACACAAACACCTGGCCCATCTAGGAGTGGCACTGCAGTGTCACGCAGGATGGCCCTTCCAAAAAACACTCCCCAAACAGCACATGACGCAAAGAAAAAAAGAGGCGCAATGAGGTAGCTGTGTGAGTAAGCTAAGCGACCCTAGTGGCCGACACAAACACCTGGCCCATCTAGGAGTGGCACTGCAGTGTCACGCAGGATGGCCCTTCCAAAAAACACCCCCCAAACAACACATGACGCAAAGAAAAATGAAAGAAAAAAGAGGTGCAAGATGGAATTGTCCTTGGGCCCTCCCACCCACCCTTATGTTGTATAAACAGGACATGCACACTTTAACCAACCCATCATTTCAGTGACAGGGTCTGCCACACGACTGTGACTGAAATGACGGGTTGGTTTGGACCCCCACCAAAAAAGAAGCAATTAATCTCTCCTTGCACAAACTGGCTCTACAGAGGCAAGATGTCCACCTCATCATCATCCTCCGATATATCACCGTGTACATCCCCCTCCTCACAGATTATCAATTCGTCCCCACTGGAATCCACCATCTCAGCTCCCTGTGTACTTTGTGGAGGCAATTGCTGCTGGTGAATGTTTCCACGGAGGAATTGATTATAATTCATTTTAATGAACATCATCTTCTCCACATTTTCTGGATGTAACCTCGTACGCCGATTGCTGACAAGGTGAGCGGCGGCACTAAACACTCTTTCGGAGTACACACTTGTGGGAGGGCAACTTAGGTAGAATAAAGCCAGTTTGTGCAAGGGCCTCCAAATTGCCTCTTTTTCCTGCCAGTATAAGTACGGACTGTCTGACGTGCCTACTTGGATGCGGTCACTCATATAATCCTCCACCATTCTTTCAATGGGGAGAGAATCATATGCAGTGACAGTAGACGACATGTCCGTAATCGTTGTCAGGTCCTTCAGTCCGGACCAGATGTCAGCATCAGCAGTCGCTCCAGACTGCCCTGCATCACCGCCAGCGGGTGGGCTCGGAATTCTGAGCCTTTTCCTCGCACCCCCAGTTGCGGGAGAATGTGAAGGAGGAGATGTTGACAGGTCGCGTTCCGCTTGACTTGACAATTTTGTCACCAGCAGTTCTATGAACCCCAGCAGACTTGTGTCTGCCGGAAAGAGAGATCCAAGGTAGGTTTTAAATCTAGGATCGAGCACGGTGGCCAAAATGTAGTGCTCTGATTTCAACAGATTGACCACCCGTGAATCCTTGTTAAGCGAATTAAGGGCTCCATCCACAAGTCCCACATGCCTAGCGGAATCGCTCTGTGTTAGCTCCTCCTTCAATGTCTCCAGCTTCTTCTGCAAAAGCCTGATGAGGGGAATGACCTGACTCAGGCTGGCAGTGTCTGAACTGACTTCACGTGTGGCAAGTTCAAAAGGTTGCAGAACCTTGTACAACGTTGAAATCATTCTCCACTGCGCTTGAGACAGGTGCATTCCACCTCCTATATCGTGCTCAGTTGTATAGACTTGAATGGCCTTTTGCTGCTCCTCCAACCTCTGAAGCATATAGAGGGTTGGATTCCACCTCGTTACCACTTCTTGCTTCAGATGATGGCAGGGCAGGTTCAGGCGTTTTTGGTGGTGCTCCAGTCTTCTGTACGTGGTGCCTGTACGCCGAAAGTGTCCCGCAATTCTTCTGGCCACCGACAGCATCTCTTGCACGCCCCTCTCGTTTTTTTAAATAATTCTGCACCACCAAATTCAAGGTATGTGCTAAACATGGGACGTGCTGGAATTTGCCCAGATTTAATGCACACACAATATTGCTGGCGTTGTCCGATGCCACAAATCCACAGGAGAGTCCAATTGGGGTAAGCCATTCTGCGATGATCTTCCTCAGTTGCCGTAAGAGGTTTTTAGCTGTGTGCGTATTCTGGAAAGCGGTGATACAAAGCGTAGCCTGCCTAGGAAAGAGTTGGCGTTTGCGAGATGCTGCTACTGGTGCCGCCGCTGCTGTTCTTGCGGCGGGAGTCCATACATCTACCCAGTGGGCTGTCACAGTCATATAGTCCTGAGCCTGCCCTGCTCCACTTGTCCACATGTCCGTGGTTAAGTGGACATTGGGTACAACTGCATTTTTTAGGACACTGGTGAGTCTTTTTCTGAGGTCTGTGTACATTTTCGGTATCGCCTGCCTAGAGAAATGGAACCTAGATGGTATTTGGTACCGGGGACACAGTACCTCCAACAAGTCTCTAGTTGCCTCTGCAGTAATGATGGATACCGGAACCACGTTTCTCACCGCCCAGGATGCCAAGGCCTCAGTTATCCGCTTTGCAGCAGGATGACTGCTGTGATATTTCATCTTCCTCGCAAAGGACTGTTGGACAGTCAATTGCTTGGTGGAAGTAGTAAAAGTGGTCTTACGAGTACGACTTCCCCTCTGGGATGACCATCGACTCCCAGCAGCAACAACAGCAGCGCCAGCAGCAGTAGGCGTTACACGCAAGGATGCATCGGAGGAATCCCAGGCAGGAGAGGACTCGTCAGAATTGCCAGTGGCAGTGACATGGCCTGCAGGACTATTGGCATTCCTGGGGAAGGAGGAAATTGACACTGAGGGAGTTGGTGGGGTGGTTTGCGTGAGCTTGGTTACAAGAGGAAGGGATTTACTGGTCAGTGGACTGCTTCCGCTGTCGCCCAAAGTTTTTGAACTTGTCACTGACTTATGATGAATGCGCTGCAGGTGACGTATAAGGGAGGATGTTCCGAGGTGGTTAACGTCCTTACCCCTACTTATTACAGCTTGACAAAGGCAACACACGGCTTGACAAATGTTGTCCGCATTTCTGTTGAAATACTTCCACACCGAAGAGCTGATTTTTTTGGTATTTTCACCAGGCATGTCAATGGCCCTATTCCTCCCACGGACAACAGGTGTCTCCCCGGGTGCCTGACTTAAACAAACCACCTCACCATCAGAATCCTCCTGGTCAATTTCCTCCCCAGCGCCAGCAACACCCATATCCTCCTCATCCTGGTGTACTTCAACACTGACATCTTCAATCTGACTATCAGGAACTGGACTGCGGGAATTCTGAGCCTTTTCCTCGCACCCCCAGTTGCGGGAGAATGTGAAGGAGGAGATGTTGACAGGTCGCGTTCCGCTTGACTTGACAATTTTGTCACCAGCAGTTCTATGAACCCCAGCAGACTTGTGTCTGCCGGAAAGAGAGATCCAAGGTAGGTTTTAAATCTAGGATCGAGCACGGTGGCCAAAATGTAGTGCTCTGATTTCAACAGATTGACCACCCGTGAATCCTTGTTAAGCGAATTAAGGGCTCCATCCACAAGTCCCACATGCCTAGCGGAATCGCTCTGTGTTAGCTCCTCCTTCAATGTCTCCAGCTTCTTCTGCAAAAGCCTGATGAGGGGAATGACCTGACTCAGGCTGGCAGTGTCTGAACTGACTTCACGTGTGGCAAGTTCAAAAGGTTGCAGAACCTTGTACAACGTTGAAATCATTCTCCACTGCGCTTGAGACAGGTGCATTCCACCTCCTATATCGTGCTCAGTTGTATAGACTTGAATGGCCTTTTGCTGCTCCTCCAACCTCTGAAGCATATAGAGGGTTGGATTCCACCTCGTTACCACTTCTTGCTTCAGATGATGGCAGGGCAGGTTCAGGCGTTTTTGGTGGTGCTCCAGTCTTCTGTACGTGGTGCCTGTACGCCGAAAGTGTCCCGCAATTCTTCTGGCCACCGACAGCATCTCTTGCACGCCCCTCTCGTTTTTTTAAATAATTCTGCACCACCAAATTCAAGGTATGTGCTAAACATGGGACGTGCTGGAATTTGCCCAGATTTAATGCACACACAATATTGCTGGCGTTGTCCGATGCCACAAATCCACAGGAGAGTCCAATTGGGGTAAGCCATTCTGCGATGATCTTCCTCAGTTGCCGTAAGAGGTTTTTAGCTGTGTGCGTATTCTGGAAAGCGGTGATACAAAGCGTAGCCTGCCTAGGAAAGAGTTGGCGTTTGCGAGATGCTGCTACTGGTGCCGCCGCTGCTGTTCTTGCGGCGGGAGTCCATACATCTACCCAGTGGGCTGTCACAGTCATATAGTCCTGAGCCTGCCCTGCTCCACTTGTCCACATGTCCGTGGTTAAGTGGACATTGGGTACAACTGCATTTTTTAGGACACTGGTGAGTCTTTTTCTGAGGTCTGTGTACATTTTCGGTATCGCCTGCCTAGAGAAATGGAACCTAGATGGTATTTGGTACCGGGGACACAGTACCTCCAACAAGTCTCTAGTTGCCTCTGCAGTAATGATGGATACCGGAACCACGTTTCTCACCGCCCAGGATGCCAAGGCCTCAGTTATCCGCTTTGCAGCAGGATGACTGCTGTGATATTTCATCTTCCTCGCAAAGGACTGTTGGACAGTCAATTGCTTGGTGGAAGTAGTAAAAGTGGTCTTACGAGTACGACTTCCCCTCTGGGATGACCATCGACTCCCAGCAGCAACAACAGCAGCGCCAGCAGCAGTAGGCGTTACACGCAAGGATGCATCGGAGGAATCCCAGGCAGGAGAGGACTCGTCAGAATTGCCAGTGGCAGTGACATGGCCTGCAGGACTATTGGCATTCCTGGGGAAGGAGGAAATTGACACTGAGGGAGTTGGTGGGGTGGTTTGCGTGAGCTTGGTTACAAGAGGAAGGGATTTACTGGTCAGTGGACTGCTTCCGCTGTCGCCCAAAGTTTTTGAACTTGTCACTGACTTATGATGAATGCGCTGCAGGTGACGTATAAGGGAGGATGTTCCGAGGTGGTTAACGTCCTTACCCCTACTTATTACAGCTTGACAAAGGCAACACACGGCTTGACAAATGTTGTCCGCATTTCTGTTGAAATACTTCCACACCGAAGAGCTGATTTTTTGGGTATTTTCACCAGGCATGTCAATGGCCCTATTCCTCCCACGGACAACAGGTGTCTCCCCGGGTGCCTGACTTAAACAAACCACCTCACCATCAGAATCCTCCTGGTCAATTTCCTCCCCAGCGCCAGCAACACCCATATCCTCCTCATCCTGGTGTACTTCAACACTGACATCTTCAATCTGACTATCAGGAACTGGACTGCGGGTGCTCCTTCCAGCACTTGCAGGGGGCGTGCAAATGGTGGAAGGCGCATGCTCTTCACGTCCAGTGTTGGGAAGGTCAGGCATCGCAAACGACACAATTGGACTCTCCTTGTGGATTTGTGATTTCGAAGAACGCACAGTTCTTTGCTGTGCTTTTGCCAGCTTGAGTCTTTTCATTTTTCTAGCGAGAGGCTGAGTGCTTCCATCCTCATGTGAAGCTGAACCACTAGCCATGAACATAGGCCAGGGCCTCAGCCGTTCCTTGCCACTCCGTGTGGTAAATGGCATATTGGCAAGTTTACGCTTCTCCTCCGACAATTTTATTTTAGATTTTTGAGTCCTTTTTTTACTGATATTTGGTGTTTTGGATTTTACATGCTCTGTACTATGACATTGGGCATCGGCCTTGGCAGACGACGTTGCTGGCATTTCATCGTCTCGGCCATGACTAGTGGCAGCAGCTTCAGCACGAGGTGGAAGTCGATCTTGATCTTTCCCTATTTTTGGAACCTCAACATTTTTGTTCTCCATATTTTAATAGGCACAACTAAAAGGCACCTCAGGTAAACAATGGAGATGGATGGATACTAGTATACTTATGGATGGACGAGCGACTGCCAACACAGAGGTAGCTACAGCCGTGGACTACCGTACTGCGTCTGCTGCTAATATAGACTGGATGATAATGATATAAAAAATATATATATATCACTACTGCAGCCGGACAGGTATATATTATATAATGACGGACCTGCTGGACACTGTCAGCTCAGCACTGCAGACTCCTAAAGTAAGCTACTAGTATCAAGAAGATAGAAAAAAAAAAAAAACACCACGGGTAGGTGGTATACAATTATGGATGGACGAGCGACTGCCGACACAGAGGTAGCTATAGCCGTGGACTACCGTACTGCGTCTGCTGCTAATATAGACTGGATGATAATGAGATATAAAATATATATATATCACTACTGCAGCCGGACAGGTATATATTATATAATGACGGACCTGCTGGACACTGTCAGCTCAGCACTGCAGACTCCTAAAGTAAGCTACTAGTATCAAGAAGATAGAAAAAAAAAAAACACCACGGGTAGGTGGTATACAATTATGGATGGATGAGCGACTGCCGACACAGAGGTAGCTACAGCCGTGGACTACCGTACTGCGTCTGCTGCAGTGCTAATATAGACTGGATGATAATGATATAAAAAATATATATATATCACTACTGCAGCCGGACAGGTATATATTATATAATGACGGACCTGCTGGACACTGTCAGCTCAGCACTGCAGACTCCTAAAGTAAGCTACTAGTATCAAGAAGATAGAAAAAAAAAAACACCACGGGTAGGTGGTATACAATTATGGATGGACGAGCGACTGCCGACACAGAGGTAGCTACAGCCGTGGACTACCGTACTGCGTCTGCTGCAGTGCTAATATAGACTGGATGATAATGATATAAAAAATATATATATATCACTACTGCAGCCGGACAGGTATATATTATATAATGACGGACCTGCTGGACACTGTCAGCAGAATGCGTTTATAGAATAAAAACACCACACGACGAGTGTTTAACTTTTTCAGGCAGACAATCACAATATACTGGTGGTCAGTGGTCACTGGTCAGTCACACTGGCAGTGGCACTCTGGCAGCAAAAGTGTGCACTGTTAAAATATGTACTCCTGCTATAACTGCTCCCCAGTCTCCCCCACAATTAAGCTGTGTGAGCAGTGAGCACTCAGCACAGTCAGATATACAGTATTACATAGATGATGCAGCACACTGAGGGCACACTGAGGCTGAGCACAGATATGGTATGTGACTGTGTCACACTGTGTATCGTTTTTTTTCAGGCAGAGAACGGATTAATTAAACTGGTGGTCACTGGTCACACTATCAGCAAGTAGTACTCCTAATATGCTCCCCAAAATTAGTAAATCAAGTGTCTCTACTACTCTCTAGTCTACTCTAAACGGAGAGGACGCCAGCCACGTCCTCTCCCTATCAATCTCAATGCACGTGTGAAAATGGCGGCGACGCGCGGCTCCTTATATAGAATCCGAGTCTCGCGATAGAATCCGAGCCTCGCGAGAATCCGACAGCGGGATGATGACGTTCGGGCGTGCTCGGGTTAACCGAGCAAGGCGGGAAGATCCGAGTCTGCCTCGGACCCGTGTAAAAAGCGTGAAGTTCGGGGGGGTTCGGTTTCCGAGAAACCGAACCCGCTCATCACTGCTACTGCCACTCTCAAATTCTGGACTCTCTTGTTTATATAATATGTTTGAATGTTCATTCCATTGACCCTCAAACTTCATCTCTTGATGCCCCTTCAATAAGGCTCATATCTACTGGTTCTTCTTTAGCATCTGCCATTTGGGCTTTGCAAATATGATGAACAATTTCAACATTTTCCATAAGCACAGGTTAAAATTCACTCTCCACAGAGGTCTCTATTTTCAGATTTGGATTAGCTTATTTATTTGCTACAAGCTTTGTAGTGTGAGACAACTTCACTTCCTCACAGACATATTCAGCTGCATTACAAGTTCCATCCTGGTTGCAAAAGGTCACTGTTTCACATACAGAATTATTACTCTTCTCAAGAATGTCAAAATTAACTTTATCTTACGTCCTAGTGGATACTGGGTTCTGTACTTTAGTACCATGGGTAAAGATCGGGTCCACTGGAGCCTGGTAGTTTATAACCTTTAGTGTGTATGTGTGTGCTTGCTCCTCCCCTCTATGCCCTTCCTACCAGACTCAGTTTAGAAAAATGTGCCCAAGGAGCCGGGTGCATTTCTCTGGAGCTCCAGAGAGTTTCCTTTATTTTTTATTTTAGTTATTTTCAGGTAGCCCTGGTTGGCAACCATGCTACCTGCTTCGTGGGACTTAGAGGGGGGACCGAATCAACCTCCTGAGGGTTAATGGTTCATAATACCAACTGATAGGACACTGAGCTCCTGAGGTGCTGATCACACATCGTTAGTATGTGTGCCCACGCTGGCAGCTAGCCGCCACCCTCCAACAGATGCCGAAGAGCAAGGTGCAGTGAGTGTTACACTGGGGTCCCGGTTAGCGGGTCCCCGATGCAGTTTTGGCGGCATGTCACGCAGCGGTCATGGGCCACGAGCTTTGGTGCCCGCCGCGGACAAAACTGGCTCGCCTCAGCAGTGCTCACTATCAGAAAAGGCTTTGTGTGTACTGTTATGGTTTTACTGTGTTTTAACATGGCCAGTATAAAAAACAAGCTACAGGGACTGTGCGCCATTGCAAGGGGCGGGGCTTCCCAGAGCAGGACCAGAGGCGGGAAGGCGCCATTTACTGCTGTGCGGATTATCAAGGCTGCATGAACACTGCTCCTCTGGGGATCGACGCTGTTACAGACTTCTGTCCTAGTACCATGTGGTCATAGCAGGGGGGGGGGACTCTCCAGCAGCAGCACCGCCGCACTTATACAGATTGTACACTTACATTCACACATGGGCTGCTGTGTTTGTGTGCTGGTCTCCGAACACTGAGTGTCATTCCAGGGGCTCTCTAGGGTCTGTGTGGAGGTGTTTTCAGTGAGCTGTGCTGTATTTTCAGTTGTATAAATATGTCTGTGGACATGGCTATGTGTGCTGCTTGTAACTCTACCCCTTCATCAGCGGGGTCCTTCATGTATGAACAATGCTCCTTATCTCCACAGGGACACATTTCACAGGTACCTGACTGGTTAGATAATTTTAAGAGCATGATTCATAATGTCATTTCAGAATTAGCTGCAGCTAAAAAGGAGAGACAGGTGTTGAAACAGTCTATTGATTGTATGGCTAAAGCAGCAGATACCAGAAAGGCTTCTCAGCCCCCTCTGTTGGTTTCACATAAACGCTCACTGCCACAGGTGCTCCAGTCTGATTCTGATTCTGATCAGCCTGATGTTGATCATGATGATATGGATGAGGAAAGCTCTCTGTCCCCAGGGGTGGAGGCCCTCATTTTTGCTGTAAGAGAGACTCTTCACATACCGGATCAGGAGGCAGAACCAGATGAGGAGTTGTACTTTAATGTTAGACCAAAGACCTCAGTAACTTTTCCTGTGTCTAAGGCAGCCTTTTTCAACAGGTGTGCCGCGGCACACTAGTGTGCCGCAGGCAGTTGCTAGGTGTGCCGCCACTGCTGCCCACCAGAGATGCCTGCCTCCTGCCGCCACCTGCACACAGACCCAACGCCGCCGCCCACACACAGACCCAGTGCCGCCGCCCGCACACAGAACCTACGCAGCCGCCAGGCCTCGGTGCTGCTGCCCGCACACAGAACCGCCACAACCGCCAGGCAGATGTACCTGTGCTCGCCGGTCAGCTCTGCACTTCCGCATCAGCCAGCCAGCCCGCACCGCACGTCACGTTCTCCCCGCCTGCAGTGCACACACACTCTCTGCTGCTCCTTCTCCATGTTGCCTTGTTCCAGCGCTCCTCACAGAGGGAAATATTTAAGGTTAGAAACATATATATATATATATATATATAACATTAATGTGCAAGAAATTACTATGGTGGGGGGCAAGTGTGTGGAATTACTGTAGGGGGGGAAGGTGTGTGGAATTACAATGCGGGTATGTGGCTATGATTACTATGTGGGGGCAGGTGTGTGGAATGGCAATGGGGGGCAGGTATGTATAATTACTATGGGTGGGACGGATGTAAGGAATTACAATGAGGGCATGTGTGTGGCTTGACTATGGGGGGTGGCAGGTGTGTGGAATTAGAATGGGGCATGTGTGTATAATTACTATGGGGGGCAGGTGTGTGGCATTAATATAAATCTATTTTATTACTGCGGGGCCAATGTGTTTTATTACTGCGGGGCCAAAAAACTGATGATGTGCCTTGGCAATTTAAAAATTTTGTTTAGTATTCCACTAATTTTAAAAGGTTGAAAATCACTGGTCTAAGGGGTTAAACTCCTGGCCAAGGAAGCGTGGTTAAACCCTGATAAGAAATTTAAAAGAGGTTTTTAGCTACCTTTCCCTACCCAGCGGAGGACAGGAAGGTATGGGAAAAACCCCTGTCAGTCGATACGTCTGTGTCCAGACTGTCTAAGAAATTGGTATTGCTGGTACCAGGGGCTATATCCCTAAAGAGCCGGCTGACCGTAAAATTGAGACCACTCAAGGCAATTTATACGGCAGCGGGCGTTGCACAGTGCTCCACAATAGTTTTATTGGGTGGATTTCTAGGGTAATGGTTAAGTGGTCCGATCATATTATTAATGGATTAGACAATCTGCCCCAGGATGAGGTCATTACTCTGCTGCAACACATGCAGGATGCTGCTAATTTTATGAGCGAGGCTATTAAGGAATTGCGTAAGATAAATGGCCGCACTACTGCTATGGCTGTTTCGGCACGCAGAGCTCTGTGGTTACATCAATGGTCAGCGGACGCTGATTCCAAATAGGGTGTGGAAAATCTTCCCTTTACAGGTGATGCCTTGTTTGGGGAATAATTAAATAAATGGATCTCCCAGGCAACGGCGGGTAAGTCTATCTATCTGCCATCGGCTGAACCACCTGCTAGATGTTCTCACACAGGACCCTTCTTGCAGTCCTTTCGTGTGGCAAGATTCAGGGGCAGGGGCCGGGGAGTCTCCACCACTCCGAAAGGATCTTGTGGTAAGTCACGTAAACCTCCAACTGCTGCCTCCCTGTACCAGACCACCGGATCCCCTGCCGCTAAGCCTTCCGCGTGATGGTTGGCCCCAGCGGCAAGGCGAATTTCAGGTGGGTGCTCGCCTTCAACACTTCGCCCACCCCTAAATGGCGGCCAAATGCCGCCGGCCCGTCCCCTCCTTCCCAGAGACCGCCTCTGCCTGTCAATCAGGCAGAGGCGATCGCAGGGCTAAGACAGCCGTTGGCTGTCTGGTATGCACCGGCACACAGTGGCACCGGTGCATGCGCAGTTCAGACCCCGATCGCTGCTGTGCGAACACACACAGCAGCGATCAGGTCTGAATTAGCCCCCTGGTTTCTCTCTTCCATCTCTCATTTGATGTGACAACACTGTTCCAGTGACATATGGTGGGGCACATGCCAATCTGAGGAGCAGTTTTGGATCAAAATAAGTAAGTACTTTAACAGATTTAATCAGTCTTTTTGTTTCCGAGTATGCTTTTTCACAGTCTTTTGTCAACTTCCAGTGCATGTTTCTCTGCGTTACTTGTGTGTGTTACCTTCCAAAATTAGGCTATGCCGGGATTTTAATCATCGGGATGCCGTTGTCGGTATTTTGACAGCCACTATCACAACGGCTTGGATCCTGATACCAATCCGTTCAAACCTTGTCGCCAGTGTTAAGTCTGTGACTTCTACTCCAATAAAGGGGTTTTTTTAGTAACCATGACACAGTGGTTGTTGCACCCTTGTTTACAGTAGAACTGTAGAAAACACATAACACTAAAGATTCATATACCAACTGTCCCACCACCGGAATATATATACAGCAATCAGGGCTGTCTTAACAGCAGTGTAGGCCCCTGGGCACAGCAATGCACTGGGCCCCCTACCCATCCTCCAGTGGTAGGGGTGGGGGGTGCAATAAGTGGCAGCTTTGAAGTCCCGCGGGTGGTAGGGGGTGTTCTATCTTCCGTTAAGCATGTAGGACCTGGAGCAGTCATTTCTGCTAATTACTCCTTTACTGCACAAATGGGGCTAAACTGTAGAAGGGGGCATTGGGCTGAATGAAGAAGCCCTGGTACATGACTTTTAGGGTGGTAGGGGGTGTTTAATACGTAGGGGAGGGATGGATAGTGGAGTGGGCTTAATATTTATAATTTTCTGGTTGGAGTGCAGCTTGCTTGACTGCAGATATCTCCAGTTCCTGAAAATATATTTCTTAGCTTTGAATGGGATAAAAAAACTAGAGAGTCCCACTTTTCACAAGGTACTGGGGAATTAGGGCTCAGAGTTCAGGTGCCAGAGCAATTCACCAATGAAAACCTAAAACTGCATATTAGGCGTGTGGAGCTGAAGCAGGGACCAGCTGCTTGAAGGCTGATATTTCCGGTTCTGGGCATAGCAGAGACAAGCTGCCAGTGTCCACCAAAAGGAGAGAGTCGCAGCTTTTGGATTATACCCTCGGAAAAACTCTAAGTCAGACAGAACCCGAGATATCTGGCTGGGAAGAGCAATTAACAGGCTTGGATGGGGACCACTACTTTGAGGTCGGATATCTCCGGTTCCCCATGGCCGATTTTAAAAAATCTGGTACCCCTGGAAAGAGGGGACCCTCAGCTATCAGCCTAGGGCCCTTATACTCCTGGGGCCCTTGGGCAAGAGCCCATTGAGCCCATACGGAAAGACGGCCCTGACAGCAATAGAAACTACATACAGTACACCATAATTTCATAAACGTATTTCTATGCACACCAAACAGGTCCTATACTTTTCCTATTATTTTCATTTGTTGAGTTTCCCCAGTAATTCCCCATGAAGCAAAAAGAGAAAATTAACAAAAAGTATAAAACTGTGGATCACCATGAATATCTAAAAAAATCAATATTGCGCTCACATTTGATGAATTGGATATGTGCCCTGGATGATATGCAGGTCATCCTATTGAAATTCTAATGTAGATTTACTCCAACAGGTGCCTGCTCTAAATGTCATGTTATTAATGTGGACACTGCAGTGTTTTGGACCCTTGAGAGGTGTGGTGAAGTTTTGGGTTTATGGCCAAGCTTCAGTGAGAATACCAGCAATCACTTTACTTGCTGCATAGGGGCATGGATACACCATTTTGGGGCCATGAAGGCATCTTCCTAGAAACTTCCCCCTCCCCTTCTCAGAGCCACTGCCTTAATGGTGGCAATAGCAAGCTTGTACTGGCTCAATATTAAAGGGACATCTAATAGTAAGTTAGCAATCAATCTACTCTAGTTACATATTGCAAAATGCATGACAAGTGACAATAATTAATGTAAACAGGAGAACCACAAACAATAGCAATTAGCAAGCACCATGATTTCTCACATAGCGGTATATTTAATAAGGCCCTGAAGTATTATTATTATTATTATTATTATTATTTTATTCTTAAGGAGCTCAAGTAAAAACACCACTTCACATTGAGAGTTTACCCCACTTCACAGTGAGAGTTTACTTCACACCAGCAGCCTTATGTTAGAGGGATATGTACAGTACACAAGTGTTTTATGTCCACGCTCATAGCCAGATTAAGGGGGGATGCAGGGCATACTGTACCCCAGCCCCCCCACTGTCATGAGGCCCCCTGGCTGGAGCACAGTAACATCACTAGCTCTCCTTCTTGTGCAGCAGAAGAACCAGGCAGACAGAATGTGAGCAGACAGTATGCAGTGCAGGCAGAAACACAGGAGTATCAGGTTTTATGAGCTACCGATAGAGCACCCCAACCAGAGGAGAGTTAAAAGGGGAGAAAGAGCTGAAAGTAACCAAGGGATCTCAGCTTCTCCTCCTCCCCGCATGGTTACTGTATAACCTGTTATCTAATGAGACCATTTGGAGAGAGTCACACAGAGTCCTCCTGATTCCTGTCCCAGTGTGTAAGTAGTACAGAGGCTGCTGCTATTCCTGCATGTGACACGATAGTTGATAGATTTTTTTTCTATGTGTATTTTAAGGTTGTTTAACTTGTCTTTGATCCACTACAAGAAAACTTTATAAAATACTTTTCTCTCAATTAGGTGGAGCTATAAACAATGCCCAGGCATTATTAAACTATTATTTTAAATCTAATATACACCATTGGTTTAAATATAATATAAACAATCCATACCTCCTAATATGACCCATTCCAGGAGGTACAAAATGCTCTCTACCTGGACTCCTTCTTGATTTCTGATTGCAATCACTTGTGTTGAAATACCTTTCTTATCAATAGATGAAACAGATGACGCTAATCATGTATTAAGAGGGAAGGCCAGGTAGAGAGCATTTTGGGGGTCATTTTGGGAGGTATGCATAATCTAATATACACCCCCCATTCACCAGGGCCCCCCTGACTTAAGTGCCCCTGGACCCTCAAAGACTTAAGCTGGCCCTGTCCAAGCATCTGCATTGTGATTTTTGGTAAAGGGAATCCAGAAAGGCTTCTCTGTCTTGGCTGGGTACCCATTGCAAGGAATAGCTACAGTAATGCTATCTGGTTATGGCCCCCTTAGCTCCCAACCTGTCCTGCATTAAGTTAACAGATTTTACATGTAACTAAAAGGCTTTTTTCCTTCCAATCTTCATCACATTTAAAATGAAGGACATCCTCTTATAGAAAATAGACCTATATGCTCTCAACCAGTCCAAAATGTATAGCACAGAAAATAGAAACAGTTACTGTACAAAGCATGATCACATTACTTTTTTTAAGTTCAATATTTGTAGGCTTCATTTTCTTGCAGTTACTTTGTAGAAAGCACCTAAAAGCACCTGAGGTTAAACAATGTCAGGTATTATAAGAAACTTCCATGAAATGTGCCCAGTTCTGCAAGGAAAGCATATGTGCCTGTTTCCCAAGAGAGGAAAAATTATTAGATGTACCATGTTGACGTTATGAAAAAAGTAGTTTATGCACCTGGTTTATGCCAGGAGATATAGCATGAAATGCTTAGCATTAAATACTAAAATACAGTACACAATTTGTACACAACTTTATCATATATATACACAACAGTCTGTGTCTTTACATTGCTTATTAACCACTTGCCTGGCATGGTCGCATCAGATGCGACCATGTCTGCAAGTGCTCTATCTGACCTGGTCGCACAGGATGCGACCAGTCAGATAGTGTTAGCAGCGGCAGGGAAGATAAACTTCCCTCCGCTGCTGCTGTCAGAGGGACCGGAAGGTCTCTCTGCCTTCCTGCACTCTTCCCCTGTGTCCGATCGGTCAGCACGGCAGGATCCCCCCCCCCCCCCCCCCCTCCAACGGCTGCAGACAATGGCAGCCGCTGGGGAGAGTAAATGAACCCTCCCAAGCCCCCCCACAGACCCCCCTCTTTATACCTACAGGCTGTCCCGGCTTTCAAATTGAAAGCCGCGATGGTTGCGATGTTCCCGATGCTCCGATGGTCACAATGTTCCCTATCAATGTTTCGATGTTTGAAGAAAAATGTAAAAAAAATTGTTTTGCCTTTTTTTTTAACTAAAATCATTTGGGATAGGGTTAAAGTCATGTAATTCACTCATTTAACAAAACGACAATTTCTGAGCGGTTTTCGGCGAAATAAATCGGCAGTTAAGTGGTTAAAAGATACTAATGTTGTATTTGCCATTTAAAATTCAATTAAATGCAAATACAAAACAAAAGTACTAATTAAGTTCAAATAAATACAATAATTTGCTGCCCTGCTCTTTCAAAAAATCAAATAAATAGGAAGGGATCAAGACACTATTGGTTATCGTGTGGAGTATACAGAGGGCTAGTGAGTGGTGCCCATCATGGGGATGGTGGAATGATGTGTTGAGTAGTGGAACAATGGTTTGGATGGCTGGGCCTTTAGTGGTGGGGTTATGTGATGGAGGGTGTGTTCCCCATTGTGGTGGGATGAAGAGTGCTGTTTGTGTGGTCCACACTGCGGTGTCGTGAAAGAGGGTTGGATTGGGTGGTGGAGATCTTGGTGTATGTTTCCCTATTTTGATGTGGGATTGGCTGAATGAGGGCTGGAAGTGTAGGGTATGTTGTAGTGATAAAAAAAGTACTGAGTATTCCCCACTATGGCGGGCATGATGGAATATAGCTCATATAAAAGGATGAGGGTCCATACATCATGGGATGGATGATGGCCTAGGTGGTGGACCCTGAAATCATCAGATGGAAGCTGGATTAGATAGGTGACCCTTCATAGCAAGGGGTAGATGGTGGGCTAGATGGATGTATTTATTTATTACCAGTTATATATATAGCGCACACATATTCCGCAGCGCTTTACAGAGAATATTTGGCCAGTCACATCAGTCCCTGCCCCAGTGGAGCTTACAATCTATATTCCCTACCACATGTACATAGACACATTCACGCTAGGGTTAATTTTATTGGGATCCAATTAACCTACCAGTATATTTTTGGATTGTGGGAGAAAACCAGAGTACCCGGGGGAAACCCACGCAAGTACGGGGAGAATATACAAACTCCGCACAGTTAGAGTTATGGTGGGAAATGAACCCATGACCTCAGTGCTGTGAGGCAGTAATGTTAACCATTACACCATCCGTACTGCCCATGTTTGCTCATAGTGCCCCACTATCACATGGGAGGCACCCTGTATCCACTCATAAGTGTGAATAACTTACTAGGTTGTGGTGGGTGGATGGCTCCCATCATCGGGATGATGATGGGAGGATGGCTAGTTGTTTGGCCCACAATATGGGAGCAGTAGTTGAAATGGAAAGATATCTGGATGTGTGGTCACCATCATGGTGTTAGGATGGGTTAGGGAATGGCAGGATAACTGGGTGCCTGGTTCCTATCATGTGTGCTGGAGTTTGGTGAAGGAGGGTTGTGTTAGTGTGGTTGCCATTACGGGGATGAGGAAGAGCTGGAATATGGTTCTAAGTGTGAATCGAAGGACTGAACTGGGTAAAGGAAGGCAAGTCGTTTGATCCCTAAAATGCAGTTGGGTGTGGAGAAGGATGGCTAGGTGATGAGGGCAGAATTTATGGGTCCACATTTCGGTGTGTGTGGTGGTGTAAGGAGAGCTAGTGTAACAATGGTATTTTCCACTGCTACTATCTCCTAATAGACTTATACTGCACTTCTTTGACTTTCTCATAATTAAATCAGTTACACGGGGTAATATTTTGTTGGGTATGAGCCTTCCTTTTCTAGTCATATTCACATATTCACCCATACCATATATATATACCAATAAGCATAACAAGCCTCTACAGTAAGGTATCCAGTATCTGAGGCAAAAACAGTATAATAACATTTCTAAAGACTCACTGTGGTCCATAGGCATTAAAATACAGAACAACGTACAGTTATATCGGTTCTTATAGCGATAGCTCCAGTAGTTTTAAAGTATATACTGTATGGGCTAGAAACTGATACAGCAGGTACCAAATTGTAAAGAAACTTCTTAATTATTTTGTTTAGTTAAAAAAATGACCCTTTCAGATACCACTTACACACTCATTAGCATTCATATAAATAAAAGTGCAAGTGAATGCAGCAAAAAGCAGAGGTATGTTCTGTCTGCCACACAATGGGGGTCATTCCGACCCGTTCGCTCGCTGCGTTTTCACGCAGCAGAGTGAATGGGTCCCTGCTGCGCATGCGCCAACGCCTTTGCGCGCCTGCGCATGCGGGACGGCCGACGGCCATAGCAGGACAGCGATTGCCTCTGCCTGATTGACAGGCAGAGGCTATCGATGGGCGGGAGGGGACGAAACGGCAGTGTTTGGCTGCCGTTTCGTAGGCGCGGTCCGGCCAACGCAGGCGTGGCCGTACCGAAGGGGGGCGGGCCGCAGCGGCTGCGTGATGTCATACGCAGCCGCTGCGGGCCAGGGAGCGAGGAGTAGCTCCCGGCCAGCACGCTAAAGCTGCACTGGCCGGGAGTTACTCCTGAAGTGCAAAGGCATCGCCGCTGTGCGATGCCTTTGCACTTCTGCGGGGGGGCGGCACTGACATGCGGGGCAGACTAGCCCCGTGCAGGGCGTCCCCCCACATGTCAGGAAAGTTGATCGTAGCTGTACAAAATTTTGCACAGCTACGATCAACTCGGAATGACCCCCAATATACAACACTGGGCGATTCTGCACATTCAGTAGTTGCAGAGGTTACTCAGGAACATAGTATATTCACCAGCACTGTTGATTACAATTGTGACAGCCTGTCATTAAAGGCAGTAAGATATACTGTGTACAGCAGCGTCATTTGCTCACTGGACTCAGCTGTTGGAAGCCAGCCCAGTGTACTTTGATATGGTTGAGAAAATGTTCTTGCTTATCTGAATTTTTCATGCCCCGCTCTCTCAGTCAGGGTCAATTATGGTCTGACATTCGGGTGATCTTTGCTGTATGGGTTGAGGCTAATCAACAAACCATAGTCTACATTTTATCTGTCTCATCTGCATCAAGTGAGAGAACAGTACAGCTGTGTACCTGAACGTAATAAAGAAATAATCTCATAGTTCTCTACACTTATGAACCAGAATTACATTTGTTGACTGCAGCCTGATATTTCTATTGCTTGTCAGTGCAAAAATGTAAATGTGTAAACCACACAAAAAACAAAACAGTAATTGAGAGTTCAACTTTAAGCCTTGCACATTATTTTGATAATACTGCTCACATGTACACATGTGCACTAAACTATTTCAGCCAATTTCAGGTTAATAATACTCTTAAGAACAAAAAAAGGCCCAAATTATGTGATTTTACCAAAACCAGTCACAGCCAAAATCCAAAACCAAAACCAGATGACAAATTAGAACCAAAACCAGCTAAAATGGCCCAGCCCACATCTCTAGTAATGGAGTAATGTACTTCACCAGATAAATTAACCTATAGAACTGAAGGTTTGAACCAGTAGCATCCCCTATTATCCACAGAGCTGAATATACTGTCACAAGCCACTGCAGCCCGTGACTTCCCCAGCATCCAGTCGAATTTCTGCTTGCCGGCCGCCGTCTCCATGGCGGCAGGACGCTGAGCCAGTGCGGCGGTCAGGGTTGCCGGGGAGACAGGGACAGCTGCACAGAATTATCAATTAAGGAAGGCTTGGCTGGACTCAGTGTGTTATTGGCTGTTGCTCCCTTTATAGCCGGTGTATGCCTCTCATTCCTTGCTAGTCATAGGTTCTGGTCGCAGCGGGAGCCTTTGTCTCTCAGTTCTAAGTTTCAGCTTTTGCAAGAATTACTGTATCCAGCCCCGTGTTAGCCCCATTACCTTATGTGCTAGTGCATGACTTCATTTGTATTAGTACTTATCTCTTTGCTATTCAGTTTAACTTCTCTTGAGTGTTTTGTTTGTCTGAATGCTTGATGTACCCTCCCAGCCCATTAGCCAATCCTGCATCTAGAAGTATTCTGTGTTTCTGTATACTAGTTCTTTATCACTCCCATTCATATTCTCTTTCTCATTTGTGTTTCAGACATACCTGACATTATTTTGCATGCTTTTCTGATATTCCTCTTCTCCGCAGTTTGGTTTTTCCCCTTGTCCTATATTTTCTAATCTATATCTTTTAGCCTTGTCTTGGGTTTTTTCTCTACTGGCATTGATTTGTGTCACTCAAGGTTAAGCTTGTACTACCATCAGTGGCGTAAGTCCTGGTGACATCCCAGTACCGGTAGGCACGTCTCACCTTATGGGAAAAGCAGCTATTATAGGCTAGAAGACCCGCTGGTGAGTTCAACGAGTCTTAACCTGGGGTGTACAAGGGTCACTGCCCAGAAGATCACTGACAATGGCCGCCTCCTTTGGAAAGAAGATTTTCCTATCATAACATACTCACTATATATACTCATATGTTTAGTTGTCCCCAAGCCTGGTGCAATAATATAGGTTTATATTACTAGATAGTGCATAGAAAGGATATCATGAAGACAAAGGGTGTGTACACACGGTGAGATCCTTGCTATGTTCGATTTTTACTTGCGATTTCCCTTGAACTCCCCGGAGCCCAGATAGGACAGATTTTGACTAACTTTTCTTGAGATATGGACTATGTGTGCTTACGATTTTGGCTCATTTGAGATTTTGGCTTATGTGAGATGTCATTGACATGTGAGATGAACTAGATAGTACACCGATCTAGCAAGGATTGACTTGCCTGCACTGTCTATCTTTTCTTGCGATGCCGACCTGGCGGGGCCGCGCATCGGGATCGCAAGGTGACTTTCACCTTGCGATTTGCACTAACTTTTCTTGCGATTTTGACTATATAGTTAAAATCTCAAGAAAAAATCTCACCGTGTGTACACACCTTAAGAATGCCCTGAATCCCACATAGGAAATACCCAATGACATAAAAGGCAGAAATCTCAAATTATACAAAATAGTAACCTCTGGCAAACAGAATAGTGTGAAGTCACAAGGAGTGGTCATGAAGGCAACAAAAAGGGTGTTTAATAGCAAGCTGGGCCAATAATCCAAACAGATAACTAAACAGAAACCGAACTCAGTGCCTAAGTAAGCCTTAGTGCCAAATTCATTTCCAATTAATATGTCTTATTAGTGTGGATGTGTTTGGGTGAACGTGATCTGGTGACTTGAATTTGGGGTTTTTAGTAAGAAAAGTCCAGAGTTTGTGCAGAGGTTCGGTAAGGGAATTGGGGATTTAGGACATAAATGATATTTGATACTGGGGTTAGCTTTCATCAGTAATCTACATATTTATTAATGGAGGGGTGGAATAAAAAGTCATGATTAAGGGTACTGATTGTAAGTTTGACTAAAATTACCATAGGAGTCAGGAACATTGTTTGGGTGAGTATGGAGTTGATTCATAATTGTGTCTATCACCTAAATTGGTTTAAGCAAAGATATGATGTTGTGCAACAAGACATTCAATGAAGAACTGAGGGCACCCGTCAGCACAACAGTAACAACCCCCCCCCTCCCCCCCCCCCCCCGCCTAATTGTATTTTTCTTTACTAGCTGAATACCCATGCGTCGCTACGGAATTTTGGGCATAATCACAAAGAGAGAAAAAGCGCTGCCATTTAAGCACATTTAATACTGCTTTTAAAATAGGCTCACTTATGGTAGGATGTTGTTGAGTACTGGTAGCATCAAATAGAAAATAAGGGAGGTATTATTATTGCGCTTGATGTACTATGTAAATAAAAATGTATATATTAATATATGTTTGTGTTTGCTTTTACTCAAAATTATCACACATAGAACTTGCTTCCAAATTTCTAAAATTTTACTAAATTCAATATATAACAACAATTAATACCAAACTTAAAATTCCATATGGACTCAAGGAATCAATTGATATACTCCAACCACACTGATTAAAAGTGCTAAAGTCCTTTTACACTGTAAGGTAAAAGCAACAGTGTATCTCTTGTAGTAATAAACAGACATGTCCGATCTGTTACATTAGCTGTGTCATACTGCAACAAAATTGCTGAATGCCTGTAATAAGGTAAATTGTCTCTCCAGTCCTCCTGCTACTGGCGTCCCAGTGCAGAGGATAATGCTGTATTATAATTACCCGAACCAGCGGGAATGTCCTCTTACTCTGCCCTGTTCCGCCTCTGTTGCTGCCCTACTCAGTGCTGTAAATGCTGGGACAACAGTCCAAGCTCCGCCTGCTGTATGTTAAATATGTAAGGTTTGCAGGGATGGGCTGACTTTATTCCAAAGGGCCCTAAGTCTCCCTGCTTAGCTTCTTGCTCTCAGGCTCCTTCTTTGAGGTAAAAAGGTAAAGATTTTCACACAACACTTAAGGTCACAGGGAGAGCTTTTGGTATCCTTTACACAGCAGATAAGCAGTTGCTGACTATCAAGCTTAATGCATTTAAGAGTCAAAATATCTATCTCTCCTTTCCTCCGATTTCTCTCCGAGAAGTTTGGCAATGTTCAGTTCAAGTGACAGGTTAACCTCTGATAATTAAGACACTATCCTCTCCTGACTGGGAGTAGGTTGGTTAATCACTTATATCTGAAATCTATATACAGTCTATAGAAGGCAAATATCACTGACTCATCACAAAATCAACCATAAGGCTAAACTTACTTTCCAGTGGCAGTTTTAGAGCAGTCCATTATTCGAATAGAGGAGCCACACCCAGTGATGTTTGACAGTGTTTAGGGGTGGCAGTTGACGTGGCTCCCCTATTTTAATAATGGAGTGCTCTGCAACTGCCACTGTATGGAAGTCCAGGAGCAGAGCATTGTGTCCTCCCCCCTCTGCGACTTGGTATCGCCAACACCATGCATTCTTTATAGCCCCGGCTGCATGGGCTGTCTTAACTCTCCTCTGTGAAGGGGGAATTATCTCACCCCTTTTAATCCCCTTGGTAGGTGGAATTTTTTTTAAATCTCTTCTCAGTGGGTGCCTACATAAAAAAACAAGCTACTGTCCAAATTTCAAGTTCCTAGTCCTTATGGTTAAGGAGATTTTGTGATGCTTCAGTAATATTTGCCATATATATATATATATATATATATATACAGTATATATGTATGTATATATATATATACATATATATATATACATATATATATATATATATATATAAATTGGTTATAATTTGATACTAGCCAATTTAATGTTAAGCCAATCCAATAGAAAAATAAAAAGAAGCCACTAACTAGGACATTTTTTTTTTAAATTATGTATACATATTTACTAAGTTGGAAAGCTTACAGGGGCAGTATGAGCTTGTCCAATCCATTTACACTACATTCAAGATGGCATATGGTACAGTAGAGTGGAAACATTTTGCCGTTACTGGCACTTTTTGGACGGACGGTACCGACACAAGCATCCAAGTGATGCCCCCAAACAGATGTGTTTCTCCATCTGTTTTGTGTATTTTTATTTTATTTTTGTTCAGGAAATTTAACTCTTTTTTTTATCACTATAGTGTTTTGTTCTTTAGAATTATGTTGAACTTTTATGTGATCTGTGATGGGTATGCGGTTAGCATACTGCTCGTCAGAATCCTGGCTGTCACAATACCGATGCCGTTATCCCAACGGGGGCACCATACTGCTGCCGGTATACCGGCGAGGTAGGTGATTCCTCCTCTATGGGTGCTTCATTGCGCTCGCCCCCCTACTGGCATTTTACCGCTCGGGATGCCGATGTGGGTATACTGACATTCGGCATCCCGTGTCGTGGGATATCGTGCCGAACCCTTGTGATGTACCCAGCCTGTTGGCTTTATCTGTTCCTTCCCCCTTTCCTGTTTCTTTTTTTATATTCCTTTTTATTTGTGTTTTTGATGTAAAAATTATATAAAAATATTGAAAAAAAATCGTTCCACTCTTATAAGATTATTTATATTTTTAATCCTTGTCATTGTGTCTTATTTTACCTGGGTGAAGGAAGGTAAAGGGTTTATTACACCTACAGTGCACTGTGGTCCAATAGGGGAATCCCTAAGCCAACCTCTGTAGAACTTTCCTTTTCTTTGTAAGACAGAAGATAGGTCAGATGGAAGAACCCCCAAGAAGAGTGTTCCCAAGAAAGGCCCATAGTTAATAATATTGTAACCTTACCATAAACTGAAGACAGAAAAGTTTTTTTTCAGTTAGGTTGCTGTGCAGGGACGGACTGGGCCTCTGAACCGGCCCGGGCATGTAGAACACGCGTACGCCAAAGGTGCATGCGTATGTCACGGGGGCGCGCACTCAATTTCCATGGAGATGCACGCTTTGGGCCGAGGCGCGCTGCGAGTCAGGGGGACATGGACTCATGGCAAGCCCCCATTTCCATGGAGACGCACACTTTTGGCAGTGGGGGCGGATAAACCAGAGAGCAGGAGGCTGCGCTGCACGCGGTCTTCCCGGCTCTCTGTGGGACCGGCCCATTGACATTTCTGGCATATGCCAGAAATGCCAGATGGGCAGTCTGTCCCTGTACCTGTGAGAATGATGACACCCGCCACTCCCACCATGGCACATCCTCTTGCTCCAGGGACCCTGAGTTAATATGCCACTCTCGTTGTCACACATGTCACTGGCGCTGCTGCCATATATGGGCACATGCTGGTGGTATCTGATACGTCCTCCAGGGTATTCCAGCCCACCCTCTCAGCACCCCTCTCAGTACACAACCAACTCCACTGTACAGGGCTCACGCTCTGCCAGCCTCTCTAATTATGATGGTCCCTGGCTTTCTTTTTGGTTGTGAGAGTAGGAGTACAGTATTTGCATGAACCATGGATTTGTTGCAGCAGTTTTGTTTTCTTAAGAATTTGTGGTAAAACTGCACACAGGATAGTCCTACTGTGTGTCATTCTCAATCTGTTCCTACTGTCTGTCTATAATGCGTACATACAGTATGAGAATACACATTCCACTTGAAGAGTCAGTTGCTGGAAGTGCGAATAGAAATTCTGCCACAGATGAAAACACTGAAACATCAATTCCTTCCTTAATATATGTTTTGAAAAGATGAACCCATTTATCTTCTAAGGATAGACTGACTTCTGATGTAGAAGTCCGTTTATCCAAAGTTAATTTAATATACCTTTGAGCTATTTTATACTGTTCACAATATTGTTCTGCATCTATAGTAATGGAAGACATTTGCTGAGCAACTGCTAAAGATGATCTAGCACCAGAACAACTTACATTTTCCTTTGTGGTTAGACCAAGCCATGAATAATGAGGTAGTTCCTCTGTAAGATTTTGAGCTACTCACTTTTCGGTAATACTGTAGGCATCTCAAACTCTTCACACTGGCTAAGAAAACATTGGGGCTAATTTAGTAAGGATAGCAAATTCTATTAATCAGCAGAATTTGCTATCCTTTTGCTCGCATGCTGGGGGCCGCCCAGCATACTGACTGGCGCCTCCCCCCTTCGACAAGCAGAAATTGCGATCGCTTCGCAATTTCTGCTTGTCAGCAGAAACTAAAGTTGACTCCTGCTGGCGCAGCTTAGCTGAGGCTGCAGGAGTCCCGACGCCAGCTTATCTGCTGCGGCAGCTGCCTATGATGTCACGCAGCTGCCGCGACTACTTCCCCTATACGCCCCCGTTTGCGCCACACCGCCCAGCATTCACAATGCCCCCCTGCAACGCTCCGTCTCCTCCCCGCGACCGCTTCTGACTGATTGACAGGCAGAGGCGATCGCATTTTCTGCAGCCCCCCACAGAAAGTGTGGGTGCATGCGCAGTACGGGCGCTGTGCATGCGCCCACGGGCACACCGCAAAAATTCCAGTTGGATCACGATTTACAATCCAACCTGAATTAGCCCCATTGTTCAGTAAAGCCCCCTTATCGTTCAATCTTTATAGTAGTGAGTGTGTTTCTGTGAGCAGAAATGTTACTTTACTGTCACATATTTTCTCAAAAAGGTTGTTGAGAATGGCTAATAGTTCAATAGTTATCTTCTTATTCTCTGTTTGTTTGATGCAATTGTCAAACTCTTTGAGCTGGTAATGTAGGCACATAAGCAGGGCTGTATACTATTAACCCATGGCCAGGCACTAGGCTTTCAGGATTTTGGGCCCCCTCTCAGTATTCACGTGGACACTGATACCCATGTATGCTGACCTCTTTTCTTACAGCGCAATTGTTCTTTCTTCCCTTTTCTCTTTTGAAATCCTGACTTGTGCTTATACATGTTGGCTGCCATTTTGTTCTTTTTAAATATTTCTAAAATAATAACTGTTACGGTTGGTCTGAGGGAACATTCAAGCACACGTGATATAGGTCACAACTAGAATGTATTGCTCATAGGAGCAAAGAGAAGGTAGCATGATGTCACAATGATGCTAGTGCCTTACTGGTCTACTGTCTCCCACCCACCCTTACTGTCTCAAAACAAACCTTACCTGACTACGAGTGTGCCTTTAACCATTAGAGCCCTAAGGTGCAGGTAACGGTGCCTCAGCAAAGAAAATTGATGGGTCCCTAGTCCCTGCAGGGCCTCTAGGCTTCAACCTAGTGAGCCTTATGACTAATACAGCCCTGAATTTAAGGCACAACATGGAAGCATTAGATGCAAAGAACTTTTTCAGGATTTTGGGACCAGTTTCTTCCGAAAGGAGGTAAGACTTCAAAGCATAAAACATAGATACTACCCTGTAATTTGCTGGAGAAAACTACAGTACTTTCTGTTTGCTGTAAAATACGTTTGTACTGTACATCAGCAAAATCACAATATTTTGTAGACTAGCTCCACAAACAGTATATATGAAAATATATTGCAACAATTGTTTCTACATCAACTGGTTAACACATCACTGGCACTGGTGTGTAAATGTGAGCAACACATCCAATTACAAAAATGATCATTCTAAAAGGAGATTTTAGTTTTATAAAAACTAGAGATGTTCATGTTCAGTTTTCTGAAAACCAAATCCGTACTTCTCAACTGTTTTTCTAGGACTGTCCTGCTGTCCCTTTCGCAGTGTCCAGTGGTGGCGAGGCAGTTGGGAGACCCGCTCTCACCCGCTGCAGAGCAGCAGTGAATAGACGCTGTGCACATGCACACAGCATCTACTCACCGGGGAGAGGGACAGAGGGCAAGCAAGCAACTCACAGAGCATTCGGCATGCCCCCCAAAGCAGCAAAAGTGTTGGCGTGGTGGTCTGTGATTGTGGCATTGATTGTGGCACTTCCCGTGAGGCCATGCCCCTATCCATGATACCACGCCCCTTAATGTCAGCCAGTGTCCCTCCTCACATCTTTGGAAAGTTGGGAGGTATGCAAAACCTACCAGAACTTGTTATTTCCGAGTGAATCTGAGCCCCGGCTTGGGTTTTCACACAAGGCTCAGATTTCAAAATGAGGCCAAAAAAATCACATTCCCTGCATTGGAACTTGCATGTTTTAGATTCCATTAAAGTTCCTCCCTTGGTGATCCGGGCACCATTTCACACAGGACGCTGGAGTGTTTGGGTGTGGGGCTGTGGGCTGCAGCACTGCAACTGTGTCCGTGAATGCTATGGGCTGCAGCACTACTTGACTGTGTCAGACTGTCAGTGAAGAGCTGTGAACTGCATTACAGCTGTGTGTTATGCACACCAGTGCCAGCAGGAATGTACTGGTGTCTGAACGGTGAGGGATGCAAAACAAATGAACTCACAGACAGACTGGGGAATATGACATTACATACACAGAAGGTGATAGGGTAACAAAATAAACACAAAGTAAACAGAGAAGCCCAAAGGCTAAGAAACTGGGTGTCTCCCTAATATTAGGAATGCTCAGATGGAAAGAAGCAAGATGTAGTGATTTAATACGTAGAGAACCCGAAATGCTGTTGCTAAGGGCAACAGCAAAACCCTAAAGGGTTACCAACGGGTGTGGCAGTAAACTCCTTGGTCAGAGATGGAATAATAGACACAAGGAGAGTCTCCACAATCCTAGTCCTCACTTGCAGTGCACTGGTTCAGCTTACTGCCACTAAACTGACACCTGAACACCTTGCACAGTGAGAAAGGATTTTGGCAGGCAAGTCTGAGAATACAGCCGCAAACTTGCTAGGTTCACAGAGTAGCAAAAGAACCCCAGCAGGTTAAATGACTGACTCCAGTCTTACTGCTAGGTCTGGATTGGCAGAGTGTAATACCAAATCCCAAGGCCTATTTGCAGTAAGCAACAAACAAATACAAAGTTTACACAGTACTAGCTAGCTTTCAGGAACTGACTAACCAACAAAGATTCAGCAGCATCTGCCTAACCTGAGAAGAGGGTTTATATAGCAGGTGCTGTCCACGCCCCGCTCAGACCTCACAGGCTGTGAGCACAAAAACCAGCACCGGATCCCCTGCCGTGCACAGAGCCTGTAACCACTGCACAGCAAAAGACCCGAACCGGAGTATCAGCTACGCTCAGGTTACTCCGCTAGCACTTGTCTCCCGGTTGCCATGACGACGTGGCAGCACAGAGCAGGAGACCCTAACACTGTGACTATGTCAGTGAAAGGTTGTGGGCTGCAGCAGGGGAGAATTTCCCATTAGGCATGTGAGGCACGTGTCTAGGAGCGGCACTTGTTTGGTGGCGGCACTTGGAGGCTTGTGTTGTACTGCCAGCCCAAAAAGTACCATTAACTGCAAAATATATCCACTGTATTGCATACCTCCCAACTTTGATGAGGGAGAAACCGGGACCCCTGCACGGTAAAGCCGCGCGCGACACGAAAATGGGCGTGGCTTACCGCAGGAGGGGCATGGCCTTGGTTGAGTAAGCGTGTCCGAGCATCACGGACCCATTTTTTGGCATTTTGGGGGCATGCCAGCGCTCGCCGAGCAGCTGGGCAGCCCCCTGCTCCCCCCCTAGCATTGAATAGATGCCATGCAGGTATGCACGGCATCTATTCAGTGATCACCGGCTGCTTTGCAGGGCATCTATTCAGTGATCACCGGCTGCTTTGCAGAGCAAAGAAGCGGGTGATCAAAGCCTCCCCCAACTGCCCCCCGCCCATGGGACACTGCCACCCGCAGGAGGGACAGCGGGACAGTGTCTGAATAGCGGGACTGTCCCTCTGAAATCGGGACAGTTGGGAGGTATGGTACTGTACCATATGCCATCACGAATGGAGTGTAAATGGGTAGGACATGCACGGACTTGTTACCATTCACCTGCCTATAATGTTTGGCAGGTGAATTACGAGAATAGGATAAATGCTGAAGGTGCAGGCAGGTAGGTGCAGGGTGGCACAGAAATGGTTAACCAGGCTTGACTGTGAAATACGGAAGTGTCTTGAGCGAGTTGTTGCAGGATGTAATGGACTATTCCTGTAAGACCAGAATGTGCAGCCCCATACTTTACACTGATGATAAACAGCAGATGAGTAGTTACACAGCTATGAGCCAGGGCTTGAATACAGGACCAGAATGTATCACAATCACTGTTGCAGGTAATGAATGTCCGCAGATGTGAGGGAACACTAAGGGGTCTATTTATTAACATTATTTTTACTAAAATAATGTGAAAGAGGGTGTTTTCACACCCTTTTCACATTATTTTAGTATCACCTAAATGTATTAAAGGGCATTTGGAGCAGTTTTTATGAAAAACTGCTCCAAACCCTTTAATTCACTTTTTTTTTAGTAACCCACATCGCATTCCCCATACTTATAATGGGAAATGTAATGTGGCCAAATTTACTAAAAAAAAAAAAAATGTGAAAAAATACCGCATTGCGCCCTGTGATAATCTCGCCAGCTCAGGCGAGTTCACAGGGCAGCACTGCAATAAGCACCCTTTTGCCCAGCTTTCTCTGCCCCTGGCAGAGAAAGCTGAGCAGGGATCCGGCAGAGTGATCAGCTATGTGTGTCCGATGGACACACAAGCTGATCACAGTGTAAAAAAACAAACAAAAAAAAAGTTACAAAAAACCCAAAGCATACTCACCTGTCCAGGGAGCCAGTGTCCGCTGCTCCGGTGAGTGCTGCCGGGCACCGGTTCCCCCATATGCTGCAATGTGACCCCGGTTCAGTAAAGTGACGCTGCAAAATGGCAGCGCACTTTACAGCACCAAGGGGTCACAGCGCAGGAGAAGGACCTGGCGCCCGGCATCCTCCTGAAGCAGCGCGGACCGGCACCCTGGACTGGTGAGTATATTATCCTGCTTGGGGGGGGGGGGGGTCTGCGGCTCGCGGGGTAATCACGACGGGGGGGGTCGACCGGACGGCGGCGGTAGCGGTGATGTTGGCGTGGGCGGCGCATGCGCAGCAGGACATCACGGTATTCTTTACGAAAAATACCCCGATGATGCTGTGAAGAGGCATCGCAGGGACAGAGCTTGACCGCAAGCTCTGTTCCTGCATGCGATAATTGATACATCCCTGCGATGTAATCAGTTATCACAGTGCAAGTTTGGGCGATTTTTTCACCTGTCATCCGCATACTTGATGCGGATGGTGATAAATAGGCCCCTAAGTACTTTATTGAAGCAGTGATGTGATAATGTATTGCAGAGGAATCACAGTAACAATCCAAGGTACAACATAAGCAAAGTGTAAATGGTTGTCCGGAATGAGATTTGCAGCAAAGTAATGAAATAGTTGAACAAGAATCCAGAGTTATAATCCACAGAACTCAAACTGCAGGATGTGCACAATAAATCAGAAATACATGCAGGCATAGATGAAGTCCACAGTAATATGTAAACAGAAGTAATGAATACTTAGAGAATCCACAAAGCACAGTGAAAGTCCGTAATACTTAGTTAAGGTAGTTCTGGAAACACAAATTGGCAAAGACAGGAGTTGCTGGATAACATGAACCAGCAGACCAGGCCTTCGGCATGAACAAGAGCTTGGACTAAAGACACTAGGCAATACAGATAGTTCTGGCAGGAAAATAATAATATAACCGGCGTGGGAGAACTCAGCTAGCTGGTTTATAACAGCCACATTAGCCAATGAAAAAAACCAGGCTGGGAGTGTTAACTCTAATTACGAACTCTGTGCACCTGCAGAGCTGCATCTGTCATAATCTGAATTAGAGTCAACATCACAAAGCAAAATCACAGCTTTCTTAGCAGGAAATGAAAATTTGACAGACTGATCAGATGATGGGTACCAATGACAAGAATTTTCAGTAGACTAATTGTATGGAGATGAAAATGACATACAGTCAGTAGTTATGGTGGTCATTCCGAGTTGATCGCAGCTAGAAACTTTTTGCTGCTGATGCGATCAACTAGTCCACGCCTATGGGGGAGTGTATTTTAGCTTAGCAGGGCTGCGATCGCTTGTGCAGCCCTGCTAAGCTAAAAAAATTTCAAGTAGAACAAGACTAGCCCTGGAAATACTTACCCTGTGCGACGATCTCAGCGATGCTGGGGCCGGTTTTGACGTCAGACATCCGCCCTCCTTTCTCTTGGACATGCCTGCGTTTTCTTCTCCACTCCCCAAAAACGGCTGGCAATGGTCCGGTGACGTCCAGATACGCCTTCTTTCTGTCAATCTTCTTGCGGTCGGCTCTGTGACCGCTTTCTTCGTTGTCCGCGACGTAACCCGGTGACCCCTGTTGCCGGGCAACATTGCGCATGCGCAGTGCAGCCGCCGCGCATGCACATTCCGGACCCGTTCACACCGCAGTGACAAACCGCTGCGTGCGAACGGTTCGGAATGACCCCTCATGTACTTGGTTTGTTGTTTTGGAAAAGATTTAGAAAGGCTGCAGTTTTTGTGAGATGGAGAATTATTAATGCGCTGGTTCTTCAAAGGTGATCCAACTTCAGTAATAGATGGTTCTTTGGCAGACAAGGCAGGACTCCCAGAGCACTCAGAAAAATATATTTCAGGACCACTAAATCTTTTGATAACAGCATTGCTGAAGGCTTCCAAGTCTTGAAGAACAGGATTGTTAGAAGAGATGAGTGGTTTAAGCCATTCCAGAGCCTCCCCCTTGAAGGCCATGCACAAGAATATAATTTTTTCAGCATCAGAGGAAAGGCATGGACCCAATTCCTAAGCTTGAAGCAACAACCTCCCATTAAAGGTAATAGGATCTGGGTCTTGGTCAGGGTGACTTTTCTTTTCCGGCTTGACAGAAGGAAGACCTTTCTTAGGACCAACAGGACATGAAGCCCCTACTTGGGACTGACAAAATGAAAGGTTCTTCCCTGAAGTATTAAAGTGGAGATCTTTCTTGGAACTGGAACTAACAGATGTGACAGGATAGTGTTTGGAGGAATTTTGGATAATGTCTGGGAAAGCTGTGTTCAAACTGTAAATCAACTCTGCGTCACAATGTTTAATACTAGAACTTGAATCAGATGCCCTTTCTAGGGCTGCATGATCAAATGCCCCTCCAGGGGCTTCAGAACTGGACACGAAAACTGGAACCCCTCCTGGGGCTTTAGGATTTGACCTTTTTGGTGACAGGTCATCAACTACCCCTTCTGGAATCTGGACATCGGCCTCCCCTCCTGGGGAAGAACCATTGACTAATGCTGCATTCAGACTGCAAATGCCGGATCCTACCCGGTAAGACAAACGTGTACTTACCGGGTGGGATCCGGCATTTGCACTCCGCTGCTGGCTTTCCGACCCGGCAATATACCGGGTCGGTTGCCATAACAACGGAGCGCGCAGCAGCAGCAGGGGCGGGGGTGGAGGCGGCGTCGGGAGATGAGCTCATCTCCAGCGCCGCCTCTCCCTATCTTGTGAATGGGAACCGTGTCGCATCGACACGGCTCCCATTCACACCGCACCTGACCCGGTAATCAACCCGGGTAAAACCCTTCTTTTTTACCGGGTTGATTTACCGGGTCAGGCGACCCGCTAAATCGGCCAGTGTGCTTTCACATCGCACACTGGCTCGGTTCGACACGGCAATATGCCGTGTCGGTACCGGGTTATTTGTGCGATGTGAAAGGGGTATAAGGCAGACATCAGCACGACTCCTACTTAGTAAATATGTATAAATAAATAAATAAAAATGTCATAGTGGCTTTTATAATATTCTATTAAATTGGCTATGCTCAAATGAGGGCTTATATCCAATCAATAAAAATAATAAAATTAAGCAGGCGGGGAGCGGCTGTTACTGTTGTGCCTAGGGGCGCCCTCATCCCTAAATCTACCCCTAGGCTACAGTACTGCTCTGACTGTGTCAGACTGTCAGTGAAGAGCTGTGAACTGCATTACTGCTGTGACTGTGTCAGAGAAAGGTTGTGGGCTGCAGCACTGTGTCAGTGAAGAGGATATAATATAATGGCTCAGATATATTTTTTTAAACTATTTAAGGAGCTTACAGAAAGTGACAAAAACATAAAAATAGTAAATACAATTCGAGTGAGTGAGACAATTTTTGTAGGCAAAATGAATACAATAATAAACATAAATAAAGGGAATGGAGAACAGGGAATAGGTAGAAGGGACAAGGGAAAAGGAAAGGGATATAGGGGTAACAGGACTACAGAGAGAAAAAAATACTGTAAAGTACAGTATGTTAAGTGGTGGTCAGGAAACAATGGAGGTAGAGAACATCACGCACGGTAGAGAGAAAATAAGGAGAAAGGTGGGAACCAAAGAGGTGCAAGAGAGCCAGCATGAACCTCAGCTGTAATTGTATTCTACAGTACACATGGTATTACAAAATGAAGTAGGGATAGCATAGCCATATCAAATAAATGGCAGTAAGGTGCAAAGCCAATAAGCAAAACCAATAAAGGTACTGTGTCAAAACTGTCAATTATTATTAGTATTTAAAAAAAACATAGAGA